>NC_071981.1:17427557-17540464 GCF_026283585.1 Hylaeus volcanicus
AAATAAGAACACGAAACGTAGGCTACGGGATTGGTCGCGTAGGTAAAGCGGTCGACTGTGGATCCGAGGATCGTGGCTTCGAATCCCCGTGCCTTATTTTTCGTTTAGACTCCTACAAATTTGTTTTACGCAATCGAAAAATTAATATCCAACAAATATTTTTATTTGAACAGAATAATAGTTGCAAAACAGGCCACAAAAACTATCCCAGAAAACTAACGAAAAGCCAAACTAGCCCTAAGATTTGAAGAAGATCCGAATAAATTCTCGTACTTTCCAAAAACAAATTCGAAGACGATCTGCACCAATTCTAAAAAGTCTGAAGACTTCACGAACATGTAAAAAACGCGATATTCCTTCTCCACGGGGAAGGAAGCTCCTCTAAACTTCTGCAAATCCCAGAAACTTCTTTGGCTTCGAAGAGAACCCGGCAAACCACAGTGAGATCCAAGAAAACATCCCTGCGCCCTAGTAGAAGATCTAAAAGGTCCAACGCCGCGGAAAGAGTCTCTAGAAAACCTCAACCTGTTCGAAGTTGGGAAATCCTTAACGAGGCCATCCTAAATTTCGGTGAGAACCTGCGAAATTTCCACAGTTTAATAAAAAAATAAAATCCTGCTATCTCAGAGAAAAATGTCTCCACCCTTGGGGAAAAAGAATCTGCAAAAGAATTTTACTCGACCGTTGAAAAATACGCCTGAAGAAAAGCCAGCGTTATTTTCGAGTTGGAAAATTCTTAACAAGCTTCGAAGCGAATTTGTTTATTTTCTCTGAAAATTTATTTTTTTATATACATAATATTCTATACGAATTTATCACAATTATTCTCGAATTGTTCATAAGGATTTTTCCCCTATATTCATAATTTGTACAAAGATTACCAAATGTGTTAAACGAATATTAAAAAGCGCGAAATGATGCGCGAAAAATTTAAATTAATTTCTTCTCTATTATCTCTAACAAAGTCAAGATTAAATAAAATCTAAACCTTCTCATCTTCAGGTACGTTATAGTCATCAGCAAGCTTTTCATTTTCCAATTTAACTGTTTCATTTTCAAATAATTTACCAGTTCCTCGACGCTTCTTTTTTTCTTCGTTAATTTTTGTTGAAATTATGCCGAGTACACAACATAATGTATCGGAGAGCATTGCGTCGAAATTGTCTCTGTTAATTGTTACCTGGGACGAGATCGTCGACGTTTCGATTCCGCTATACGGGAGTCAATTTTCAAATGGCGAAACCGCGATGCAAGAGTCCCGACGGTGGAAAAACAATATTTACCGACGCTCGCGGCCTCGCCACGGTAATTAATAGTACGGGTAAATTGCCATTTCGGTGGCTACACTGGCGATTATTACTCCTTGTTCGACACCGATTTATCATACCAGTGTGCAAGCGTCACGTGAACAGCGCGTCGTTAAACTCTTACGCGAAATAAAAAATCAACAGCGTCGCGTCATCGGGATAATTTTGCTAATTACCAATGGGCAAATATTTGTCTTGGAACGGACTTCAAAATTCCGCAGCTGGTTTGTATAAACCAACGAAAATCACGCTACCTGGAATAGCAGTGAACACGATTCTGAAGGCTGAATATTTTTTGAGAAAATAATTCTTTTTAGGGAAACTGTTAAACTGTTAAACTTATCAGGGAAGCTAGCTCTAACTATAAATGTATATTCTACTTCTATACATCAGTTCTTTTACTGGGCACTCTGTTTCACGTTGTACAACATTCTTACGCAGTACAGACGTATTATTATTTTCTTTTACTTCGCTACACTTCCTATCTTCCTTCGAACGTAACGCTCGAGGATCCTTGGAAATTATCGTCGAAGAATAATAACACGTTTTTATTGGGCCGCCATTATTATCGAGGGAAGAAAGTCGAAACGGTGGAAACTCGAGTGTTTCACGGATGGGCGATTGAAACACGTGAAAATGGAACTTGAGAAGAAAATTTTATCGTTTCTTCCCATTTTTCTTGAAGAGACAAATTGATCCCACAGAAAAACAACGAATATTCACAAAACGTTTGAATTATTTTTCGATTGTTAAATATTGATATATTTCTCATTATTAAATATAATGTAGATTGCGAATTTTAGTTACGAATGTTAAACGCACTGTGCATTGATGAAGGAAATATAGAATCAACATATATGCAATAACTAATATTGAACCTCGATTCAACGTCACGTTGAAGCAAAAGTGTTTTTTTTTTGTTTTTTTAATATATTTAATTATCTTTTAAGCACGCGTAACTCATACAAGGACGAAGGACTGTATATGACCCAATACGGACCTCAGTTATTAAGTAATAAATTGAAGAAAATGCTCAATTACTTCATAATCACCCTGTACACACAATTTATAGCGAGATAAGGCTGTGTATGACTAAGAGTAATGTATCACGTTCATCTCTGTCTTGGCGACTAACGCCCTAAGGGTGGCTGTAACCGCATGAACCTTGTCTGCTTGATTCTCAAGACATGAACCGACTCACCAGTGACTCTCAATCACTTTGTACATTAGGCAACAAAATTATAGTCAACGAAGAAAAATTATTCGTATCGTGAGACTCGCAAGGTTATGTCATAACTCAGATAAATTCACGGAAAAAATAAAAATAACCGAAGTATCGATTTTTTAAAATATACAGTCAATTCCATAAGTATTCGTACCTTTATGCTTATTGAACAAACTTGCCATTAGAAATACATGCGTGTGTAAAGTTCATTCGTGTACATGTTCATAATGAAACGTTCACTTGGAAACAACCAACCTACCATTTAATTTAGACAATAATTATTTCAATAGACATGAGGGATACGAATACATATGGGACTGACTGTATAAGAATAAAAGTTGATACTTGAAATTCTGAAGTTCAACTATACTTAATTCCAAAGTAATAATTCAAGTAATTCAGGCTAAAAAAAGAGGTGACCAGCTGGTATGGAGGACAGTCGAGCCACGTAATAGACTGTAGGGAATTCATTAAATATTCCTCGCTTTAACGGCACAAAAGTGGAGCACTAATGGGCCTGAAGTTTATGCATCTTGTTACATTACATCTTCATGGAGCTGCTTTTTCTTTGGTCTACTCTTCGGCCATTAACGATCGACTCACTGCCTCGAAGATTCGAACTAAAATGAAATGTATCACCCGATCGTGAGACGCATAGCGCCACGCGAAGAACTGAGGATCATATTGCGCATGGTATACCTATCGATACGAAAACAAGTGAAACATACACTTCAGAGAGTGCCACTTTTGGAGTATGTTGCCATCGAAGAACTAGAAGTAGATTCAAATTGATACCAGTGGGCCTAATTATATCGTAATACTTCTCAGCCAAGAAGTAACTCATGCAAAAAATGTAATTTCAATGAAATTTGAAAAGGAAACATTCACAGTCCTTCTAAAGATTTATTCTAAAATGTTGGGAAAGCTTTAAAAGCGTTTCATTACTTTCTAATCACCCTGTATATAAAATAATTCTACTTTGAATTGTAATTGCAGTCTCTTAAATGGATCGAAATGTACAGTTTACCGATCGATTTTTCACAAGCAAAGTGTTCTTTGGAAACAAACAGCAACCGTCTTCTTCGTTCGGCCGAAGACAAACCTAATCACTCGCGATTGTCAACACGAATCGATCGAGCTTAATCGGCTAAAAAGCGCCATTGAAATCAACCAGGATTTCGGCGCGTGTTGTCCATTGTCAGCGGGGCTTAAAGCACCGCGGAATACAAATCGATCGTTAACACGATCGACGTTTCGCAGCGGTAACTTCCTCGAAATCCTCCCATTGAATTTCGACTAATCGCCCCGAAACGCCAGGTACGCTCGACGCGGTTGTCGCGTTTAGCATGCGAAACAACAAGAAAATTGCTGTGTTTGAAAAAGGCAGAAAAAAAATTGTTACAAAACGGTTTCCTCTACGCAGAAAATAGAATTCCGAGTGCAGAGCTACGTATAACGTTGAATAAATGAAAACTGAATCAAAAAATGGCTGCAAGTGTCGTTTAAAAAGTGAAATTTTATCATAATGTAAAACTTCTTTTTCTGTCGGTCGAGTAAATAATGTATAATGCCCGATAACTCACGGATCCCATAAACGTAGGGTGCGCCGAATCTTCCGAGAGATCATTATATGCGTGACTAACGCGTATGCGTGACGCATTATTCAAAATGTACAGTTGGCCTATTTAAATACATTTTTTTTTCTACATAGTTAAAAGTATGCACCACATTAAGCAAGATTGCTATAAACGTAATGTGACGCGTAGTGGGTTTTATTAAATATATATCGTTACTTTCTTCGGGGGTGAGTTATACTTTCTTTGAAATTAATAAAAACTCGAACTGATATTGAATGACTTATGTTTGTCGATATCCAGATTGGTGAGAGTATTACCAATGGATTGGCGATGTTTTGCCAATGAAAATGAGTCTAAACACAACCTCATTCAGACCACCTTGAAATATATATAATTCTAATGATTTCTTCAACACTGTAAATGATATATAATTAAGATAGTCCGAATAAGGTCGTGTTTGGACCCATTTTCACCGAGAAAACGGCAACAATCCATTAATAATGCTTTCGAGGCCATACAATGACAACTACAAAAATTCATTCTTCATTTACGAAAGAAGAGGATCGTTTAAAAATTTTAATGGAGGTAACAATCCAGACTTTTAACGAAGGTGTTACTGTATTCGAGTCAAGTATCTAAAAATCCGATTAAAAATTATGAAAATGTATGAGACACCAAATGTATCTTGTCCAAATAAAATATCATCAGTGCAAAACCTAGACTCGAAAGCGTAGACTTTTAAGAGTCGTCGAAAGAAGGGTTTCGATCCGGTCGCGTTTCTCGAATAACATTCGAGAATCACGACAGAGGCAACAAAGGACGAGTCGATTCTCGCGGAAAACCGTGCCAGCCATTACAATTCATCCATCTCGGTCACGTCAGCGGTGATGCAATCGAGAAAGCATCCGCTACGTTCCCAGCCAAGGGTGAATTTTTAACCCTTATGCAGGGTTTCCACATGCAAACATTATTGGCGTCAAGTTTCTCGAGAAATCTCTTGAACATATTGACGTTGGGCGTTCTAAAACTGTTTTTAAAGACACACAAGTAGATCCTCCCGCGTTTTTTTTTTTCAGCATTTTTGAAAGTTACAAAATTTAATTATATACAGAAATCTGCATTTAATTGTATACAGAACATTTTCATGTTGAATTTCGGTCCAGTCACAAACTATTCAAAATTATGGAAACATAAACTAGCGCCGCTGGCGCTGGCGCCATTGAACTGGTATACTTCTGGCGCCAATAATTTTGCATATGGAAATCCTGCATTAAATGAACCGCGGAGCTCGATGGGCGTGCGCGTGCGATTTTTCATCGCGCTGCATCGGACACGTCCGACGCTGAGAGTGACGAATCGTTCTCGTTGCTAACAAGTCGCAGACTCTTTATGTGATTTCATACTTTATAGAAAAATTTTATTTTTCTTCTAGTTAATAGACGAAAAAATCTATCTACTCGCGGTCGTTTTTGAAGGAAAAGGAATATGTTCTAAAAAGAAATTAATTGGAGCACTCTTCGGGTCAAACTTTGAAAATGATACAAAATAAAACAAAGAAACGCAGAGTGATAAAAAGTAATACGGAGTAATAAATAACAATACAAGAGGATATAAATGCAAAGAAAATGGTAGGATATAATAGAACAAAAAATAGAAAAAGTAATGCCCATTGTGAATGGATTAATGTTGAATTAAATATTTACGAAAATTCACGGTTTACGTACAGCGAGGATTCGAAACGATAAGAAGGTCCCCAGGATCCGCCATTGTACTGAACAAAATGCACGCAAAAAACGAAGTTTATTCAGCAACAAGCTTCTCGGAAGAATTCTCTAACACGCATACGTTCACTCGGAGAGTACTCGGAATACAGGATCCAAGGACCACCCCGTACCACGAATAAATAAGGGAAGGAAATTGAAACGCGACTCGCAATGTCCTGGACATACAATAACCGTACAATGGAATCACGTCAAACAGGACCGTTCGCCATGGTTCTCATTCGGTACTACGACAAATGATAATGAAAAAGAAAAAAGGGAGAACGCAATTCAAAGCACTCGTTGCACGGAAGGAAATCTGAAGCACGTACTTGCGTAAAACTTTAACGATACTTGATATCTTCCTGCGAAAAGAACAGCAACCGTAAAGAACTCCTCGTAAAAATGGCGGTCGGCTTTAAAAGGTAGAAAAAGGTAGAAAGACGCGCATAACATCGGGGAAATCTCTAATGAGACAATTAAGACGACGCGGTAGTGTTAAATGAAACAACGCCTCGAGGACAGAAATTGGAAACAAAGAAAGAAGGAATTCATTTCGATAAAAGTACAAATGTTGCTCATATTCTCCGATAATCTTGACCAAGAGCATTTACATATAATATGATACTACTTCGTTTATAACGAATAATGAGTTACGATGATAGATACCTGTGATAAAAAAACTTCTTTGTGGAGTACCGATAGGATTCGTCTATGTTAAGTTTCCGTGACTCACCTGAAATAAAAAGGAAATCGAGTTAGTGACAAAAGATGACGATTTTGGTTTCGGTTACACATGGAATTTATCTATAAAGTGAATTTATTTTGCTATCTAAATAAATGTAAATAAATGCCATTGTACTCTCTGATGATTTTTATAATTTCAATAAAAATAGATCTAATTCTATATCTAAATAAATATAAATAAATTACCTATTATGTATATACGTTAACATAAGTTTTTACGCTCACGTTCTTAGAATATAAATTCAAGCGTTCGTTCTCGAAGTACAGAAGTTCCGAAATATTGATCTGAAAATGGAAAAAAGCTCTCTAGATTCATCCTTTTTTTACGTTTTACTCGCGAGTCAATCATGCGTCCATCAACGCTCATTTGTCGACTCAATTTCCTGTATAGATATCGCGTTCAATTTACGCTTGCTGAATTTCGGGATCTACTCGAATTTCTCCGTAATGCATACCGGCCATTTTTCTCCAACAAAGCAACGACCGTTTGGCTGTCACAGAGAAACAGAGTCGACAAATGCTTCCACCCGGTTCTCGACGATCGACCATTTCATAGCTCGTTTCGAGACCACCCCCTCGAGCCTCGATATAAATCGGGCTTGGATACAATTAATCCCCATTGACGCCACAATATTCGAGCGCTCGTTGCATTCGTACATTTTTCACGCCGCTCGAGTAATTCCAAAAATTCCGCATCGAGCCGCGGCCAGAGAGGTGTTTTTATTTGGTAAAATCGAAACCGCTACCAGAAACACAATTAATGCTCGATAATGGACGCGATGCCGACGCTCTACAACGCTTTCCCGCGCTTTTTGTTCTCGTTAGGTTATGTCGAGAGCGGGAAGTACTTCCAGAAAATGGAATTCGACGTTTTATTTAGAATTTTTCGGGTACAGAAACAGATACATTTCTGCCGAAATTATATAGAAATCATAGGAGCAATTTTTACAGTAAGTTCTAAATTCTATTCTATAGTGGACATTCTTAGCTTTAAACGTTTACATTTTCAATCTATAGATTTGAATTTCTCTTAAATTCTCGATTCTAAATTCTGGGTTCGAAACTCCTGAATTTTCAATGATTCGATATTTCCATAGTGAATTACAGTTATATTTACATGTCACAAGTCCTTTACTTTGAAAATCTCATTTCCTTAAGTTTAGATCCTAAAGGACCCAACCTTCTCGATTTCGACCTCAAAATACTCTCCATCAATTTTAAAACATTATTTTCGTTTATTTCAACACATTTTCCATGTAAGCAGGATAAAGTTACGCACAAGTGTAAAAAACAAATACGCAGAGGGGTCATCGGTATTTATTGTAACACGGCCAAACGAGGTATTTTTGCTCCTAATTTTCCAGTCCATTTCCGAGCGTTGCAGTAGAAGCTGGTTCACAGGACACCCGTCGAAACTTTATCGTTCGTGCTTTTTTTAGAAACAGCCGATGAAATCTTTTTTTTGCTCGAATTATCGGTTGTTCGGCGATAAATCAACTGAAAAATTCGATTCTAGGGTTAAAACAGTTCAACCCTTTGACTACCCTATCAGTTCTGTCGTCCGACAGTAGTACTATCAAGACCTTTAATCGACCAAATTTTACTCCGAAATGTTTCATCGCACGTCTATAAACTCCTCACAATAACATAGCATGCTGATGATACTGACTGAGAACTCTGTAGGGTTCGGCGCGGACGGTTACTTTGACCGCGACAAATCAAAATACGACCCGTCACGTATCGGGTAATCCGTACGAAACGTCTAATAGCAGCGGCCTCTACGCGACTTTCAGTGGATTTCCCGGAACAGTCGATGTGGTAAACAATTAAATGTTCGTGAATATCTATACAGTGTGTGATAGTTCAAACAAACTTCGAGTGTTTGAGTATTCGAATACTATTCAAGCTCTAAATTAATGGCGTGGTATTTATATCGTATTTCATGAGCTATAATTTCTTTTTTTTTTTTTTTAATGTAGCACTGATTTTCAAACATCTATATTAATCCATAATTTTTAAAATTCGTGAAAATCCTTTGAGACATGTTTAAGTATCACTAAAAGCTGCAATACATACTAAAAAAAAAACTCGAGTTATTGCTCCAAAATGTATCTCATTTCGCGTGAAATGACCCAAAACGGAAAACTCGGACAATAACTCCCAGCCGTACTCGATCCTGTCGCGTGAACGTCTAAATTTCTTTGGACAACACGGATCTCTGTGGAAGTCTGTGTTCGCCGTGTAAATGAAAATCGATAGCCAGTCGTAATTGGTTCCCGCAGTATTTTGTCGGTCACGTGGTCAGATGAACGCCGTCCGACGAAAAATGGGAAAACACTCTGCGACCGAAATTGCGAAATTTTGAACCGGAAAACAGCCGAACGGTACGAATTACGGCCGCGGAATTGAAACTGCGTCTCTACCGGCACAATCGTGCGTGAAAACAAAGGAAATTTCGGTCCGAGATATTTCGAAAACAAACGGGGGAAAAATCTCCATTGCAAATGCCGGTCGATAAAGCTTGGGCTCGCGAGAAAATGGAAACAAGCGAACCGGGAAGATTAATCCTTCGATGGAAAGGTGAGGCGTCACCATTCAGATGTGTACCACTTTGGTAGTATTCGCGGGGAGTGTGTGTACGCAACAAAGAGTTAATGCTTCTATTATTGAAATGGGCAGGTATGACAAGAAAAAAGCTGTTTTGTGATAAATTCGAATTCATCGAAGTGGAGTAATGATATTTGAATTCATTGACGCAGTTTCAAACAGTGTATTGAAAATTAATTTCAATAATGGCCAGTGTATCTTATCTTTCAGTTTGCCAATACTCGTTACTTTTAGAATGGCCTGTACAGAGCCAGTAAAACTTATGTACAAGAGGAAAAATATCTGTCCCAAGCACACGATTCACGAATACCGTCGATTCGAATCAATGAAATCGGCTTTCCATCGTTCTCCGCAGTAGTGCCATAGCCATCGCCCGGAAGAGAAATTTAAAACTTAAAAAAAAAGCCTGGGGAAGGAACGCATATACCCGGTTAGCAATAAATATGGCGCTTGAACATAAAACAAGCGTCGAAACTTTTTTAACGACGCTTGGATTACTTTCGGTTGCCGAGCGAAACAATCGGCAACGAAGGGAGGGCTTGGGGAGAAGGGAAAACTGCTGGGGAAAATGGGTGAAGATAAGCGACCGTTTGAAGCATGCTCCCTCTGGAAGAAAAGGCGTCACCAAGCGTCGAATTTACGACGAAACTTCGTCGAACATACCAGGACTCTGATAAAATACATTTGCGAAGATGTATTTTAGAGTATTCGAGTGTAATCGTCGGAGTGAAGAGATGTTTTAATGAGAGATATTTCTTTTTACGAGGTTATTTTCCAAGGAAATGTAATTTTAATATGGAGATGAATATTTCTTTTTTATAAAAACGTATTTGCTTCTAGGGATCGAGTTTTGCATCACTGTTAAATAATATAGAGCAACAGTAGTTCAGATGACTCCGATTAAATAATCGACGGTGAAATTCATTCTACAATGTGAGTGATACTGTTTTACACCAGGATTGCTTGGTATTTTATGGCCAAACATGGAACGAATGAAAATCTTAAACCTCTGTTCTTTTTCCAAATTTTATTCCAGCTTCGGACCGTCGAGCCACAAGAGGATCCAGTCGAATCAACCTCAGCTGCTGTGAAAGCACATTTTTTGTTGGCTCCTGGGGGATGACCACTCTCGAGGAGTTCATTCGGCCGTGGAACAACCCACGGATTCGGTCTAATTCCAACGCGACCGTCGTTAATTCGTAAAGTGTCTAAAAGGAGTGAGGACACTGGCGAATGGATGAACAAAAAAGGTAGCAAAGAATAGAGAAAGGTGGAAGAAAACGAAAGAAAACCGGGAAGGGTAGTGTGATTTATTATGTGGGATTATGGATTTGTAAGTGCGCGAGGTAATGCTAGGGGATTGTATAAATATTTATGGGAATTTATGCGCGGACGAGACAGTAAGACCTGAGGAAAAACTGGAAGACAGAGAGTAAAAGGCTCGAGTAAGGGAGGGGGTGAGGGTAGACGCCTAAGCAAGAAGAGTACCTTGGAAAATAATAATGAAAATAAGAAGGTAAAGAGACAGATTGAACGCGCGACGAGGCAAACTAATCGAAAGAAGAAGTGCCAAGATAGGACTGGGAAATTATTTCCAAGGTAAGGAGATAAGCTTCGACTGGGAAAAATAAAAAGCATTGGGGTGAAAGGGATGGAAGTAATTCGATGTTTCGTGGAAAAATATGTTCCCTGCGAGAAGTATGAATGATCGACTACGAATGATAGCGGTGGCTCGGTAGAAGAAGAAATATCGATCTTTATGTGATCGCCGAGGTTAAACGCGGTTCGAATCGAGATATATAAGTCGCCTGTTTGCTTTTATTGTTATACTAAAGAATAAAGTTAATACATATACCCTTCGTAGATATTCTATACAGGTAAAATTGCAAGTGTTTTCAGAATATTATTAAATAAAAATAAAGTGAAATAAAAGATTAATTTTATATACTTTGATACAATTAAATTACCACCGATTCAATCACTAGGAAGTTACTACTCAAATACTAAGAATATCCCGATACTTGACCAGCGCATAAAGCCTAAAGTTCAAAGTATTTGAATACCATTATAATAAATCGTCAAACATCCAAAATACAGCGACCGAATAACTTAAATTACAGTCAGAAAGGTCTTAAAGACCAAAAAATTGTGTTAAAACCAGGCCACCCCCTATGCGGCACGAATAGTCCTCCACCCCCTCACTCTATACAGAAAATAGAGCCCACAAAGAAATTCCGGGTAGAAAATGGAGTGGAGAAAATCCCCAAAAGAGGGGGAAACTGGATAAAGAGAAAAAGAAGCGTGAAAAAATCTGTGAACATCGCCAGAGAGATCCCGCTGTGATGCGAAAGAACAAAAAAAAGAAAAAGAAAGAAACGTTTCCAAAACAAGAAACTGAAAAAAAAAACAAAGACCAGCGCCGTCACAAGAGCCCCGGGAACCAGGGACCAATTACAAAAACCGTAAATAAAGAAGCGCGAGGGGAGGGGGAGGGGGCTGCCTGCTGCAAACCTAAAAACGCGTTGGAAAAGCACGAAAATCGAGGAGAGAGAACGCGAGATAGGAAAAACAAGGAGAAAAGTTAGAGGGCAGGGGACGTGGGCGCGCTAACACACAGATATGCACATACATATACATGTACATATACACGGTAGGTGTAAAAAAAGAAGGAAAAGGGCGAAATAGAGAGACGCTGGGTTGAACTCGTCGCGCGGAACGTCGACCGCGAGTAATTCCGCGTGGAGGAGAGCGGTCTCGACGGTGTCGTGTCCTTCCCCGGCGGAATTTGCGTCTGCGAGCACGGTAATATTTCAGAACATCGTTTTCACGGTAAATTACACGAGAATAATCAAAGAGACCTTCGTGGCGCTCGTCTTGGGAGGCTCGCGACAGACTTCGGCTGGAGAGCGAGAACGCGTCGAATGGGGGTTGCGTTGCGGAGGCCGAGGGACGACAGAGAGGGTTGTTTCAAGCGTGTAGCCGGGCTAAGTGCGGCATTGCCACTCTAATGGGAACGTGTGCTGGGCTGCTGTGTTCCTTGACGTCATACGTGCACGGTTATTACTCTGCTTCCACGGCCGCCTTGCCTTCTCTTGTGCTCTTTCGACTCATCTTTCTCTCGACTCCTGGCTTCGGTTTGATGCTTACTGGTGAATGTGACGGCCTTGGCTAGGAATGGATGCAACGACAAACATCGAAACCTGAATTCCTTTTAATTTCGTCCATGCGGAGTTCGCAGTTTCCATTAGGCTGAGAGAATTTCGGTACTTCGCAGGTGTTCGAATTCCACGAGTAAACTTCGATTGTTCATTCGGATTCTGATTTTTATTCGAAGAGTAACAGATAGAAAGTTAGTCGAAATGAAACTCGAAACGGGGTTTCGTTTTTAGAAGAATTGTGCACGGTCGGAAAGTTCAACTCATCCAGTTTAAAATGGGAAACGAAGTACACGATTCGGATGGGAAAACCGCCAACTTAATTGAATAATGAATGGTTGAAAAAAAGGTGGAGCCAGCCCTAACGATCTCGCGACACGCGATGCTCTGATCGGTTATATACCCTTAGCCACAGAGTGCAGATTAGATTAAGAGGATAGAGTACTCTAGAATTTATTTCAAAATCGATTTTCTTTTTGCTCTAAACATTTCTGTTGTCTTTTGAATTCAACATCCACCACCGTGTGAAATGAAATTTTTGAGGCACTTTTTTTCTTTCAAACTACAGCAGGAACAATAGTAAATGCTCTATTAAAGTATGATACGATCTCCAGTGGATAATGGAGATTGCATGCTTCGGTACTCGTATGGTAATTAGTGGATCTTTTTAAACCCAGAAATTAGATGTTTATCATCCCTATTGCCTCTTGTTACCCCACAAAAATGGTTAAATTAACGACCAATCTATTCAACGCTACGTTCTTCGATTATACATTCAGTACAAGTACAATATACGATCAAATAATGCATTATATCAAGCAACATCTACAAACTACTCTATAAATTATTATATCTATGGATACCTGCATACGCAAAGTCGAAAAATAAACAAAAACCGCGTTCAGTTCTGATTTATATTCTTTTATTACTGTTTCCCGAAGTAATAAAATAATATAAATTACCGTTGTAAGCTCGACCGAAAGCCTCGCAGAATCGAACGTTGGGGGGCAAACGAAACACCGACAATCCTGTTTAGGGAAACCTTCTGTGGAGTCCAACGACGGTCAGTCGGGTGCAGCAAGGTTAACTGAAACGCGAGAGCAGGAAAAGAGAGCTGGTTAAAACGAAAAGAAAACAAAACGATTCGACGGCACGCGACGTCCCTATGATCGGTCCTCCATTCGTTCCCCCTCTTCTACGTGACTCCACCCTTTGGCAACCGAAAATCGAAGGGTAGCGTGTCAAACGCGCGTATATTCAGCACACTGGGCCCGTAAACGGTGTACTAGGCGCTTCAGACACTGTCGTGGGATTGTTATGGCCGATTCTAATCGAGATTTTTGCACGAATGTGAAATATTCGTAATTAATTAAAGGGAAGCACCGTTAAAATTAATTAGAATACGGTGAAAAATGATGGACTTATAACAGTTATTCTTCTTCTAATTGAGTGCAAGTCACGAAAGAAACTTTTGATACAACCTAATATTACTGGTACGAAATTATTGTTTACCGATCGCTTATAAAATATAAAATGCCCATATGCTCTTCCAGATTTAATGAAATGAAATTTGAACAGCTGTGTCTGTTGTTAAGGATTAATTTTATCACCTCCAGCAGTCGAGCGGCGCAGCAAGCGTCAAAATAATAAGAAGGAAATGGATAGAAACCGCAATGAGAAAGCCAACTACCGCACGTTCCCGGGGAAAAAGAAATACATTGATATTTCCTATTCGTCGCATCGAGCAAATGAACAGGCTCGCGCGTAACGAGCTTCGAGAGAGGGGAGGAGTTAATTACAAATTAAATAATCCGACCGCGCGACTTTCAACACCGAATAATCCCCGGTAAAGCGCGCTCGCCCACGAACGTTTCCACGGGGATGAAACCTCACGGCAGCAGGAATTCCGAAGCGATGACTCGTGGAAATGAAATCAAGAACTTTGTACACGGATCAAAGAGTTTCATAATTAAATCGAAACAACACTTTCTCACAAAATACTAATAACGATTCGATTGTATAGTCACCGTGTTACAAATCTCATGGCAAGGATAAAAGTGGTAGCTTTGGAAGGATGATGGCTGTATTATAAACCAATATATGACCTTTGTGTATACTACGACCATTGTATACATTATGATCTCTGTATACAACATAAGCTAATATTTATATGCATCATAAACTTTGTATATATTATGATCATCGCATACATTATGACCTCTGTGCACTGTCACTGTATAAAATACAATAAATAAATAAAAACTTCGAAATACCGCGAAACGTTCGCGCGGTAGACGAGGGTGGCTTCCGGCAGAGTTAATTATAAGCTCGTCTCCATTCACCTGCCGCGATGCCTCGGCGTCCATTTATCATCCACCGACGTCGCGTAGAAAAAAGGAGAAGAGGGGAGGAAAAAAGAGCACAACGAATGGAATTATATAGCGGGTGGATCGAATGGTTCGAAAAAGGACACCGCGACGTCCCATTTTCAAGGAAAAAGTCACGAGTGCCCTCGTGGAAAATATCAAGCTCTTTCGAATGCTCGTTTCTCGGGGTAAACGACTCGAGCAACTGCGGTTCGATGCGCGAATTGGTCAGAAAGTTATTTCTTACATTCGACGCTAGACGTAGTCATTCGGTAATTTTAGCTGTTGGCAAGAGAAGTAAATAATAAATGAATGACTAAACGTGGAGAGTCAGTCTCGCACAAACAATTTTTATTGTGTTTGAAGATTATTCGTTTTATTAATTCTTTTATCATTTATTTGTTACTTTAAAAGGGTTGTGTTTCCACTTTTGTGTATTGTAACTTTATAGTTCGAAAAAAGTGAGGATATAAGTAAGTTGCTTTTGAGAGATTGTTCTGTTAATAATTATAAGTAAGTATTGCAGATTATACTCTACAGAAGATGTTTCGTACCTTTGTCAAATTATAGACTGTTAAAATATAGATCGATCCTGCAACCAAAGAATCCAAAAGTCCTGCAATATAATTCTTAAAGTCTCACACAAAGGAAACAAATATTTTCCCTTCGTTTTACTGCCTGGTCCTGAAAGGTTACGATTCGACTCACGAATCGACTGGAAGTTCCTTCCCCCAGTCGATGCTCCCAAATTCTACGGACGAGCGTTAAATTTGTTTTTTCTATTCGATTCCCGAGCCGATTACCACGAGGGGGAGAGTGTTGCAAACCCTTCGATTCTAGGGCTTGGACGTCGAGCGGAATTTTATAGGAAGCTCGGGTGAAATTTGTATGTGGTTCGATTTAAAGGTCGATCTCGCGTGCCGTTGGATCCCTAGGTGCCGTTTAAACGCTCTCCGATAAGAAATGGATGGGCATTTAAGATTGCAGCGGAATTTTCAACGAATCCGAGTGCTCTGGTAGACTGATTAATTTAGAACAGTTTCTACAACCACTGGAGGTTTTGTAAGCTGCCAGAAGAGTATTAACGATAACTAATTTAATTTGAAAAAAAGATACTTATTTAAGGGAAACACAATTTATAATAAAATAATTATTTTAACTGACTCCATAATTTAAACATATAAACTGCAAATGAGTACCCACAAAGTATGTGTCAAAACGTGAAAGAAGAAAAAGATATTATACCCGAATATGAACAAATCCACAACGTTCCGTAAATTCGATAGAACTTTCTTTTTAACATAGTCATAAATTGCACACTCCGCGTAAAATAATTTCATTATAAATCATCAAAAATCTGTAAAACGTATGGAATCCTATACAAAATTCGGAATTATCAAGCTGAACTTACTCACCGCGAGGTAAGTAGATTCAGCCGTCTTAAGAGTATGTAGTCAGACATCTCGAGCACAGTTAATGGGCAAGCCTGAGCTGATTTTAGACTCTCAGACAACGAAACCCCCTCCACCCTCCGTTTCGTGTTAAAGTTCGCCGAAGCAGATACAAGAGCGAGTATTTTGTACGTGCATTCCCCTCAGGGGCGAACAGAGAAGATTAGATCAACCCCTGCAGGTACGCACGCGAGTCCTCGGTTGTCCTCTTTCGCCTGGGGTGACTCAGCGAAGCAGTTTCATCCTCCATCACCAGTGGTGCACTAGTGTGGGGTGCAAAAAGGAGAATTACCCTTCTGATTTTATATACTAATTTTGCAACTACTGAAATATTTATATATAAGTATACAATTAAATTACCGTTATCAAATGAGACCTCATAGAAGAATGACAACTGGAGGTATATATTTTTGTGACCACTGTGGACGTACAGTGTGATTCAAGTGACAAATACTTGATACCTCAAGAGATGTTACAGTCTTCAATTCAAGAAGTTTTTCGAATTTCTAACTTTCCGTCCAACTACATAGTCTTGAAACATTAAAATTTAAAAGAACTTTCAAAAAATTTTAGTTTCTCTAATATCGAAATGAAACAGGTGAAAGGAAACTTTAAAATTTGGAAAGTGTCCCAAGTTAAAGACGTTCAAGCAGTGTTGCAATTAAATAACATGAAAATTGAGTATCTCTAAGAAATGAAGTACTGCAAAGAAGATCCCTCGCTTCTTAAATTTCTGGATGCGCCACTGCTCGGCGGGATACACGCCGTTTCGTACTCGCACGCGTGTACAAGTCGAGCTGAATTAATTAACGTCGTTACGTTACGTGTACACCGACACGCTACTGGTGCATGCATCGCGACGCTTTGATCGGCGAGAAACACGCTCGCAGATCGTCGTGCATCCACAAAATCGTGCTTTTTTCGCTGGTTGGCGGGGCACACTTCCACGATTCGAGGCACGATTCTTTAATAATGAAAGAACCGAAAAACTCGTCACAGATTGCCTCGTTAAATTTTATTGAATTCTGAAAGGCAGTACGTGATATTATATTATTTCTATCACTGCAGTGTCATGCTTGGTTCTAGAAATTATCGGATTCGAATATTTGTAGAGTACGCCCGCGTTCTTTTAATTCAAAATCGGTAATACAGTATATCTGTCGAAAATGTACAACACTTTGACGATAATGTGAAATCCTCTATCATTAATAAACTACAAATTTTATATATTTATGATATAAACTATTACGATATATTTATAATATAAACACATGCTAAACATAACATAAAGGTATGTGCACTTGTGCAAAATGAAATAACAATGTTATGATATTAATTGTAAAATATATTCAGCATACATTATGCATATTTCATGTATGTTTTCTATATGATTCTACATCACAAATTCATAAAATTCCCAGTCTAATCATCAATATAGAGTACTTTGTCGGTTGCGTACAGTACTTTACGACTCTACCACAGTTTACCACTGAACTGCCACTTCTCAATTTTTCTTAATACATTGATAATTCATATTTTTATGTAACCTAGTACTTTTTGCTTGACCGGATAACAGATAAACAACCGTTTATCTTTCATTCTGTCTTCGAAACTTGTATTCGGATAAGAATTCTATCCCGCTTCCAATCAAACGCAGATGACGTTAAATCATCAAGAATACATCAAGAGCTACAGCGACAGCGGACGGTATTAAAAAAGTTTTTAATTGCCAAGTCCCTCTGTCCCCCTCAATCTGTTTCTACTCTTCCTTCTCTCTGTCTCTTCAGCATTTACCACATTTCCTTCTGTGTCTCCGTTCCCGGCAGCCTCCCTTATTTCGGTGTCTTTTTTATTTCTTTTAAATAAAATTATCAACGCTCGCCTCTCTTTTCCTCCGTGTGTCCTCGAAATGCCTTGGAAAAGGAACGTTCTTCCACGAGGACGAGGAAATTAATTAAAGTGCGTGGGCCCCCGTCTCTGAAGGGGGGGAGAGGGGGGGGGGGGGGGGGTCGGAGGGAATAGGGGTTGAATTCTGCCGACAGCACCAACCAGAGAAAGAGGCGAAGAGAAGCCACGCGGTGGAATAATCGCTGGCAGAAGGCTGAGCGGAAAAAGCTCTCGTACGGGAAACTCGTGGAAGTCTGCGCGCGAGCAACCACCTTGCGCTCTACTCAAATTAATCGCTTTTTCTTCCCGCCGCTTCCTTGCTCTTCCTCTCTAACGAAATTATTGTACGTGTAGATTTTTACCTAGGCAACCAGTGTACTTCCCGTCAAGCAAAACACTTTTGTACTTTTGTCCATTCATACTAAAATGTCCATCTCTGTGGAATTTTCTCGTAAACTACGTTTTTTCTGATAATTGTATAGTGCTTAAGAAAACTTCCAAATGTTTACTCGTAGAATATTTTGTATGCTGTGTTGTTTATAGGATAAGTTTAAAACATAGTTTTCTTTGTAAACTGTATTGTTTATACGTACAATTTTTGTATGAAGTGTATTATTCGTGGAATTATTTATTGACTTTATTGCATGAAGAATTTTTTGTGACAATGGAGGCCAAACTCCTTAATTCCTACTCTACATTTTCCCTTATTCTATAAACATTCACATGGATCCCCAGCACCGAAAAATGTTTGGATTACCTCATTTCCTTCAAAAATTTTCTTATTTTAATACGAATGACATCGTTTACGCTGCTCCACATCGCCAATAGTTCGCTTGCTAGCCGCAAGCTGAACTCCTAGCGCCCAACCCTGATTCGATAAATTGTATTTTCAATTCGCAGAAATCAAACACCATAAATCCCCCAAGTAAGGAGAAAATAATTCCCTCCTCTTCGTCCTCTATCCAGAAACCCAGCCCTCCGAGAACTCTGGGGATGAATTTTCTCGCGAAAGGAAAGGGAAAAATTGAAGAAAAAGAAAAAGGGGGGCGTCGAAAACGCTGGTTCTCGCGAGGGACGTGCTCGTATCCGTGTTTCGTCGTTTCTATTTCCGTAAAAAGGGAAAACGGGGCGGAACAGCGATGTAACGGGGCAATTTAATCGTGTCCCCGGGAAACGCAGCCCCAGCGAAAGCCAGCCATCGGCCGTTCGTCCCAGCGAGAATAGAATTACACCGCGAATTAGTGCACCGCGGCGCTGGAGACGAATTTGGCAAACGGACAGCCGGACAGCGGCGATGCTCGTCGCCTAAAATATCTCCGTGTGGACGACGATTATTTGCGAGGCATGCATGGGATAAACAGATGGACACAACTGGTCCAGGCATTCGTGAGTAACTTGGTCTCAAAAAGTGTTGGGATTGAGTCGACGAAAATTGCGATCTATGGAAGGAAAATGATAATCCATTGCGAAGCAAAAATTAAAAATTTTAATAGCGTGTATTAGAACAGGATTTCTATGCTTAAATGTAATAGGTTATCGTCTGAATTTAATGAATTAATATAAAATCACGCAAGGACGTCTGTATTTACTAAAATGACCTTGAAGCAATATTCATCTAATTACTGTTTTGTAATAACGATCTTGAAAAAATATTTCACATATAATGCAAATGTTGAATGCAATGTGAAAGATCGTAAAGGTGAAGACATTGCAAGAAAAATTTCCTTTTCACTGTGACCTTTCCAAATTTTCAAGATCACCAACGTTTACCTTACGCAGAAGATACACTTCCCAAAGAACCACCATTTTTCGCCCTCCAAACGCGGTACTCGCTTATCCAAAACACCTGGCGCCTAATTCAAATAATCGAGATCCGGCTGTATCCCTCAAAAACTTTCTCCAAGCGTCCAATTGTAATTAAACTTCGAACAGAAGCTCATCCATGCGATAACGGCGGCTGTAAAAACCGTGGTTGAAAAAAAAAATAGAAAAAGGAGGGGAAAATAACTGGACCCTTTAGAGCCCACGTTAATTTCGCCTAGTGCGAAGCAATTAGCGGACGGAGTCTGCTGGCGACCGCTGTCCGCACCAGGCAAAAAACACGGTCGCGCAGACAACTAATAATAAACTAATAATGCAACTGCGAGGAGCCTCTGGCCCGTGGCGTTCGTCTATTTGTCGCGACGAAGTTTATTCTTGGTCGGTACAGATTATCGAGGCTCCACGGGACTAGTTCAACGCTCGCGTATCTCCTGCTTCAACCCTTTCCTTTTAAAAGATAGAGAGGGTTTCCCAAAACTGTATACAAATTTTTGCCTTTCAATAAAAAATAATGGTACAGAATCTATACGATTTCTACACGAATTTTTATAGCAATTTTTAGATAATTAATCGTGGAAGATAATGTTTAAGTGTCAAATGTATCTTGTTATTAAAGAATAAATTCCTAGAAGATCCGTTGGAAAATTCTTAATTATTTATATGGTGAGCCACGTAACTGTTTACAACTCGGTATTTTAGAAACTATTTCATAGATTTGTATGATTATCGAATAGTACGAATCCAGAGAATGACCAAACTGAAATAAGGGTTGATCATCCCCGAACTTCTATCGCGTGAATAGAGTAATATTTAAGTGAAGAATTTTAGATAGAATTATTTATGAACTCTTTGGAACTCGATATCTTGGAAATCATACCATCGATTCTACGTGCGACAAATGTTGTAATTGGGTATTTCCCAACTGCCTGAAAATAAAATTTCATTTGAAATTGTTTCGTGGAAACGGTCTCGAGCATTATAGTCTGGCAAGCCAACGTGGTAAAGAAGAATTACACCGGGCCCTCGGCACGTGACCGCCAGACGCCGCGTCTTCCAAGTGTAATTACGCTCGCTGAAATGTTCGTATCGCCCCCGTTTCGTGGAACCTACTCCTCCCACAGTGTTTAACTTATTGTTTCGTGCGCCAGGCTCGTTTTCACTCGGTGAAAAACCCGACTTCGTACCACCGTTTGTTCGCGAAACGTCGGAAATTCGTGGCACTCGTGCGTCGAGTTCGCATTAAAAAACCGCGTGATTCTTAATGGGTAAGTCAATATTTGAACTCCTAATGGGAGGGTGGAGATCATGATCGGAGATCAAATTTAGCACGAATTGGAAGTTTATGTTTCAATTGGCAAAATATAAAAAAAGGCATAGTGTCATGTTTTCTTAACCAGAGCTCGAATAAAATATTTCATTAAATAGCAATTTATTTTATTTTAAATTATCCAACTGTATGCAACAAAATAGGATTTACTTAGAAATGTTCAATTTACTACGGTTTACTTTCGACTGCTTTATAACGTTCAAATATTATTCTGAAAATATCGAATTTTATTTCAATCAAATAATTCAATTTACTTCGTACCAAAAATTCTCCGTAAAACTGACTGCAGAAATATATTTTTTACCCCTGACATTACATCTAATTCATTCATACAAATACAAACGATCAAAAAACTTCTTTCACGCTATATAAAATAATAATAAGAATTCATGCAACAAAAGGGTAAGCTACGCATCGAAGTAAAATCGGTCAGGTTTACGTTGAAATACCACACAATACTGAATGAAATGCCAATACTTGAGGCTCCAAGCTAAATCAGACCCAACAACGAGAAAAAAATGTCATATGAATGTTCTTCATCCAAGCTTTAGTTGACGAGATATAACGAATGAAAAAAAAAACAAATGAATCATATGCGTTCTGAAGCATCCCATGAATCAATACGTTTATCCATTTAAATACTGGGTATTTCTGAGCGACATGTCAATACTTGAGATACTAAGGTAAAAGTAGACCACGTAACGAGAGAAATGTGTTATATGAATATACTTAATTGGAAGGGTATAATGAATTAAATAAGAAAATCGTCTGAAGCTTCGGGTCGAAATAACCATCTTGAAAACCAGGGTAATTATGAATAATATACACTGTCCAAACATTAATTATCAGGACCAGGCTAAGTAAGCAAATATGCCAAATTAAGGATAAATTTCATAATGCTATTATCAGCTGCGTCTACGCTCTAGGTAATACCTATTCTGATCATATTTCATCTTTATACCCGAGCATCTACATATTTCCATGTATGCCTAATAATAACCTTCGACAATAAAACCTACAATAATAATAATAATAATAAAAACAATATCGTTCATAATCAAATATTCCCCAGTATCACATCGAACGAATCTCCACACGTATCTAAATTGAAATATCCAGTAAACGATACGAAACACCCGAACGATATGCCAATATTCAAGATATCAGGGTAAATCTAGACTACAAAACGAGAAAAAAATGTCGTATGAATGTACACTGTTCAAACTCGAATTATACAGTGAATTAATGAAAGCAAATGTGTCACGTCACATTCGAGCATCGCGTCGAAATAATCGTTGCCCGTTTACATTGAAATAAAACACGATTCTGAATTGAGTATGCCAATACTTGCGTTGACAGAATAAATCTGGTTCATGAAACGAGAAAAGAAAGTTATATGAGTGCACTGTGTCAAGGCTTCAGTCGACGAGATACAGCGAATTAAAGAAGGCGGCCAATATGGCATCATCTAGTGCACCGCGTTGAATCAATTGGTGCTTGTTTACTTGTAATACAGAGCGATTATGAATGATGTGGCATTATTTGAGATTCTAGGCTAAATCTACATCAAAAAATGAGAAGAGAATCTTATACGAGCGTACGTTGTACAAGCACTGGGTATCGAGGTATAAGGAATTGAACATGACGGTTGATGTCGCAGCATTTCCATGTTTGTAGTGAAATTAAAAAATTATTGTTCAAGCCAAACTAAAATTTGAGGCATTTGGGTGAATCTGCAGAAAAGAAAAAAACTGAGGAAAAAATGTTATATGTAGTCATTTGTTTCTCACTTTAGATAAATACAATACAATACAATACATAGTACCCCCCGTTTGACTTTAAATTATTGTAATTCGGAAAATAAAGCCTAAGTAATCCAGGTAACTTTTACTCTCAACATATAATCCTTTATGGAATATTCGTATACATTTTTATGAAATACGCACGTTTCCGTGCAATGTAAATATAAATTTTCATGGACTTCGTAAATTTTCACTGAAATTTTATTCGCATGTACAAAAGTCAAGCTTAAAATTTTCATACGAATTGTTCCAACTCTTTCCAGTCTCTCGTGCAAACGACTGAAATTTTAAAGGCAAACCTCGTCTCGGCATAAGCAATGCTTTGTTTTTCTTGTTCTTTTGCATGAAAAAGTCGAGCGAGGCTGACGGGTGAAAAGTTCGATCAGGAATTGAATTAAATTTAGTTACGACACAGCCTCCCCAGTTTTCTCGCGTATGTTAGCGTGTCAATTCGCTTGGACGTGTCGCGCTGGGAAACATTCAATCGCTGTTTAATCGGAGGCCACGATCGAATTTACGACCGCTGCTCGCGAAACGAACTTAATTCCACCATACAATTCTGTTTACAGCGCGATTGTAACTGGACGGAGGGCGCTCGTCGACTGGTAATGCGAGTAGAGGTAGATTTTTCGCGAAGACTGTTTAGACGAAAAACAATTTTTTAAAAGGTTGATACCTTTAAAATATTTTGTTACAATATATGACGTTATTTCGACGATATAAAGATTATTGGAATCAGAAAATCCGTGTTACAAAGGTTAGAGAAGGTGTACAATTTCTCAAATAAGGATACATTCTAGTGTACAATTTCTAGAAAATCATTTTTGTTTTTACTTTTTATTATATACTTCATTTGATTTTGTAATTAGCCAGAAGTCTGGTATTGAGAAAATTCGTAAGGCGAAAATGTAACGATCGGTAGGGAGAAAATGATACGGGCGAATCCAGGCTAATTAATGCGCTCGATTACCCTCTAACTAGTGTCACGAAGAAGAGCATAATTTCATTAATTACAGGCAGAGAGCTAACCGTATCGTTTTCAATGTCGGTTACATCCATACCACTTCAAGCATAAATGAGTCTGTTTACTTGTACATTCGAGAACCGTGCATTTATACATTTAAAGGGATGCTTCTTTTCAGTTTGAAGAGCAGAAAGGAAAAGAGCAGCCTATTTCGAATAATGAAACCGGAGTTTTAATCATTGGGAGAGAAAATAGTACCATAATAATCAAGGGAAATTGTTGCGAATACGGTTGGTGAACGGAAGTGAAATTAACCGCCAAAATTTGTCTAAAAGTAAAAGAAATGACTAGAAATAAAATTTATTATGTTTGCTTACAATTAGATTCAAAAGAATTGAAAAAGACAGTTTCCTTAGATTTGGAAGAATTGATTGCACTACAATAGATTTGAAAGACATTGTTAGTACTTTTCGCTAGATTTAAAATAAAATTGGTGCTTTCTTTAGACTTGTGCCACTAAATTTTACTAAATTTAAGAGAAATTCGAATCTCGACAAGTTGAACAAATTTTCAACTATATTCCCCCGTGCATCATAGAAGGGCTGACGATAAAATTAGTATGCAGAGCAGATTAGAAACGACGAGACACGCAGAACAGAAACGCAACCATGAATTTATGCTGAGTAGATTGACGCAGGATCGGGGGCGGTCGACGAGCATCCATGTGGACATAATTAATGTGAAAAATTAAGCTACAAAATTACAAGATCGCCCCTAATGGCTTCTATATTACAGCCATTAATTTTCTTCACAATGCCCGTTTCAAACTTACTAGTCAGGGTGTTCATTAACGCTTTCCACCGAAACTTGCCCCCTTCTTTCTCACTCGCTAACAAGGGAACTTGGCTGAAAATCGGAATTTTCGCGAAATTCCATTACCCGCGCGCGGACACGTACAACACATTTCCGTAACAGTCAAAATGAGCTTATAAATACATAAGCCACTTTTAAGGGACTGCATTTGTACCAACCGGTTCTGCGTTTCGACGGGGATTTTCGGCGAACGTGAAACAAGAAAACTGAATTAATTATGTTTCAAACGTGTACCTCTGCTATGATATATAGCCAGCAGAATATATATTTTTTGTATGGTATATTAATATACGTTAATCATTCTTTTACTGAGAATATTAATAACACAATTGTAGAGAATATCTGGTAAATCAATTTTAGAAAACATATATTTAATAACAAAAGAAATTTTGCAGACATTACGAGCGAAATCATTTTCCAGAACTTACAGAAAATAATTGATAATTAAATATCCCCTTAAAAAAGTGAAAATTATTATCAACGTAATTGTATATTACAAAAAATTCAAACGAAATGATTAGCAACCAATGTTATTTAAATTGAAACAACGAAATTCCCTGATATTCGCAACAATTATTAAAACGATATTTTTAACGATTATTCCACGACTATTCACAAAAAGATACTGCTCCAATAATTTCACCGACACAGTCCAAACGAAATTGGCGTCATTGAAAATTCCCTAGGTAACGCCTCTCCGACACACCGACTTTGACCGATTCTGTTCTCGTGTTTTCAACATCAAAAGAGTCACTCGAATGAATTAAAACGACGTCTCATTAGAAATCTAACGCGGAAATATCCGCCAGAGGGGCGTACAGAGAAGCGACAGAAACGTCGCGACGCTACTCGTTAGTCAACGCCTCGTCGCGCGTCAAACGCACAGGCGGAAGAAACGCGAGATGCATAATTAGATGCGTTCCACATCAACGTGAAAACTGAAACAGGAAACAGGGAACGATTAAGGGACAAATTTCATTCTTTCGCTCTCCCTTTCAGCCTTTGCGTTCCGCCTTTCGCCACGATTTGCTTTCATCCCATCAGGAAGATAAAACGTTGAGTTGGCATGACAAATAATCCCTTACACAGTGAAAGTAATTTACTAGTGAAAAGAGAGTAAAATGTAGAACAAAACTCTTGGTGCGAGGGTTCGTTTTCGAGAGGATCGATTTTGATTGAAGAGAGCATTTGGCAAGCGTGTCTGACCATTAATCCTTATTTCTACTTGTGGCGCCATTTATACTCGTGTTTCCATGGAACAGCGTCCTTTCCAGCTAGCCGCTAAGGAATTCGAGAAATTATAAGTCTGAATTTGCACAGAATATTTGTATTTATATTATACATGTAGCACGACTGTCTTAAAAAATTTATTTTAGTGGAAATTATAGCGAATAAAAGAAAATATTCCAGTTTTATACTGGCAATTCATCACTGACAATGTTATAACGACTAGACTAAAATTCTTATTGTTGTTTCTTTTCCTTTCCATTTTTTTCTCGTTGTATATCCCCTGTATTCGTTGTATTGATCCCATCATCTTGCGCTATATTTGTATTATCATACTTCATATTTTTATTACACTGTTACTTAATATTATGAGTTGTTATACGATTGCTACAACTTTTGATAAACATTTAAAATTGTAAAGTCAAACCTAGTATCCTACGCCATCAAGATAGACGATCACTTTGAATATTATCCTAACAACGATAGCTAATTGATTTGTACTCCCTGGCCCTCCCTTAAGGGGTGAACATCGATTCCAAAGGAAGACAAATTCCAAAGGAATAGAAACTCTCCCCCGAGAAGTGAAATTCGCGTACGCGTCTTTGATTTCTGCTAGGCGCGACGACCACCCTTCAAAATTCTCCCTCGACGGAAGAGGTTGGCCTTCGAGCGAACTAGACGCTTGTAAGATCAACCCTGAGAGTAACGATATCCTGGCGACGCAAACCACTCTTCTTTCCGCTCTCATTCACCCTCGGCCCACACTCTCGCTTCATTTCAGTTTCACCCACGAACGACACTCGGCTCCAGCCATCGTCCAGTCGGCCGCAAACACCGCTGGGAGCAACAGGCCCACCCTTATCGACCCTGCTCCCCTCGTATTCCACCATCGTTTCCCTGCCAACCCCTCAGCTCTTCGATACCATCCCCCGAGGAATCTCGGGGATTGCGTAAGTCGCTGGAAGACGTTTATTTTCCTCGGTGTTTTCGTGGCTCCGCCAGAGAAGGGTTGGAATCGCTTCTATGGGGGTAGTTTGTCGCGTGGGTATTTCAATTTGACGCCGGCTAATGTGGCGCGGACTCGCATGATTCAGAAATGGGTTTCGACACGAGTGTTCGTTATATGGAAATATCCGTTACGCATAGAAATTAATATGATGAATTCAAAGTTAGGTTAAATGTTATCCGAAGTAAAAAGTATAGGAAATTGTTGATCAATTATAATTGAAATCTGTTTTTCAATGTTTCATTGTTTGAGTTAGTGAATAGCTACGAAAATGAAATTGTCTATTTGTTGTAATATGGTTTTAGAATAAAAAACAATTAAAATTGTAAAATCATAGAAATGGAAACAAAAGACTACTACCGAATATGGAAGAATTTTTGTTGAAAATATTTTAAATATTTCAATTTATTTCCAGTTTGTTCGTGACGTTCGTTATTGCTGGAAATATAAATAAAACGATCAATATCTTTCTGATTATAATAAATCTACTTAAATTACAATGTCAATGCACATCTGACAATCTAAAAGAAATGTGATTCTTGTATTTTCTAATCAAAACTGAATCAACTGCTTGCAAAACGTATTAGGTAATACTTGATCATTGTTTAACGTGTATTGAATAATAAGAAAAAAAGTTAGTAAGTGCCTGCACCAGCCGTAGAAATTCCGACTTCGATGGAGGACTATTCCCAACTTCGACCAAATAAGATAACTAATAAATCGTGCCTTTTCCCAACCGCCTACTCCATTTTTGTTCCCCTTGTTTCTCTCGTCTCGTAGAGACAAAGTTTACGAGCGTCTGCGCCCGAGGATTTGGGTTTGGCGAGGGTGGAGGGCGAAGAACGAAGAGATCGAAAACGCAAGTTGTGATACGCGAGGGTAAGGTCGCCTAGAATCTCTTTCTTTCCGCAGGATCGATCCTGCAAACGACAGTCTCAACCCTCGCAGGGTCACTATCTTCCTACAAGCTGCGTCATTACAACTGCTGGAAAATATTCCACAGCATTTCACTTTCCTCTAGGAAACTTTTCCACCATTTCAAGGTTAGCTTAACAACAACGGACAGCTGCAGCTTGCCATTTGCACCGAGGGAAGCTCGTTTTTTCTCTTGGCTGAATGTGTACGATTACATGAAATTGTTGTGGAGAATATTTGTAGCTATTCTTGAAAGATACAGACCTAGGAATATTTACTGCCTTGCTTGAATATTTAATGTGTTATTATCGTGTTGTTAACACTTGGTTAAGTTAGGACTTTTGTTTTGTACAAGTTTACTAACTCCTATTTTTATTTATTCAACCTACTTTCTTTTCATGTTTCACGTGCAACCGAAACGATAAATAAACTACACTTAACGCTTGTTTTACTACTTCTACAGGTAAAAATTTTTCAAGTCCCTGCTCGAAACGCAGACAATTTCATTTCGTAAAATGAAAAATCGCGGTATTTTTCCACCATGGTAATCATGAAAATTCTAACCAGCCAGACCATTACGAATTTTTCAATGTTTGCAGCTTCATTCTGGTTACCAATTTTAAAGTCACAAATTTGTTCCTCCCTTCGATTCCATGTATCGCTCCCAGCTTTATGGACATTTTGCGCGTCGAAAAATATGTTATTTTTTTTTTTTGTTTATCGAACCAGTAAACACGTGCGCAGTCGACGAAAATATACAATATAAACGCCCGGGGAGATTCATCTCAACATTAACGAAAAGAAAATATATACATATATGCAGTGATAGAATGGCGCGAATGACGCAAGAGATTAGTTTAGGCCGCGCTAACGTCGATTAGTCGCTCGAGACAGCCCGATGACGAAATTTTTTTACTTTTGCTCCGAGCACACTACTGGAGGCTATTTATACGGTTGCGTCACTATACTGAGGTAACTACAACAATAATTGCATTGCGTAATAGTCTTCGATTCGACGACGAGCAAACGTTTCGAGAAAAGAAATAATCGCCGGGAATCTATTAATCCACGTCGAGCCAACGTCAGCATGATTCTTTTTCCGCGGTCGCGCTATCGTTCACAAGATCAATATTTGTTAAGTCAACACGTTTCAACGAAATGGAAAACTGATATTTTTCGGCGGATAACAGCAATACTGGGCAACGAGATGAAAAATTTGCCGTCCGTTGCGAACGTGGCCAGGTGCGGATAACGAACGAAGCTGTTGCTGATAATAAACTCAGAATAGGGAAAAGTCTATAGAGGGAAAAATTGATAGTAATAAATTAATTAACTAACGATAGATTCACTTCAAACGAATATAAACCACTGTAAACATACCTAAACATTCTTAAATCTAAATTTTCTAATTGACATTCCTACAGTAACTCTATAGATTCTGTGTAATTTGGTAAAATATCCATGATTATGGAAAAAAAAACCTATCGCTCAAGTTTCCTGACAACGATCAAACAAGGACAGGAATAACAACTGGCGAGTCAACAAGTCTTATAGATTTATGACTCGATAAAATTAGGGATAATCAGAACGAGCAATTACAATCAACGAGTAAATAAAGACAGTAGTAGACGGTGAATCAACACAGCATACAATGATTGGATCAATCAAATCAATGCACGCGTCGGTAATCAATGAATCGCAGAAACTGGCAGCAAACGAATGCGCCGGTAAACACTGTTAATGGGTTAATCAGCGAACGCACGCAGGCATAATCTATGCGTGTTTGCTAATTTCTAGAAGGTGGTCTAGACGGAAAATTGGAATCGCTAATTACATTGTTAATATCTCGTGGGCAAATTACAAAATGAAATGGAGGAGTGGATATGGAAATTGGTTAGGTAGAATGTGTTAGTATATATTAGTAAAAGAAATTATTGGTGATAAAATTTGACCATAATTTGGAAGAAATAAAAAACGCGTGCGCAACAGTAGCTATGATTTTCACGCATCCAAGATGGCTTGCCCTTAACATTTTCAGTATCGTAACACGAAAGCAGCCCAAAATTCTCAAGACCCGCGGTTTCGACCCTCCGGCAATAGGAAATCTAATTTGCAATAAAGCATTTATGGAGTTTCGCAACGCGCCTCCGCGAGTCACCCCCGTTCCAATCCCGTGGCTCGATTTACCGACTTCGGCGCGAACAATAACTGCCAGCCGACATCCGAGACAGACAAGGGATCCCAGTCGGCGAGAAAGCATCGTGTATCCGTTCTTTCCCAATAAGACGAGTTACCCCAGACGTAACCATCAATCTCGGCATCTTACCGTGCGCCTGAATCGCGGCTTTCCCCTCGAGCCGCCTTCTTTTATATTCATGAAACGCGTTTGTCCCATATAAACAGTCGCTTGGACACTTAATAAAGCCTTCAATCCTTATAAATGGCTGCCGTCGCGATATGCCCCAACCGAGTGATTGTCCTTTCCCGCTGGCGCTCGCAGAAACTGAATTCGAATCGTTTCAGCGAGATTGGGGCTGCATGAAAGCGTGTTACAGAGCCGCTGGAGAGAGATTCTTGGGGGTCTTCGCGTGCAAGAGTTCTTTGATGTCTTGCGAGCGAATGCACCGCTGGATATAATTAGAAGAACGCCAGGAACTTCTGAGATGCTGGGACAAACGTTCTACGCGAGTAATACTGTGTCGAATCCACGGCATAATGATTTTGGTGTCACGGGGCAATGTTTATTTCGAGATCAAGTAGAGGAATCAACCGAGTATCGAGTTTTTCTTTTCTCTTGCATTATTATTTATCTGGATTTAGACTTTCAAAAAGACTTTTCTCTACGATATTTTTCTAAGTAAGTAAATCTTCGTAAATCTATGCAATACGCTTGTTACAAAAGTGGACAGTTGTATAGAAATACAAGTAAGTTAATGTCAACGTGAGTTTTTGCTCGTTACGATGGTTTCACTATACGCGTACTCGTTATACAACCGACTCGACTGCATTTGGAAATCTAAACAATTAACCGCGAGAAGTGAACCTGATTAATCGAGAAAATGTAGAAAGTAGGCTGGAATATCTAATCAAGTCCAAATACAGAGATCAGAGGCATTACTTGTCAAGAAAATATATATAATCTGAGTATACTCTGAAGAATGAACAATTTGAAAAATACTAAACGTCATATTATGGAATAGTAAAGACAATTTTATTACTAATATTTACTTATTTCATTGACATATTAAGCGAAAAACTAAATTAACTAAATTATACGCATGACGAGTATACTCGCGACACAAAATACTGTCTTTTCTCTATAACGAGTATACTTACAGTGAAATCAATTATATTTAATTATTAAATTGGAATGGTAAAACACGAGTATATCATGTATCCAAAAGAAACAAGAAATTATTGAACTCTGCTGGCTTACATGACAGCCACTTTTCACGAAAAGCTATGACTTTGTAACAACACGACATCGATGTTTGAACATTATTAAGGTGCTAAATGCTAGAGCAAAGCAATTAAGTCATAACTAAATTCGATTTCTTCCTCGTTTGCGTAACCGTTCCACATGCAAAAAGGTCAGCATCTGACTGATAATTGCATTTCCAGTAGCCACGATAATTGAACGTAATGAATGCTGTGTCTTTGCCTCGTCACAAGTACGAGAAAGTTGCGAGCTCGCCATGCAATCGGGCGTTGAAATCACCAGAACCGTTTTCTGGGAAAATGGCGCACGAAGGGTGCAGCTTAACGCTAGGTTCTTACCTAGTTGGATTAAAAATTCATGTTTTCATGGATTACATTCTCTGGAAGTTTAAATCTCAACGTTAAGTTCATTGAAGTCTTGCGATGATTTTGGAAGATTTAAATTTAGAAGAACACTATAGAGATTAAAGAATACAAAACGTGTAATCTCTAGACTGCCAGGCTAATACCCTTGAATATTTCTACAAGGTTTAAATAATGCTTCTGTATAATTGGTAATTTTATAATCTAACATTTGTGATCGCCACAAATTCTACTGGCGAATCTGAATTTATTCAGACAATTATTTCTCAAAGTACAAAGTTCCTGAAGATGTCTAACTTAATCGCCTAATAAATCAAAACGCTGTCAGAACGATCCACGGTGATGTATGAAAATGCTACGTTGGAACAATGCGCGACACAATAGCGTTCACGCCATCGGCCAAGAACCACGATTCCCTGAGAAATCTCTATTTACGAGTGTCTGGTTACAGGAGTGGAGTTAGTTTGCAACGAAACAGCCCCCCTCTCGCGTTTATACAAGAATCCCGTCCGGTAACGCGGCACTCTGGCTGCAATTCCCAGTTAACAACGATTACGCGTGCCTCACTATGGAAATTGTCTGCATTAAGTGTTGCGCAACCGCGAGTAAAAATCCTCGCGGTGAACCGCTCAAATGTGATATAATAAGGTCTCACGGGTTGCCCAATGCCCCACGTAGAAATCGTGCACGTGTTGTTGGGGTCATCCGTGAAATTTCCACGGCAACTTTCACGACCTAACGATACAGACGATCGACGACGTCTCTCGTCCGGCAGGAAAAAGAAATTTTCAATGCTCGAGTAGACCGAAGCGAGGAACAATTGCCACTGCTTTGATGAATGAAAAGCCAGTTTGGTAGAGGCCATTGTTTCGCCTTAATTGTGCAGGTCATTTTATTCGAGCATCATTGGCTCTATTGGTTGATCGTTATGTTTTACTCTGTTATGCCAATGTATTTTATTTTTTAATTAATTAACAGAACAATTGAGAGAACCGAGAGTCTTTTTAAGCTTTAGACTATAACACCTCTAACATTGGTACACGTTCAATCCACCCTCCTCTCCACACAGTATCACGTGGATCAGATGAATGTTATTATCATTCTTTACATTCATCATATTCTTTATTCTCTAACATTCCAATTAGGAATGCCTAATACCCCCCCTACAGCTCGGGTACCTCGGGATCGTTAGACCCGTACTGTAGCTACGATCAAGCGTAGCTATAACCCCTGAAGGCAGAAGAAAAAGCTACAAATAAAATGAAATATTTTTCTGTGAACTCTTCGTTTTGGCTTTTCATTAAAAACATATTTAAATTGTTTTACTTGTCGCTACATATTCTATTCGATTTTATATACACGCCATATTTTATTTCTATACTAGAACTTATATGCCGAAGTGGATCGAAATCAATAAATTCAATGATTTCATTTCGAATGCACGCTCGTTTCAATCACCAACGCCCCATTTTATTCGTCAGCGACAAAATTCAATTTCCGTCGGTTGTATGTCGCATTCTATACAACCTGAACAACGACAAACAAATCGAACCACGGTTCGCAGCTTCCGTTGGACAGCAGTTTAACACACGACAGTTGCGTTCAACACGAGGTGGGACACGCAACAGCAAACAACAGGACAGGAATTTTGTCCCGTGCGACGAGCCTTGCGGTTCACCAATGGCCACAGAGCGTCATGACACTGGTTCCATGACGATAGTTTGTTTTCAGTTGATCTGGAGTAAGGGTTGGCAAACTATGGCTCGCCACCTGTTTTTAAACGAGTCTACTTATTAATATTACAGGGAATTAACTAATTACGTAGATCATTATTAACCGATAATCCTACTTAATAATAGGAATTATTAACTTCGAAATGTCACTTATTAATAAAGAAATTTTGAACATGTTTAGAGCACCAACTTCTGTGAACCAAAGACCTAGAACACAAAAACCTCTATAAGTCTCGCTCTAACAGCCAATCCAATGCTAACACTATAACCTCACCACAAATTAACCACAGTAACCCATATCTATTTACAAAAAGAAAGAATCGATTGCATTAAAGAAAAGACATACTTCTCCATAACTCCAAAAAGCAAGACTTGCTAATTTCTTGCATCTACGGTTCCATGACGTCACTGTATTCTCAGTTGATCGCAATTATTTGGAATCTAAACGAAGACCATTAATCTTTCCAATTCACGACCACCGACACGTTTTCGTCGCGGTTTGATCAGCATTCGTCGCAACGTTTTGCACGTTTGCCTCTTTTGAGACCACCTGTGGCTGCGATCCTCGAAACCCACTCGATTCGCGCGAAACGTTCACGTTCGGTCAGAAATTTTTCGAAATCCTCTCCCAACGGATGAATTACGCGTCCCTCGAACGTTTCATTCGCTCGCGAGCTGTTTTACGGTATTAATGGACGTTGCGTGATTTTTGGTATTCTCGGAATATCGTGAGTACCTGGGAACGTTTGAGAGAAAATCGATGATGGAAATCGGAGGAATTTTCGGGTAAAGCGTTGACAAATAGCACGGTTGTTCTTTGCTATTACTAACTAGAGTATCTTGTGCAAGATGAGACTGAAGAGATAGGTAATAGAAAAGTAAGAATGATTTTATTTAATCGAATTCAATTTTAATTAAATTTTCCTTACTCTTCTAATTTCAGCCTTTCCAAATATAGAGCTTTTGTTATAATCTGACAATGAAAATGCGTTGTGGGAAAATTGCTGTTTCTGGAAACCAAAAATATATGCTAATGCATTGGTGAACAGAAGAGTAAGAATAATTTAATTCAATTGAATTGAATTTTAATTAAACTTCCCTCCTCTTCCACTTTCTGCCTTCCTAAAATAAAGTATTGTTAATACAATCTGGTACGATCACCCTACGTTTCTATATTAGTGTTTAAATACCCTACTCGTAAAAATGATTTAGCACTACCGATCACTATCCTCGGATTTGTTAACATTAATCATTCCCTCCACCTGGCACCGACCAAAAGGTTCTCTTCCAGATTGCAGAGTCTACAACGTACAATCCTTTCGCCAAAGACAGAGAAAGAGGTGATACAAAGGCTTAGCTCTGCGTTCAAAGTTTCGCCAAGTTGCTCGGAGCTACTTCGTTATCGCTATCGCCGGGGACTCGTTACAGTAGAAACCAGATTGTTAGAAGCTACACCACTGACGTCACGCGAAATCGTGGGTGTTACTTGCCCAAGAAACAAAACACCAACTTTATTTTCCGAAGATTCCAAATTTCAAATAACATAAATTATTACTGGCTTTCGAACAAAATAATCAACGTGCTACTCTCTAGAGAAATGGTGAAATTCGATCGGAAAGGAGACGATTCTTTGTTCAAAAATGAGTAAAAAATGTAGAATAAATTGTATAGGTATATTTATGTATATTAATAAATCGTACATGAGCCATTTTTATATTTATCACAAAACCTCTTTTCTTGGCGTTCATCTCTTTTCTGATAACTTTTTATTTTGTACCCAATTCAGATTCGCTAGATACGATCTATTCAAAATTATTATGGCGTCTCTGTTAATTTCGATCGTTAATGAAGACTTCTCGTAAGGCGCCAGTGCTCCAGCATAGTTTGCGAAACGCTGAATTAGAGAACGAGTCGGCTAGGCGCTCGAACGTCGACGTCGTTTCGCGCGCCACTTTTCCACGATCTTCCTTGATGTAACTAAACTAATTTGCGATTGTTCCGCCGCTGGTGGGGCAGCGTGGCGAAGTTCCGACGTTCGTAGCGGCGCAGGTTAGCCCCCGAGCAATTACGGGAAATTTGCATCGATATTCCGTCTCCACACGAATAATTACGAACGCGGGAAAAATGAAGCCGCGAACCAGGTCGACAGAAGTTGCCAACTAATTTCACGACGGAATATTATCGTCTACGAATCAGCGATAAAACAAACAAACACACCGACCGAAAACTCTGGCCAATCGAAAATGATTGCGACATTCACAGCAGAGCTGTCCTGATTTTACTCTCGATAACGAATAAATATTGGAACTACATTTATTCGATTGAGATTTTCTTCGTTCTTCGAAAGACATCAGCGACGAATAATTTCATATCGAGTAGAAAAAGAGGTGGTTCGTTAGCGTCATAATATTATTCGTTCATTCATTCCTTGATTTATGTAACTAAAAATTTATTCATCGATGTACTCAACTAAAAGGTGTATTCGTCTGAAATATTTAACAGATTGAGAAACATTAGGACAGAACGTCTATCGGCTTCCATTCAAGCCTAAGTGGCCATCTCAAGCACTTCCTGTGAAAGTATGCAACTGCATATTACTGAAACATGAAAATGGCTACAACGCGGGAAAATGGTTAAATAAGGTACACGTTTACATGAACTTTCTTCATTGTTATTGCGTTCCCAATCCGCCACTGAAGTGGCTCCCACAATCTATGTAGATCACGTTGCGTGTCATATTCAAACAAAAGAGAATAAAATACGGAACTTTCACAAGCATGATTTATTTGAACTTAAACGTTCGACATGCAGCTGAAGTTCCCTTTGTCATGATGCGAGACAAAATAAAACCACTATGTACCAAGCACAGCTAATTCTTATTTTTAATTATTATGAATAACGTTGATTTGCATGACCTCTATTTGTAGCTTATTCATCGAATAAAATTTTGTCTACGTTTGGTGACATTTACACCTGCTGCATAAATCCGTAAAACATCGATATTTAACGTCAAACAGAAATTTGGTCCTTCAAAGAGAAATCAAGCAACTTGTTAAGGATGTTTGAAAGACAGCCGACATACATTGCTGAAACACGACGTTTTATGGTAATTACGACGCGACCTTGGTTAATATTTCGTGGCGCAGAAAAAAAAGTTTCTCTGAAATGTTGTCGTATCGATGTATGAAATCAGTTTTCGTTTCTACGGTGAATCCAAAACGCTTCACGTTTCTCGTCTAATATTAAATCATTTTTAGATCTATATGGTTGTCTGACGTAAAGCTAGATAAAATTTATTTTGTTTCTAAATCTATTGTAAATTCCTTTTATTTTCTCAAATTCAATTTTTGAGTATTATTTTATCCCCTTAGATTATTAGTAAAATTAATAAATAAATGTATCATGTTGTAACATATACCAGAACGTTGAAAGGAGACTGTAAAAAAACAATACAATACTCACGATAACAATTATTTTAACAAAATCTGAAGAAGTTGGTATTCGGTGAGACGCGACGAAAAGAAGCACTTTTCGAAGCTTCATTTCTACGTTAAACTTTAAACGATGTAACTTCGATTTCGACTCGGTACATGACTTGTTAAAAATTGAAACTTTTGAATCTGGATTCCCGAAGCTGTAATAAAAACTCGATTGTAAAATAAATCCAAACTTTGATCAAATATCTGCTTCGTGAACTCGCTTAACTTAATTCTCGAAATGGAATCAATCGATCTCAAAGTCACAAATGTTCTGGACCATGAAAACAACTCACCAAAATGAATAAAATTCTACTGTTTTCGAAAGTGTTGTAACATTTACAAGACTCATCTGAATAACTCTAAAACGGAGTAAAAGTGGAAAATAAATAATCCATTTTTAAAACTATAGTACTTATCATTCTTTAGTGTATATCCATACAAACTGGTCTACGAATGATGATAAAACAATGCAGGAACCAAACAAAAACATACCACAGCGAGAACTAAATGAAAACATCAACGAAACGACCAATTACGAAGAAAACATTCAACGATACGCTGCGCTTGTTAAAACGTTCGAGTGTGCCTTCACTGTAGACCCATTGATTTGTTGCTCTATTCGCCACGCGATTGGATGACGCCGCTAAGTGTTAAGTCAATATTCCAGGGAAATGGCAGCCGAGTATCAATTGCGCTTCTTAGACACGAGGAAGATTCTCATCGAACGATCCGACTGGCTATTGCGTTATATCCTGGCAGGATCGTTATGTGTATATCCGTACTGCTTTAGCGCGGTGCTTTTGCAAACTGGCGCCATAAAATCATAACCGACGCAATTTCCTCGACCAATAACTTCCGTTTGGTTGCCTCAAACGCTCCCTGCGCGAGAAGGCTGACGGTGATTTTGCTCGGTATTGTTCCCGTAGATTCACTTCGGGAAAGTTCGCTCAGCGTCTGTCACTTAGGGAATATTTGACATGAATTTATTTTCGCAGCAGCAGATGGAAAGCAAACACAAGTTCGGTTAGACTTGCTGTTAAATGCGCGTGGATTTCTTGTTTGGGAAACTTCGACGTCGATTACGGAATTAGCAAATTGGGATATTATTCCGAAAGGCACCAATGATATGACACTAAATATGAAATTTTAAGTTCGGCAATTCACCCGTTTAAAGGATACAGTCATCGTATTCCAAAGCATCGAAATACTATTATGACGGATTTATAATTGTATCTTCTAAACGCATAAATTGCAAAAGCTAAAAATTTATGTCTGGAGTCCTTTCGTATCCCTCATAATACTCACCAAGTTCAATTTCGATCGGCCATCGACGCCTTCCGGCAGTACAGTCGCAAATTAAACAATGGAAAGCAAGGTTCTAGAGCATCCGAGGCCCATATAAACGAAAGATTTAAAATATTAGCCTCCATATGCAGAGGATCTAGAGCACCGTGGGTTTTGTAAGTGTTTGATCTAGGGCATCAAGGTTTTAACGAGTCAAGGGTCTAGTGCACCAAGACCTTTATAAGTCAAGGATCTGGAACCCCAAGGCCTCTATGAGCCTCTGTAATTCTGATTCTAGAACCCTAGTATCCAATGCCCACATTATACTTCTCGCCAGAAATTAACCAAATTAATCCATATCTATGTACAAAAAGAAAGAATTGATTGCATTAGAGAAAAGACGTACTTCTCCATGACTCTAAGAAGTAGCACTTGTTAACTTTTTGCAACCAGCAATCTAACCAATAAATATTCATTGACGAACGAGTCAATCCACTTTCTTGCTCTGTTGGAAATACCTAACGAAATACCTTGGACCAATTTCCATTTTAAGTTCACCATGGACGCTGAAACGACCACGTTCGCCAATCGACACGCGAACCTCCCAGTCCTCCAGAGAGCTCAAAGGACCTTAAAGGAAAGCAATTCCAGGCTTTCTACGATGTTCCGGCCGTGTCTCGAGACAATACGACGGAATTAATTCAACAACTCACGTGCCCGATACGCGACTTAATCGACGCCCTGAAAAATCCAACGAGCCATTCGCGTTCAGCCAGTGGATCGAAGCGTACTTCCTCGTGTCGCCAGCTTTATTGTCATGCCGGGCATAAATTTCACGGCTTTACAGTCGCGTACCGTAATTCCCTCCCTCCCCTGACACCCAGGGCTGAAATATCGGAAAGGGAAAGAATGACTTTGGACGCCGGGAGGAAAGTACCTTTGCTTCGGATAAGGAACGAAATGGTTTTCGAAATTTATCAGCGTGGACTTGCATTTCTGGCGGAACGAGGTTCGCGGTTATCCGCAAAACTTTGTCGTGGATACGGCGATTCGAGGCAAAGATTCGATTGCATTCTGTTGAGAACATGTGAAGTATGGTGCTAGAAGATAAAGTTCGGTTTCAAAAGCTTAGGATTTCAGGCTTTTGACATAATACCACTATAATAATACAGAATGCTAGAGTTGTAACAGAGTATCCTTCCTCTGCTCGAAAATTTAAACCTCTAACAATAACTCTAATTCTAGTGGTCTAGAATGTCAGCGCTGTAAAATTGTAGACCAATAAAAAAATACGATACGCATTCGAAATCGATGCAGGTAATCATCGGTAAAAAGAACCAAAAGCTAAGTTCGAGGAAACGAAAATACTAACGAAGCTACGAAGACGACAACGGTCCCGCCATCTGATAAAGACAGCACAAATTGCACAACTTCGGTCAAAGGATATCATACGATTATCCAACCAAGTTAACTGACAAAAAATTCCGAATGGAACCCGAGTGAATAAAGCTCTAACGAGCAACGTCGGGGTCGCAAACAAATAAACAACCCCAACATCTGCCCAGCACATACCTGAACGCGAAATACCAAGCTCTTATCAAATTCGGTTGTTTACTCAACGTGTCCCAGTAAATCCCGAATTCCACGCGCAATTTAAACCCAATTCACAGGGTCGCGCACCAAGAATTCATCGCGTCGATATTCCTAGGAAAAGCCTCGACCGACAGAACGTTAACGACGTGATCATTCCTCGACTACCCAAAGGCCTGGACTCTGCCGTATCTTTCCTATAACAACGTGGGGATCTCGCGAGGGGAACGGGGAGTATCAATTTCTTTTTCCTAGCCACTAGCCCGTGGATCGAACCTCTCGAGAAAAAAAACTGTCTAGCACGAGGAACGAGACCGCGAACGTGACGAACGACCGTGAATTCCAATCGGTCGGAAGCACCTTCGAAATCTGCTGATAATTTCGTTTTTCAGCGAAACGCTGACTCGACCTAATCGATAATCGTGATTTCAGCTCGAAATATGGTCCACGCTTGCTAGATAATTCGTCGCGTATCATCCACATTCGGTAGCGACCTATACAAGTATAGATACCTATCTGGGGGTAGTGGTGCCATAGACAGCTAGAACTCTAGAGTTCTAGCATCCGAGGACTCTGATAACTCGGGATACTGACATTAGAACAATGCGTCACTATAGAAATGTAACATTTTAGCAGTATAGAATTCTAGATATCTCGCATTATAGAACTCTAGAATGCTACATTTCTAATTTGATAATGTTCTAGGAATGGGACCCGATAATCGCGATTTGAGCTCAGAATATGCTCCATCTCTTCTACATCTTACGCCGTGTATTACTTCTATTTAACGTAAACATCCAGAAGCCTAGATCTCCGATGCGATGGCAGTTTAGAACGCTATAATACTAGAACTAGGTCTCCAGGAAATTAGTACTGTAAATTTCGTCGTACATTATTCCTATTTTCTTTAGCCTACACAAATCTAGAATTCTAAGTCATTAACGTACTATTTAGAGCTGCATAACGCTAGGACTCTAACATTCTAAGACTATACATTTGAACTATAATCCTGCCTTCGTCGTATTTTACGCTCTGTCGCATATTATCCTCGCTCAACCGCGACCTCTGTGCCGGTGACAGCTTTTCTAGATATGAAAGATGACTTTGGGAATAGATTTGAGTTTCAACAAGTTTGCCTATCGAACGATTGTAGTCCCCGCGGTTGGACAAGACGCTGTTCCCCATAACTTTATACTTTGCAGTAGTTTTAGATTCGAATCGAAAACCCGAGATGTCCTCCTGGACACTGTGGGAATAGAATTTTTCTCCGTGCGAGATTAAGTCTCACTAATAGACTTTCAGTTCTGTATTACCTTCTAAGCACTTATTCAGAATGTACAAAAACGTTAAAGTATACATATTTCGTTTAGGGTCTCTTAAAGCAAGAACACTCCTGGTACTCAACGAAAAATACCAATTATATCGCACTATGCTCTCGTTATGTAAAAAATTGAAAAACTTTTAAATGGAATGAGGAGAGGATCGACAAATTTTTCAGGCTAGAAACAAAAGCTTATCGTCGTAGCGATTTTTCAACTCCAGGACGTGCCTTGTTATTTTTCTAAATTGCTTCCTCCCCTCGATCGATACCTCGCAGTTTCACCTTCCAATATTTAACGCGATCTCCAACAAGTAACAATTCGTCCCCGATATCTATACCAAGGGAGACCCAAGAGAGACAGTAGGAAGAAAGGGTGACAGTTCTCGGTTTATTTGCTTGGTGTACGTACAACCATAGCCAGAGACTGGCCAGGCTCGATCACGCGAGCTAATCAGTACAGTGCTCAATTAGCGAATTAGCAATAGCCCAAGAGAGTATTTGGAAGTAATCGCTTCCGGCTCCCTGAGAGCCTCGATGTCCTTCCCATTCTCCAGCCCATTCCCTTCCTTCCTCATCGATCAGCTGATCGTGCTCCGTCGACTGGAACGCAGATAGCAGAAAAAGATCATTTATTACCCAGGGCTGGCTTCACGTGGAAGCAAATGATCCACTGCATTAGGAAGTCTATTGCTAAGGGTGCTTTAACAGGGAAAAAGAAAAATTAAAGAGGGAGAGTAGATTTTTTCCTTTATTTGGTGTAGTTTGAAATTATTATTTTCAACGATAATTCAGTGAATCAAAATGTCGCTTTCGCCCGATACTTATTCCCCGATTAAACACCGCGATAACGCGCGGGATATAGAGTATGATCGTGGAAATTACGACGCAAAGTATCTCCTGATAACGTTCGATATGTGTATGAATATACACATATGTCATAGAGTAGATATATATATCGACTACCAAGCGTCCTCTCATCGCCCAAAAGACAAAAGTGCTCGTTATGGCTCGTATCTCCGCAAATCGAATACTCTTGTCGGTTCGTTCGGGTTCCGTGATCATTAAACTCCGTTCGCTCACAATTATCAACCCTTATCGGCGCATAATAGCGATCAGTGAACAAAGTAAACACTGATCCGCGCTTTTACGCGAACCCACCAACCAGCAACGCGAGACCCGCAACGAATTCATTGGGAAACGACGCATGCTGTTTCAGAGGGAAGTATTGCGCCGTGATTAATTCCATCCAGGGCAGAAGTTAAATTAGCCAGGTGGCGAGTCTCTCCGTGGCTCGATGATGGTAATTCACTGAATCTCATTCATGGAACGGGAGGCTCGCGCGGGGAAATTGCGCGCGAAATTCTTGTTAACGAACCCTTTATCGCAAAACCAGAGAGAAAGATCCGCGAACGATTTCGATTGTTCGGTTCTCACGCCTCTGTTGTTCCTATGTGAGCGAGAAGAGACAGGCGAGAGTGTAGTTTCGAATCGAATGCACGTTATGACACCTTAAAATGATTTGATATCAAAAGTGAATAGGTAAATAGAAAGGTTACCTTCCCATGGAATGCTGAGATGATTGGCCAATGACTGGCACTGTACCACGGTGGAACTCTACCATTCAAGGCAATATAAATCTTTAACGAGCTAGCACTATAAAACGCTAGAAATCTAGAACTTACGCATTGCAGCACTACAATTACTATACAATTACTATACAAGTATATCGTTAAAGTAGTCTACAGCTGATCATTAGCACTCAGTTTTAGAATTTTATGTGGTTTATTTTATTTTATGCTTACTAATCCCCCACGCACCAAAGTCATAACGTCTGCCTACTTTCCATATAGGATACTCTCTACATACCCAAGCTATCTTTACTATCCTTGCGTTTGTACACGATGCACAGTACCCTGTAGACCATAGACGATGTAAAAGGTTCCCTATCTCATACTTATCAGTGTACCGTGCACTATCAGCTAAAACTTCCACTGTCCACTGAACCTGAAAACTAAACAATGAGAAACTCCGAATTTTGTTTTCAAGTACAGTATAATGGTCAAGAAGCATTTTCAGGTTTCGTACAAGTAAAAAAATTCTTGAATTCTCTAAAAATCGAAAAATACTACGAAAATGCAATCCCGACAGGTGCGCTGATTAAAGGGAAATTATGCTGAATGTACATCGATAAATCCACGCAAAACACGCGCGGTGCTGAAAAACGATACCCAGATGGGAATCAGAAAGGAACCGCGTTCCATTACGATCATTCAATGCCAGAAGGGGAGTCTCGATGAAAGATTCAAGGATATCGATGGGGTAAAATGAAAAATTTCCAACGATAATACGGACTAAAGCGAAGGGTGGCTCTCGAGCTGACTAGGGGAATCAAGAGAAGAAAATTGCGCGGGTCGTTCGCGACGGAATTAACAAAGAGAACGTTCTTCGACAGACAGAAGGAAGAAAACAAACAGAAAAAGGAAGCAATTTGTCTCGATGAAACGACGAGTTTACCCAATGACTTAGTTTACACGGTGCTCGTTTGTTATACGAGCGCCGAAATAGTGTGCTCTAACAGTTTTATTCGTCTGTGTTTTAAGTCACCTGTATCAAATTTATGAAGGATACTAATAGGATACGAAGAAACTATACAAATGGATTATACAAATACAAGATGTCCCAGCTTTTTCCGGCCAAACTCTGCCAGCGTGTTCTACACTCAAAATTAAGAAAAAAATTTTATATGAACAGATGGTCTTGAATACTTTAATAAGGAGTTATTATAACTAATAATACAAAATGATAATGAACAGGCATTTCGTCGAACGTATTATGAGTGTAGAACACGCGGGCAAAGTTTGGCCGGAAAAAACTGAGACACCCTGTACATTGTACAAAATTTATTGTACAAGTATATTGTAAAAGTACGGTATAGAAGTATGAAACGTTTAAGTACAAAACACTTCAGAAAATATTTACAAAATAACTGTAGTATCCGCGCCTCCCATACCCAACAATAAGGAGTCAAATAAGAACACGAAACGTAGGGTACGGGATTGGTCGCGTAGGTAAAGCGGTCGACTGTGGATCCGAGGATCGTGGCTTCGAATCCCCGTGCCTTATTTTTCGTTTAGACTCCTACATATGGGGGCTCGTCCGGGATGGGGGGTTACAGCGGCAGAGGACCGGCCAGTGACGATGAGTGACGATGAACAACAATGCCACGCGAAGGACGGTGGAGCGGGCAACAATGAGGCGTCGAGAGAGAACAACGTTCCAGAAAGAGAGAGGGGAGTACACTCGCGAAAGAGGGTGCGGCGCGCACTGCTGTTGAGACGCAAAACCCGAGAGAGAAAGAGAGAGGGGAGTACACTCGCGAAAGAGGGCGCGGCGCGCACTGTTGTTGAGACGCGAAACCCGAGAAAACGGACATTCGAGGGCGAATGAATGTCAATTCAGGATAGCCGAGTGTAGTGTCCGCGCCTCCCATACCCAACAATAAGGAGTCAAATAAGAACACGAAACATACGCTACGGGATTGGTCGCGTAGGTAAAGCGGTCGACTCCTACATAACCAAAGTAATTTCCTACAAATAACACAGGAATAAGTTCTTCTTTGAAAGATGAAATAAAGTTCGTGCAAGAAACAATGAAGAAACGTGTACTTTTATGGACTCTCTCTCTCTCTCTCTCTCTCTCTCTACCGATTTATGGACAAACGATTGAAAATTATAGCGATTACTTATGAATTGGAGAAAATGTGACTGGGAATTCGTAGTAATGGAGCCTTCGATGATTTGAAACTGGGATACAATGAAGCTGAAAGCGGAATGACTAACGCGTCATCAATGGCTTAAAGAGCTTAAAGATGAGAGTGAAAAGACGAAAATCGATAAACTGAGGAATGGATGTCAAGTGGATCGTGTATAATGGTTCGTTTAACCGCCTTTGGGAATAATGTCAAACTTCAATTCTTGGAAGTACTAAATCCACGTTCAAGCCAGTGTGGCATTTAACTATTGTGTAGGTCAACTTTGAGATCTTACATTGAATTTTTAAGAAAAATATTATTTTGACGTTTGAGTCTTTCGGTTCTTTAACGTTTCCACTTTTAAGTTAATCAGTAACTTCGAGATCGGTGGAATCTCTTAAGGAATGAACAGAATATTTCCAAAACTGTCGACAAAAACGAACCAATGCATGCATCCTAACTCGTTCATCCAAATGATACAGTTGCCTGAGCTCGACTGGTCTCAAACGCAGCAGTCGAAAGATTAAAGCCAAATGGCTCGTAAAAAATTCAAAACACGCCTTCTCCGCGTTAAATCCTCCTTTTCGACGCCCTCGTACGCTCCTCTGGGCTCCGTTTCCGCGTCTGGCCGCGCGCTAGACAGCTTTCATCGCGGAGAAAGAGGCTGAAAGACCAGCCGCGGGCTCGTAGGAGCCTAATTGATTCCCCAGAGTCGCGGGACGTCATGACGCGTCATCCAACGGCATTCTGGTTCCAGTTGGCCGCGAGTTCCATGGGGTCGTGTCTCTGGGGTGGGAGCTGATTCAACCACATCGAATGGATCGCGGGACGGGGAGAAATCGACAGAGCGAGGAGGAATCGACAGACGGGAACGAAGGGAAAACGCGTCGAAAGCGATCGCTTTGGTTGGCTCGAAGAAAGAGCAGAATTCAAACGCGGCACCCGTGTCGATCCGACACGTCAGCCGTGGAAACGTGACACGCCGATACGAGAGGATTATTTGCATCCACCGGTTGGATCACGTAGCCAGGGATTACATGCGTCCTGAATCTTTCAACGGTAGGAGAAACATTACCGTCGGAAGCTGTGATTTCGCTACTAGACGGCTCACGAACGGACGCTTTCTGGCGAATGTTGGCCAGAATATTTGACCAGGGTGTTCCACCTGACTCTGAGAGTACTTCCACCATCTACTGTATCAATTTTGTTTTCTTCTTTGAATAAAAGTAAAATAAAGTGGAATTTCTGCTGTCTTGAAAATTAAAACAAGTGAAATTTTGTATTCTAAAGTATAGGCAGAAAGGCAGAAAGTATATATTTTCAAAAAAAGAAATCTAATCTTTAATAGATCGGTGACGAATAGACAGTTGTTTATCTTTCTTTACCTAAATTACTTTCATCAAGAGAGTAATAATAACAATGTTGTCAATCTCCGCTTTAAAGGGTGCGAAACTGACACGACTTACAGAGCAACTTTCTATCTTTTATATGTTGCCCACTGCTACGGTTTTCATATCCTATCTGCACTGCGTTAGCATTTAGATTGCAGTTGTACTTCACTCGGATGGGGAATAAGCGAGATATTTTCTCTATAAACGCGAGTCAACTCATGAAACGGTGCATAGATTAAATTCTCTTTGAGATTCACAGTAAGGGATTGCGCGAAAAGAGCAGCGCGAAGGTGATTTATTACAGGACTTATTTGCAAAATAACACTCCTCACGTTACTTACATTAACAGCCACTAATAAAGATATTCATTTTGTTCTCAGCTTACCTGCAACAAAAAGGATGAAACATATTAGAAAACAATGCCGAACCATGAAACTCTCAAAATGTATTGAACTATTTTGTATAATACCACACAATATACAGATTGAGAATAATATATAATGTAATGTATGAATATATGATTATACCAAATAATATACAAGTTGAGAATGACATATAATAGAACTAGTAAACAATGTTCTTAAAAGAAAACAAAATTTGACATTCTTCCGTACATTAATTTTCACTAATTTGCTGTTCTTCAGAATAGAACATGACGACCCACACTTTCTTCACCGGCCCACTTTTCCCAAAAGGAAATCCCCGAAAAAAGCATTTTCGCGCAAAGGTCCTCATGAACACGTTGCGCGATGTTGCATTCTGAGCTTTGTTTCCCGCTGGCAACGACGACCGGCGTGTCCGATCGGAATGGGATTACCGTTGAATTTCAACAAAGAACCGAACAAATCGGATCACACGGGGATCGATCAACGCTTTGGGATCCTGGGGTCCCGCGCACGTGTAATTTGATTGAAAGACTTATCCAGCCTAGCGAGCCAAAGGTTTACCCGTCGCAACTCGTCCCACTTTGCCACGTCGTTCAAAGTACTTCCCCCTGTTTCCCAATTTTCCTTAAAATAAACAAACATTCATCATCCGTGGACAGATCCCACGAAATTACCACTGTTCCTCTCTGTTTTTTCTGGCCACACGTGCACGCACGTGGGCCGCTAATTTTCAACGAGCACATGTTTCGAGCAGTGATGGCCAACTAGCTCGTGAGTGATTTGTCGGAGACTGGTAACGATCATTCTTTGTCATTTGTAGGTTTGGTAGTGTCTTGATAGTTAAATAAAAAAAGGGAATGTTTGCTAGTTTTTAGCAAATTGCTATTTCTGGAATCTTGTAGTAACATTAGTTTTGCAGGTTACGTTTAGATGGTACCAGTGTTTGCTAAAATGTTTTTGATGTTGATATGACTGGTGAAACTGCATTAAAATGAATGAATAACATACTACTTTGGCTTCTATCAACAGAAAATTGACAAAAGTATTTTCTATGAAAACAGGAAGTATCTATTAGCAATTGAACAGGGATAAGAGAAGGTAGAAATTCCTCAAACATTGATTCAGAAGAAATTTGAAGAAATCATGTCAAGTTTGAGATTTTAACCAGTAGCTCACCCCTGCTAGGTAGCTATTATAAGCATCAAGAATGGTGACCACTGATCTGAAGTCTAGACGACAGACAAGTCACCAGTGAGCGTTGAAGACGTCTGTGAAAACGAGACGCGTGAATGAAACGGTATCATAAGTTCGTCGACTTTTTTTTCCTTCATCGAATCGCCTGCTGAGACTCGAGAATCAGTCTCCATTCACATTGCTCGACGAAGACAGATGTATCTTTTATACGAGCCACGTCAACGTCTGCTTCTTACGTCAGCGTTCTAACAGAGTTTGGATTCCGTGGCGATCCCGTGCAGATCAAAGGCTCTTGAGAGACACAGAGAATTTTTGTTAGAACTTGCTAAAGAACCACGTCAGTCAACCAAAGTAACAGGAGATAAGGAAGAAATAATATTGGTACAATATGGCAACTACTTGGAACATACAAATAATTGTTTCTGTGATTTGTTTTAAAAGTATGATTGTTACTCTTTCGTGGAAACATATATAACAGACAAACGAAAGAGCAAATCGATAGGCAAGGATAATCTCAAGTCACAGCCTAACTTTTCAGGTTCTGGACATCGCGTGTGTGCTGGAGTACGATATAGGATATAGTCACGTGCAACCTAGCAGCAGGTACAGATGCCTCCCTTAATAAGCGCAGGCACCCCGTGGCTCCAAGCCAAACGTAACATTTTGGTGCAGAAAACCTATGAGTTTATTTTTGTCCCATTGGAGAGCCTTTGAGATTACGTACGGTGTGCCATGGTCACGTGCTTTTGCTTCTTCATCTAACGAGATCCTAAGGGAGTAAATGCCAACGGGAAGCACGATCATCGTGCACGGTGAAATGCGTCCCCAGTGTAAACATCAAACATGCATAGAAATTACACGATGAAATAGTGCGGCAGCATTCTTTATTTCGGTGGGTACTTCCTGCACTCTATGTTTGAGAAAAATATATTGTCCACTCTAGATCTAGAATGATACTAAAAAAATGGTGTCGGTGTATTTTATAAATGTTTACCTAACTGTTTCAATATAGGAACTTTTGACTTAAGGAATGTGCTTGGTGTGAAGATAAAAAATGATCAACTTTTGGGTAAACTTTCTTGAAGATTTGATTTTGAAGGTTTGAAGTCGATGCGTTTGATGGATTTCTAGAATACGAATCTAAAACATAGGCCAATTTTTCAGAATTTGATCAACTTTTAATTTTATCTGGTTCTTCTAATTCTAACAGATGGAACTACGAAGTATTCTACCGTCATTATAATTCAGTGAAAAGACAACAAGATAGAAGATGGCAATTTTAAAGCTAATTAATATTTCGCTGCGTGTCTATATACATTTCCCTCCAATACAATTTATTCAAGAAAGTATATGTAGTACAATTTAATAATAACAAGAAATAGTACAAGAAGATGACCATCCACTTCATTCAAACAAAGATATGCAATTCAATTTAGTGAGAGTAAACATTCCTACAGAAAAACGACCACTCCGAGATTAATTCATATCCTGCCGCGTGCTTGCGCATATTTTCCTCGGATACTATTATATTAATTCAAGCAAACTCACGCACTTTAATTTAGCAAGAGGAAGAAGTGCTACACGAAGATGACCACTCCGTGACTAATTAACATTCTATCCGCGTCTCTGCGAATAATTTCTTCGAATACAATTTATTCGAACAAACATGCACAATTTAATGTAACGAAAATTCATACAAGAAAAATTACCGTTCTATAAATAATTATTCTTTCGGCGCATCTGTTCGTATTTTCCGTGAATACAATTTGCTTAAAGAAACGCAAAGCCATGGAGGGACCTTCTACTTCTGTTCTTTCCCTAAGGCGATCGATCAAAGAATCCGGCGCCCATTTTCCTCATCAAATTTTGTTTACATGGAAATACGTAGGAAAAAAACTAGTTTCGCCATCCTTGAAGCGTAAAATTAATATCGGAGGACGCGAATACGATCGCCTTACAAGAGAATATAAAATCCGGATCGGAAAGTTGAGTGTCTCCGGCACAAAGAGGGGACACCGAATGGTTCGATATTAATTCGCAAAATTGATATCGAGCGACCAACGTTTGACCCTAATATTCTAAGCTGTCAGTGGGGATACACCTTTTTTTTGCTCGATCTCCGGACGACCTCGTGGTTAATAACAATTTTCCTTCTACCTAGAAAAGAGTTTCGATTCGAATCTACGACCAAACAATACAAGATCGTACGTTCCAAACGCAATTTGTACACCGATCGCTTTCGCGTCGAATCGAGGCTTATACGGTATAAACGAGCGGATTCTCTTACCAGGAGAAATTGTCCTGCCTTATGAGACAGTTATTCCTAATTCTTTTGATATTGTACGACATTCAGAATAGGCTGTCACACGTGCAGTACGATGTTTTCAAATCAATCAACCTTGTAAGGAGATTTTACTGTAATCTTCGTTATGATAAAATTCTAAAGAAATATTTATGATTAAAGCAGACAATTTTCTATGAGGTTCATAATTTTAAAAGGTAAGTGTAAATTGAGAAATGAATAAAACTGGAGTTTTATAATACATACTATTATCATGATTTCTAGGAATTTCTTTGTTGTCGTTAGTTCTATTCTTGAATGACCAATAAAGGAAAGTGATAAAACTGATGGACCATCCAGGTATTCATGTCTGGCCGATTGTTACTTCACCGAGAGACGTTATTACAACGAGCGACGACGTTATGTCCTGAACGGCGTCGCTGGGAAAATGTAGACCGGAAAATCTCGCTTTCTGCAGCCCTCCCTCTCTCTCTCTTTCTCTCTCTTCGTCTTAACCACCTATTCCTGAGAATGATTCCTGGAGCGTGCACGATCCGACGAACGAATAAATCGGATTCCGGAGTAGGTCTCCGCGAACCGAGCCGAGAATATTTCTCTCCTGCATTCTCGCGCACACGTTTACTAGGCTTTCTTTTTCTTTCTTTTCTCTCCTATATTTTCCCAGAGAATTCCATTTCCTTCTGCAAAACTACGTTCTCGGAAACGGTGCTCGAAATCTTTGAAAATCTTCTTCTCAGAATGCACACCACCGGAAGAACTTAATTTTCGAGTCAATTTGAAAGGCTTATTTTGTATAACTCGGGTTTGATCTCATTCCCTTTCGTGGAATTTTGTTACAACAATTTATATGAATTATACTAGGAAAGATAGGTCGAGGAATTCATGGGAGGCGTAAGATCGAATTAGCTCTCACTTCCATTTTCTTATAAAAAATTGCACTCTTGAAACTATGTTGGAAAAATTTGTTTAGAATGTAAGAATAATTTTATTTTGAAATCAATTTAGTAAAGTATTCACATATATTTGTATGCTTTTTCTATGTTGGTAATTCTTTGTTCCACTTTTATTCGCATAAATTATATAAATTGCACTGAGTGGGATTTATTTACGTTAGAAAATTCAAGAGGAACTGGAAGTGTAGGAAAATCGAACTCTCCCTCACTGGGGGATTTGAAACCCTGGCCATTTTGGTGACAGTCGAGCACGCTATTCATTGAAACCCATTCAAACCCAGTTGGATTTCTATTACTGTTCAAGCATTTTCTCTACACGGCTAGTTGAATGTCAGAGTGTTGGTAAATTGTTAAAGGTTCTTTGTTGTGCTGTTGTATATCGAAACCTACTGGCTTTGTGTTTATTTTGATTCCTTTATTTACTCTGAATCTTTCACAAATCAATGTACCGATACGATACAAAAAAGATAAAGATACAAAGGGAGCAGAATATGTGCTGTAATAAACAAGAAAAACGAAAAGCACAGGAAAAGAGGGTTGTGCAAAAGCTCAGAGGTAAATGAAGAAATAAATTGTAACATAAATGTGTGGTCCACTTGAAAAGAAATTATTTTAACGATCTTCATACTGACCGTGAAACTCAAACCTGAAATACTTTTTGGTCACTTTATGCATTAGGCATTTAAGACGCAGTCTAACAATATGTCTATATGAGATTGAAACAAACGCTGTATCTTCGATCCAGTGATATCGATACACTGGTGTATCGATTAAATATCGAAAGAGTGACATAAATACAAAACTGAATATAAAATTGAAAAAATGACTCCAGAATACGGTTCCGCGTCACACAACTCGAGCATAATCCAACACGATTACGAGCCTCATACGACGAACTGACACAAGAAAACCCATTTCTTACGTCAATCTGCCAGACTCCAATCACCTTCGCTTCTATTCCCGACGTTCGATGCGAAAGGTGAAATTTTTGCAGTCGAACGAACTTGGGATAGAGCCCCGGAATTCTGCTTCGTCCACGAAACGCTCAGCACGCAACCTTTTTCCATGACGATGGATAAGGGAGTGGGAGAACACCAGCCCTCTGGTCCCACCGAATGGTTCACCAAGTCGATGAAGTTGCATCCTCGAGTTGGGGCTAGGCGTCTCCCTTAGGAAATCTTACGTCACCGGGACAAGTCCAAGCCGAGGTACCAACACCTGGCCAAGCTACACGATGCACAGACTCATCGTCGTAATGCCGCCATACGTATGGCGTGTCTGGCCCGACTCCCTTCGACTCCTTTCCACCCCGTTTAACCCCTGGGATACGATAATGGTACCCTCGCGCGAGGAAAACTCGGTCCCACGTGTTATTTATGCGGACCGAATGACCTGACACACGACTACAAGCACGAGTACAAGGCACGTACACACGATACCGCTATCCGTTTTACCCTCTCGATTCACGGAGTCGTTGCGACACGCGCCACAAATTCGTGCGAATCGATTTAACTTGAACGCGATCACCGTGGAGGTCGGGATTATCGCTGAGATTATTTGAGGAATTTGATGTTGAAATAGTTTGAGGGTGTAGTGAGACGATGTTTATTCGAATAGGTCGAGGAACAAGGCAGTACAGATGATAGAGGTTCGCCAGTTACTCCCTCCAAATCTTTGGATAAGGAGAGCTGACATTCAGAAATCTAAGGTATATGAGTTTCGTCTAACAAAGGGATGCTCGGCAACACGAAAATGACGATTTTTTAATAACTGTGAGCATGTAAAGAAATAAATGGATTAAGAGACGCAAGGACGGAAATAATGGGAACAATATACAATGGTGATAAAGAAATACAATAGCAAAATGATTACAATAAAATTATGAATTCGAAATACTGCAGATTTTACAAGTTTTTCGTCAGTTAAAGCGCAAGTCTGATACTTAAGGGCAGGAAGAAGAAGGCTTCGGTTTATCTTGCATGTTATTTAGCGAAAGATTATCCACAAATATCAAGGGTCAACAGAACTCGGAACAAGTTGCTCGAGGTTGAACACGTTAGAAAATAAAACGCAGTTAAAGTTGGAGCCTTTATCCGCGTTTTATACAGTGACGCACGAGGCAGCCTGGTACGAAAGCGTATCGTGCAAAGTATAAATTCAATTTCGTGAACGTATCGCGGGACACATTAGAATCTCAACATTAATCCTTATCACGAGGTACACGATGTACTGATTCATCGTCATAATGCCGCCATATGTCTACCATGTCGGATACAGCCTCCACCTCCTTTCCATCCTGTTTAACCCCAGGGATATGATAATGCTGACCCGGCTCGAGGAAAACTTCGCCTCGCCCTATATTTATTCCGACTTCTGAATCGGAACCATTCGGAAACGAGAAAGGGAAAATGCACGGGTATCCATGAATTTTTTTCCATTTGTACGACAGAACCTTGCGAAGCAGCCGTAACGATTTTCCTGAAGAGTGTTTCAACGTTGCTGATATGAAATCCAAAATCTATGTGTTTGCGATTTCCATGTAACTTGTACTGATTTTACTGAAATTCACGAAGATCGTGCCTAGGTCACGTGATTATAGTAATGGCACAGCGAAAAACGTAGAAAGATCACGAGTAAAGTCTTTGCCTCGAAAATTATAAAATCGTGTGCACGACGCTAATTGCATTATGAAGGAGAGACAAGGGTAATCCTGTTAGGGTGATATATGGCAGTTCTTAAACTCGCGGGTACACGGGGAAAGAAATAGTGTTATTCTCATCTCGGTTACTCGAGTCTGCCAGAAGTTCTCTGCTCTGCAAATTCGCAAAGTTCTGCCATTTTCCTGTCGTGTTCCAAGGAGACTTGTTGCAGGTGTAGTCGAGCACGTTCGTGCTCTGGATTGGAAGCCTTATCTCAGACAAAATTATGAGCATACAGCGAACCAATCTTGGCGATCGAGCATTCATACATGGTTTGATTAAACGATTAAGCTGGAAGCACTCGATACGGGAATTAATTGAAAAGATTGAACCCTGTGGAGAGTCGATTTCAATGTGATAGCGATCACTGTTTGACTTGGAACAGGATAGAAGATAAGAAAGAAAACGTAAACAAAAATTAAAATACTAGTAGCTTCAGAAGTAAAAAAAAAAAAACAATAATATTATTTGTTCTTTCAGAAAAATTTTAACTATAATCAGATGCTGATATTGATACGGACGAATATTATAACGAACCGAACGTTATTTTTCTCGAAGGGTGTAAATAAATATCGCGAATTAGAAAAATGAAATCGACTGTAAAAGAAATGAAATTGGACCGGACTCACCAGAGTGCAAAAAATCGCGGTTGCCGATAACAAGGTAATTGCAAGTGGCCATGGAGGGCTGATTTTGAATATCCCGACCCGCTGGGAATTTTATTTAACATCGCGTTGAACATTTTTACAACTCACTGAATCGATATATTTTTCGCTTGATAATTCCTACGTATGATTACATTTACACGATAAATCATCGTTTTTCGTGTAATTCAGTCCCCTGGTTGTCGTTTCTCCAGCTGAAATATCGAAGTTTCGTTGATGCATGTATTGCAATTAACGATGTCGCTAACGATGAGTGACGTCGCTCGCAAAATTATCGTACATTAAGCCATTAAATGTCAATGCCCCATCTAGGGGATATTTCGATAACTATTTTTCATCGATATTAATATTTAGTTGAATAAGATCTATGTTTATCAATTTTGTTTATGGCTATGATTTTGTTCGATATTTAGCCAAATTAAAAAATGGCAGACGTTTGAATAAATATTTCTAAATTTCACGTAACAATATATTGAAAAACAAATGTTGGCAAAAGAGAACACAAAAGATCGATTTGTAACAAAACTTGTGCAATGTTGGACTCCCTTAAACGAAAGAATTGTTCGCCGAATCTATACTTAAATCGCGTGAATTACAAATTGTAAGAAATACAGAAGTAGCGTTTAAAAGTCAGCCTTTATTTGGGGTCAAGAAAGTTTACCCCTTATTCGTTCTGGCTTCTGCGTTACCTTCCCTTTTAGTGTGGTTTCTTTGGACGGGAGAGCTTTTGTAGAACTTCTCAGTAGGAGAAGCAGGGCAGTCGAATTTACAGAATCTCCAAGCGAATCGAAGCGAAATGTTTGTTGTGGTCGTCCTGCTTGCGAAAATAAGGTTGGAAGAGAAAACTAGGTGCAACTTCTACGACGCTTCTCGGTATGAAATAGAAATTAAGAAAGAAACCACAGTAATTTCATATCAAAGGTTGAAACTTGCTTTGTTTGTCGAAAAAGACGTTCTTAACCTCATTTCTCTTGGGCTAAATTGTTGGTTATCAATGCTCATTTATTTATTATAATGAAAAATCAAAAGACACCCTGTTTGTCGTAACTAACGCGATATATTTACTAACATTTTCAAATTAATTAAAATAATGTTATTGTTATAGTACCTATAAGAATAAACATTGACTGCAACGGGATGCAATGGTGGAAATTTGAGAAATTTCTTAAAACGAACCCAAAGACATGCTTTTAAAAATTAAAAGATTCTATACGATGGCACAACAAAAGAAACTACAGTACATCCGAACTCTACTCTCGAACCAAACATAATAGTTAAAAAATCTCAACATTACGAATACAAAGGTTGTCCTACGCCTAATTAGAGTCGTCGCCATTAACAATTCTAGGTTGAATACCTTATTCTCTCGTTCTTCGTCCCAGTTTCGTATTCAAACGGTGATATTAAGCGATACGAAGCTAAGCATATTTCCAAGCACGCAGCGTGACTCTAATCGCTTCGAGAAAACCCTCCAACAACGTTAATCCGGTCCCCTGGCCGCGCATCGGTGCTTTTTTTCGTTGATTTCAGCCAGTCGTCGAGTTTCAAGGAGATAATGCAATCCGCGCGAAAACTCGCGAACCGAAACCCTGGGTTCTGGAAAGGCAAAGTCCCACGAAAATCCGAACGATGGCCCAGCCGCGGATTTAGCCGTATTTACGACGTGGATGTCACGACGAAGCCCGTTAGGCGAGCGAAAGTTCATCCATCGGAACGTGCCACGAGCCGAGAACTTTGCCCATCAACGATTCGACGCTATCGCGCGAAGCTCCATGCGAAAATTTATAAATGTGCTCGAGGAAAATTTGTTACCCCCGTTACCCGACGAGTTGTTCGAGCATGGAAAGTCATAATTCCAGCGAAACGCTTGAATCCAACGAGAACAGAAGGGAGGAAAAAGTGACTCCGAAGTTCAGTCTGATGGAGCATCATGGAGCAAGTATGCTTCAGGTTAGAAGCAGTCGACTGTTTCATGATTATAACCTGCTTCGGTGGTGGAACTTTTGTTGTTATGTTGCAGCAGACGCGAAATGACAAGGAACGTCGATCGATTGTAACATGACGATTTTGATGGAACTTTTTTGCATGGTTAAAAAAAATTATTAGAAAATTATTCGACGCGTATTCTTTTATATCGGCTGATACTCGTGTTCAACGGGTGAAAACTGTCCTCGAAGTTGTGAATGAAATATTTATTTAACTAAATTTCGTGAAAGTTGACGAAGATAGAAACAAAAGTTTGGTTTTTGACACGAATGGGAATCTTAGAAATAATAGGAATGGGTATAAATATTTACCAGAAATTACCAGAAATGAATATTCGATGCAAAAAGAGTTGTAGTAGTAGTAACTTTACAGTTGTAACTTTATAGATGGCATGGTCACCTAGTTTCCTACATATAAGTCGAATCTCTCCATAATCAAAATTCTGCACGGTATAAAAATAAAATTTCCTTTTTTCGACTTATTTTTGTACAACTTCTAAATTTTAGCCGTTGGTCATTACCACCCCAATTCAGAGCAACTTAGAATCAATTTCCACGAAGAAAAATTGTGGGACCCGTTGTTGATCGAGTAGTTTCGTCGAGTAACGAATACAGAAAAAATTGTTGCGACCCCTAGCCTTAAATTAGATCCAGCTTGAACCAGTTTCTCTTTCGAAACTTCGTTTACTGGGTCGCAATAAATAGCGCTAATTTTCCTGCAACCCCAATTCACGCTACTCCTCGAAGAACAGACAACGACAAATCGGAATTGGGTGAAATTAGCATTGTCCTATTCCGGTGTCGACTACTCTCCACTGACCTACACGAAACGTACCAAAGGATCCTATACATCGACACGACACTAATTTACGCTGAGAAACAATTCTATTTTACACCGAGGTTTCTCCAGTAATTAAAATTATCAAGTATTAACGAATTTTCCAATTTGGAGCTCGTTAATGTAAGGTTCGCCTAGCGTTGTGTATTTGTCTCTATTTTTATATTTTTTCAAGGAAAGCCACTAAAATTTTCAAATATCACAATATTGATAAAGTCCGGTATTTCTGAACTCTCGTTAATAAATGTATTCTCGAATTAAAATTTTCATCGGAATATTCTTCCACTAAAATTTTAATTAAAATATTCTTTAACTGAAATTTTAACCCAAATATTCTCGTATTAAAAACAAATAATTTCGAGAAATCATTCATGAAGCAAAATATCCTTCCATTAAAATTTATGAGAATTTACTACTCAACTCTTCTTATATTCAATTTTTTCAAATCCACCGGGCTTATGAATTAAAACAATACGCGATGTGTATGTACTTTTCGTAGCGCATTTTAAATATACAACAATATTTTTCTATTTTTACATGTCATCTAGAGAGAACGCCATAAAATGAGTGCGTAACTTTAGAAACGCGTCCAGGGCACAGAAATAATAATAAAAAAAAAAAAAGAAGTGTACATATGAACCATAACGTATGTCATAAAAGGGGTGTCGTAAATAAAAGATGTTCATATACTTAAGCCCCGTACGACCTTCTGTTCGAGTTATAGTTTTCTCTGTTAAATGTCGATAAAAATGGCGTTGCGCGTTACCCTTACACTTGTTCCGATGGCCTTTGTGCGTCAAGTGAAATTGCACGATGCAATTCCATTTAAAAAAAACTCGAAGTAACCTTATCTCTCTTCAAGGAAAATATTCATACAATATGTAATAAAATTATTACAACATATCGGTAGGCAAATCTATAAGTTTCTATCGTACAAGTCGGCCATACTATGTCCGCTATATTGAATTTTGAAATTTTGAAACCAAAATCGCAAATCAGGGGAGCCCACATCAAAATCTTACAAATCAATTTTCACGGAAATCTGGAAATAATTTTTAGTGTCGCCACTTTCTGGGAGTCCAGCCTTTGCGGAGTCTTTACGAGCCATCATCATCGCGTCTCTGTGTCTTGACCCAAGACCAATTATTCGTACACCTTCCGGGCGACAGGATTGGTCCGTGGGGCAACGCGCGGTCCATAATGGCGAGATCGCGAGTTGCGAAACGACGAGGCGGCGCGATTCGCTCGTTGCCAAAATATTTCTTGCGCAAACCCTGTAGCACGTCGGTTACGTAGTTCGCAAATGGGCCGTGATTGTCTGATCGTCTCGTGGAAACCGCGCTAACGATCCCGATCGTTCTAATTGTACTTTCCGTGCGGCTTTTATTCCGCCTTCCGACCGTGGGATTTATCGCCGCTCGAGAATGCGGAGGATCGCTTTGCCAAACGTCCCCGTGTTTTGTGAGGAATCGTTCCTCTCCTTTTAACACTTTCGAGCGGATTTGTATTAATTAACACGGGATTCCGAATTTCTGGCTCAGCTTGACGCGATAAATAAGAACATGGGACACGTGCAGCGCACAAAAATATGCACCGAGGAGGATGTTAGCCAGGTAGGTAGATGTGTAGCGAATAATTCAGGTGAAAGAAAACGAATTATAAATTTTGAATCTTTGATATTGACTTCTGATTTTTGAATGTTGAATATTGAATGTTCACTGTTGAATCTTGGCACATGCCACAGTCTTCCTGAGTTTTCAATATTGACTCCTGTGTTATAAATCTTGAATCTTGAAATGTGGCCCTTGACATTTGACTCTTAACTTATAAATCTTGAAACGTGGCTTCTGTAAGCATTGAGTCTTGCATCTTAAATCTTGAAACGCCTCAGCATAGCAATTTTCTAGTCCATTACCAGCAAGAGTATATTTTTTCCCCGCAATCTGGAATCCATCGCACAGAAATAAAGATTGCTCCGCCGGAGGCAACGAATCGTCCCTTATCTCAGCCAGAGAATCTACTTACTGATTCCGTAACACAATTTCCGATTCCGAAAGAAAAGTTCTCACGGTTACTTCTGCTACTCCGAAAGTGGACTCGATACAATTACTTCCACTTTTCTTGGGGAAGGGGTAAACCTGATGAGGCTGAACTTCTTTCTAGAATTCCCTAATTTACGATTCACGAGGTTACTAATAGTCCAGAGAGGGAGTGCTTTGGAAGAAATTCAACGAGGAAAGCTTACTCGTGCGAATAAATTAAGACCAACTCAAGGCAGTTTACACTGCGAGCAATTCGATGATTCTTTAAATACCCTCTAAATGTTTCAAAAACATTCTTCCACCTTCCTTGTATAAAATTTTCTATTACTTGGATCACACATTTCTGAACAACAACGAATAAATATTTTACCCGATCTATGAAACCTGATCTTGTTCTTACTGCCACAGTTGTTACTTCTATCGTTATATTTTATCAATAAAAATCAAGCAAAGAAGGAACGTGCTCCATTTAATGAGACACCTTCAAAATTCTGCAACGTTGCGAACAAAATTAAGGAAACAAATAAAGTAAACGTGCTATGATAATAATAGTAATAATATGTTTTATAAGAACTAAATCAGTTTTGCAAGTCCCAATGACACTACTGTCACGGTCACAACGCACAATGTTGAAACGCTATCGAATGCTCCGAGGCTTGAACAGCGGTGCCCGCTATTTCGTTTCGAAAGAACTGAATACTACTTGCAGATCAATCCCGAATAACATTTGACCCTACGAATATCGATACAATATCATTTTTCAAAATGATGAATTCACACCATTCTCGTAATGAACGACCTGTACGTTTGGTATTAATCGAAGAAGCTGTTGTTCATTTTGGAGCGTCAGCCATCGGGCGATGGATTTATGGCGGAGGGGAGAGACTTCGATGCCGAGGAAGGAAAGAAACGCGACATTGGCGTGACCCGTTGTCACTAACGTGTTTCTGCGCACTGGTGACAAATGGTATCTGCAATCGCCAGTCGCTACGTGCTTACACGGCAACGTGCTCGACACGATTCCAGAGTGAAATAAAACTTATTAACCCAGAATATTATGCGACCAAGTGTATTTTTGTCGGCTTAGAGACTATAAAAAGAAGGGACTATACTTGCCCGTACCAGGTGTTCGCGTGAACCGAGCCATGTTTATCGATACAACATCTGCATAGCTTCATGGCGCACCAACGACGTGCTTCGAATCACGATAATGTGCGACGTTTCGTAATTTCAATACGCGTTTTTGGTGGAAAATTAATTTGGAATTCTACTGCCATCCTCCTTACGCTAACGCCTACCTCAGATGAGGTGATTTAACATTTAGTCACGTGACAGCTTCGTCCAAATCCATTCTAAATACGGACTGCATGCTACCTCCGAAAATTCGCGCGTGCATCACTTCGTCTGAACTAGGCCTAAGATGTTTTAAATAGTCCCTTTACACGAATATGTTTTATATAATCCTTTGCATTGCATTGAACTCTCTTCATTCCCTACATCCCCATTAGGCGTGCCAGTAGTTTGTTGGAGCCCGTTGGTCCACCAGCTCGGGTACAAATGTAGCTACAGCCCCTAAGGGATAAACGAAAATTCCCTTCTATGTTCCACTCCTATAGTAACCATCTCCAACGCATACTCGTAAGAAACCAGGACACACTTTCCCCAAACGCACCTCGTCAAACACTATGAAGGAAGTCGGTTAACCCAATATCACTCCACGTCAACTCAAGTTCTCCTCGAAAAAAAAGGATTCCCGCAGCAATCGGAACTCGTTAGCGCCCCTAGATGACAGCTTCCGGATGTCTTCGGCCGGTTCCCTTGATAAACAGGGGCGCCGCCACGATTTTTGGCACTCGTCGAGTCAACCCTTCGACTCCTCTTCGTTCCTCCGCGTGGGAGGTGTGAAACACACGCTTGGAGCCACTGCCAGGAAACGAGTTAGCGACCTAGGGAGTCGAAAAAGCATATTCCTGGCGTAGAGAACGAGAAAGCGTGCGTCAGAGAGAGACGGAAAGCAGGTGCTGTCTGTGGAGACGAGACGTTTGAGTGACACGGTTCTGCAACCATGAGGCGGCCATGTTGCGGCAGGCGCGCTGCGTTGCGCCAGCGAATACATAGCTACCCGCCATATATCTAATATAAACGGAATTTCATTTGGTTAATGCGGATGCACCGCTGCTGCCAGAATGGCCAGGGTTTGTTAGACCAATGCCGTTTTCATCCACGGCCTTTGTACGCGCGTGGCTGTCCAGCTCTGTGCTGTTCAGAAAGCGAACCGATACGACTGGGAAGATCGACCAACGAAACGATAGGCCATCGTATCTGCTGCGGACTACCGACCCCCGCGTTGCAGACATAGACTTGCCACCATCGCGTACCCCATTACGTAATTACGTGACTCGCGGAGAAGTCGATTTCGTGGTCTGTCGATCTTCTTTGACTTGCCTTCTTTGAGTTCTTTCTAGGCGCTAGGTCAGCTGTCAGCTATTCGCTATTTTGTAAATTGCTGTTGGACGTATTCTGGTATACTGCTGAGTCAAAGGTTTCATTTTTTTGGTTGATTGTATTGATACGAGTGATGTAAAAATAGCGGTCATCTTGACCCTTAACCTCCCTCCAGATTTCAAAAACTGAAATGGTCCAAAAAGTGGGTTTTTGTACCGATCTCGGTGAATACATCATTTCCAACTTTTTTTCCGTAGAACATCAGTTTTTTACATTAACAGTATTAGTGGCGGCCGCCGCCACCAAAAACTACCCCAAACCTACTCAGATATATTTCGGACCTGGTACTATGATGTTCCTCCGCATAAAACAAAAAGTTAAAAATAATGTACTCGCCGAGATTGGCGCAAAAAAAAAATACACTTTTTAAACCATTTCAGTTAAGGGTCAAGATGACCATCTCTATCTCTGTAACGAAACCTTGGATTGCAAAATGGAAAATGACTTTTTGATTCATTCTGTCACGAGGAATGAATCTCGAAGAAAGTTTCCACATTTCTGTTAACATCCCAAGTATCGTGTATCCTTTCTAAGGTTAATTTCTACTCGGATTAGTATCTCTTCATAATTTGAGCATGATCGACAACACACGAAGAATCCTGTAAGTGACATACGGCCTTCCAATAACAAAACATTCCCTACACTTGTACGTATCGAAACAGCAGCGTGGGAAGTTTTCTCGTCGATCAGCAGTCGCTTCCCTGTAAACATCCTCAGCTACGATTCGCAACATCTTACGTAAGGAGGTAACGAGGCGTTAAAAAAGTAAAAGGATGGAAAAAGTTAAAGGAACGCCTAGTCCATCCAATCTCTGTTTGGCAGCCGATCAAATTCCGCTCGACGGGAACGCGCCATCTGCCAAGAGTCGCGAACTTTATTAATTTCATTACCTAAAAGCACATAGACGTCGATCGACGACAGCCTGCCTAGTCGGAAGTAACACACGGAACCACGTAAACCCGACGTTTCCCGCGCGCACACTTCTGGCTGATTCGTAACCCGCGTTCCCCCGTTCCGTATACAAGGTGGTCCTAAAAATCGAGACTGAACCCCAGATTTTTCTCAGCGGTGATACAAAAAAATTCTTAGAAGAAAAATTAAAATTTCCTGACAAAGACCACCTTCTGTCGACACCATCCTTTAGTGCAGCGTTCGATAGAAATTAAACTTTTCTACTGTTTGATTTTCTGACATTTCAAGAACGTCTAGTGAAAAGGAAATGTTGAAATTCGAAATGTTTCTGAATTTACACGCGTATCGTTAAGGGAATATTGATACGTTCACTGTCTGGACTCATATAGCCGAGTATCCCACAGCATTACCGTGCGTCCCACGTATAGATCACGGACTATGAACATATTAATCATCGTGAAACAGTAGAGATTTCTACGAAAGGCTGACTATAAATCACACGTTGTAAGATTCAATTTTTTCCTCGGAGAATTTATTTCATCTTTGTTTGAAAGCTTGCTTACAGCCTGTCCCAGTTTTTAGGATCACCCTGTACGTTCCATGTCTTTCCCGATTTCCAGCGTTTCTGTGGAGGCCCTGCGTACGTGCACAGGATCATCATCGTGTGTATGCATGCCTGGGCTGACACAGGAACATAGTTAAACCGGGAGAAACTCAGCCTGGACGAGGAACTAACTTTACCCCGGGTCGTACCGATGAGCACGGGCATAACGTCAGTCGAAAGGGCAAGAGGGGTGGGGAACTAGGAACGAAGAGAAGAGAAGCAATGAGAAAGCGACGGGGAATGAGAGGAGAGAAGCCGGTAAGAGAAACGAGAAATAGACCAGGGTCTAAGTAAGCTTGATATGAGATTTTCTACCCAGACACTATCTTCGGGCTTGACGTTTGTTATTCTTGGACTCTGTTGGCGTTTCTTGACGGCTGAACGTCACTTGGAAAATTAATATTTTAGCATCCTCCGATGGACCATAACTTCAAGACGGATTTCTTACGTACGGACCCACCGTACGCATGGATAGAAATGTCGTGTCTTGATCGTGGGAAATTTTGAACGCTTTCGAAGAAGATCGTTATAATTTATGAGCAGGTTATTTGAGATTATGCGTTAATTTTTCAATGGGGGAATTGACAGAGGAATCTGAATATAAAAATCAATATGGAATTTGTCTTTTGATTTTTATGATGTTTTATGATATTATATTAGGTTCGCCAAAAAGTTCGTTCGATTTGTGGTGATGTTCGTCTATCTGCATTTCAGATGACTGCTAACTTGACGAGGACTTTTATAAATCCAGAATAACAAACGATCATAGAACAAAATGAACAATATGTTATAAAGTAAATATATTTCCTTGTCTAAGAATTGGTTGGCTAATCTAATCTAATATATAATTTTATAAGAACGATTTGGATTTGTTAAACTACATAGCAATTCAGTACTTTATTACTTTCGCCTGGAAAATAATTATTACTCGAAAGCGGGTACTGCTGGGAATAGACGAATCGTTTTAATCCACGTGCATCATTATATTAATTCCGGCAACCCTTGCACGGTTACTATAACGTTTTCTATTGTAATTGCGCTCCTCTTCAGTAAATCGCACAGTAATCTGCAACTACGTTATAAAGTAATTATAATCTACAACTGAGTTGTAGATTATTATGTAAATTACCGAAGGGAGTCGAAATTAATGCCGAGAACATTATAATAAATCTGTCAAGGCTTGCAGACACTATTATGATGATTAGACTGCGCGTCTGACATGATTATGGCGTATTGGAATATGAAAAACGTCTGCCAAATACATGCAGAAAATATAGACTTATGCAAAAGTAAAGTGTTAGTATTATTACATGATAAAAATGACAAATTCATTCAAAAAGTAAGAATGTCGCTCTCCACGCAAGAAAGATTATCGAATTCTGCCTATTTCCAACGATTAAAGATTTAAATACCCCGTTTAACTCTGGATATATTACCAATTCAAGTGTCACTCCGATATCGAGGAGTGATAACAAAAGGAGTTCATGGTTCTTATTGTCATTTATAACTTTATATATTGTATCTATCACTGATTAATGTGAATGTTTGTATAGTAAACAATTATAGTAAAACTTTTATTTTAAAATCTTCAGGTATCTTTTTCCAATATTTTGCATTCGTTGTGTATGCAATTCGTAATAATATATGCCATAAATATACGAAATTCTCAGTCTATAAATAACGAATAATAAAATAATAATAGAAATAACAATAATTGAAACTTAGGAATATTATTCTTTATAGCAGAATGCTACTTATCACGTCCAGACATAAAAGGTTCGAATGGAAAGATAAAACTGAAGCGAAGAAGGAAGACTCAAAGAGAAGATGGCGAGGCTTGCGTTCCTCGACCTTTCGCGTTGCAATGGTTACATTTCCCTGTGAAATCGAATGTTCCTAGAATGCGACGGGTCGCGCAGAGAGGGCACAAATGGCTCGCTCCTCTTTCACCTAAGCGAGGAAGTCGAGCTAAGTTCGTTCGCCATTGTGGATTGTCAGAGAACACGCTTTGAGACTGAAATACGCTCAGGCACGTATCTCCCAACGGCGCCACGTTCATTGGACGAATATTCCAAATTCGCTAATTGACTTTCCGAACTGCCATCACTAAACCCTGTCATTCATATTCCTTATCGCTCGAGTCGTTTAAAAATAAATTTCAACAATCTCTAGCTCTATTAGTCTCTGAATCTCTAATTCTGTACAAATTTATTCACCTCGTTAATCATATTTCTCAGCTATTAGAAAATACGTGGAGATAACAATGTTTAAATTGATGCTTCTGCCTGTCGATAATCGAAGCTGGAAATATGAACTTCCAGCAGACAAAATAATGACTTACGAATGATACAATTCGAATGATTCTCATCTGGTATGTAAATGTGAAGATTTTACGTTTAATAATTGAAAAAGTGTCTCATTTAAAGTAATCTATTCCTTCCATAAGCAAAGAATCTGAAATGCTAATAATACATTGCTACCAATTACTGGGTAATGTCCTGAATATCAAGTCCACTGAGTAAACATCAGTATGCATCGTACAAATGAGTCGTGACTTTTATGATGCTTGAATTGATGGCTAACGATAACAACTGTCGTCCAGAATTGAGAAAAATTAAAGTGCCACTCCGGTATCGATCTATCGAAAAATAGGTTACTTAATTTGCACAAATATTAGCTGTAATTATTATTAAAAAATACCAGGGTGTCTGTCGTTACATTATAAATGTATTTCATTCAATGTGTATCGACAGAGTATAACGTTCGCAGCTTCTAGTGACCCGAAATCCGTTGAAGTAGGCAGTCATACGCTTTCGGTATATAAATATATACATAGGTATAACCTCGGTTCTTTTGCCAACGGAGAAGACAGATCTGTCATCTGTCAACGACGTGGAGGTCTATGGATTGCATAAGACCCTCTCTGTCTCCCTCTATCACCAATTTTCTATATTTTCATCTCTTTCTCGTTTCGTTCGTCGCGTGGTCGTCCCGGAGATGAGCAAAATTTTACTCGAATAACAGACAACGAATAAAACCAACGTAAGCAATGTAATATAAAGAATACTAACGTTATTACTTCCGACTTCGTGCATCGTGTCTCGTTTCTATACGTTGACTTCGCATGCTGTAAAGGTCAAATTTTATTTTCATGAAATTGTTCAGATGATAAAATGATTCTTTTTTATAAAGATTAATATATTATGCCTAACAAGTACCCTTAAATTTCACCTTATCATTTTTAATTCATTTTTAACATAAAAACGTTATTGTGGTTTAAATCTAAAAGCTATGTATCTCGTGTCGCTGACGAAAAGCCATATAGTATTATTATTATTACATTACCGAATTAACGAACAACGAATAAATAGTTGTCTACATTTGATTCCTTATTCGAAATTTCTATCTAGACAAGAATTTCACCGATTATTGGGTCACCGTTCCACAATCGAGTTATCGTGCGAAGATAATTAAGCTACGTAAAATAACCACAGCCTCCCCCGTGGCTACGTTCACTCAAAGGGGATGAGAATGTTCACGCGCGACTAGCAGTGGTCGAGCATAGATCAAACGCTTTTGATCCGTGATACAAAGCAACTCTGGCGATGCGACAGAGGTCGCATTAATCGAGACGAATACATCACAATACTTTCCAGCACGTCGTTTTAATACTGCTTTAATCCGAAGAAAATAATTCTTAAAATTAAATAATATTTTCACATGTACGTATATCCCTACATTGTACATGAAAATTAAATAAAGTTTTATTCATTGTATACAGAGACTACATTTTACATTCTAAACGTCTCTGCAAATATTTTCACGAATACGTATGAAAATATCTGCAGAGATGTTTAATTTATGATTTACGTATAAAACGAATAAGACCGTTTAATTTCTACTTCGTGATCATAGTTCATAATTGCTTCGATCATCTTCTAACTTCTAGCTTCTAACTGTTTTCAACGATTCAAGATTGACATACCTGGTTTAATTTTGGATAAATCGCGATCGAGCGGAGGATATTTCTCTCCAATTATGTTAGACGAGCCGAGAAAAGAAGTATTTGGGTCAATTTCCAATAAATTTTTCGCGAAATTTCACGATGACTGTTCCAGACTACTTCAACGTCAAGTGTTTGAGCAAATTGCTGATAAATTTGCAGAGCAATTATTTTGCATAATTCGATGAGGTTATATCCATTTGATAAAATTAATTTAAATAACTGTAAGTATTGTACCAATTACACATATAAATAGAATGGTATATTTTTATAATATATTGTCCTTTTATATTGAATTATAAACTATACTTTCAAGTGGCCTCATTTAAGATTTTCCTCATTTTTCCGCCCTCTTCTTTCCCGCCTATGATTTATATTTCTACTCCAATTATGCACGCGCAAAAGCATTTGATATAAAGGATACCGATTGGATAAACTGTGATTTCTATAAGAGAAAGTTACTGAAAATTCCTCATAAATTACATCAGTAACAAAACGTAATTTCACCACGCTACAATTATATTTGAAAGGAAAAACCTGTTAGTCCGTTCACTTCACCTGCTTAATCCCGCGCACAACAATAAATTAAACAGGAGCAATGAAAATCGCAGATTAGATCGTGACAACTATTTAAATATACCCAGTCGCCCAGACGTTGCACACTTCCTACGGTTAATTTACGCACCACGACAAAGACAAACGTGGAATCGTTGACATTTTACGTGACAAGCTTCCCCGCAGGCGCATTTCTGATGCGTAGTCGTCGAATGCCAGCCTTATTTAATTGACTGAAATTTACAGCACGTCAGGAAAATTAAGTGTCTACAAGCGGCGATGCGCATTTTCTTATCCTGTCACTGCCCAAACCGAAAGACAATTATTCCAGTCTATAATTAAACATCCCATAGCGACAAACAATTTTAAGGTATTTTCGGTACACGAGTTAGTTGTGCAATGTTTAGTCCTGCGATATCGGTGAAGAAAAAGAATTTTATCTTTAGTTTGTTTTAAACTTTATGAAATAAGGAATAACGAAATGAATTATTCAAGTAGTATACGTGAAACACTGGCGTGGCATTCAAGCTTAAAGAAAGAAATACAGTCTTCCAAGACATTTTTACCAATGAAAGACTCTTCCACGGATTAACGAAGCGAAAGAACAGGAACAATGAGTTTCAAATATTAATAAGATTTAAATGTTCAGATATTAACGTCCATTCCATCAGGTTTCTACACTCCTTTTTTTGTCGAAGAATGTTGGAAGACTGCTTCGCAAAGTCAACTCGATAATTCTTCTCCATTTTTCCTATTTTCCATAAAAAAAGAACATGAATAATTGAAGGAAACTTCCCTTGGACATATGCAAAGGTAAAAGTCGAATCGCCAATGCACACCTGTTTGCTCGTAAACTGTCGTGTATATTTTCCGTATTTTCGCATATGCACGTACCGGGAAATCTTACACACACGTTCCGCTGTTCACAAATGCCAGCAGCGGCACGAACACAAGAGCTTGTATATCCAGCACGTAGCGACGGGGATGCCACCCGAATCAATACTATCGATACAAACCCGTAAATTATCATCTGGTATCGAGTAGAATCAAACATGTAGGTAGCAAATGGAATCGACACACGTTTCGTACGCCCACGAAAACGTCGAAACGTACGCTGCAGTAATTTCTATTATCCACAGGAATTTGGTTTCATTCGACTATTAACTTTCGTTTAATTTCATCGGAAGTATGTTAAGAATGAATGAAAACAGGGAAGTAAATTTTATAATATGTTATCGAACAAATTATCCAACATAATGGTCATGTTTCACATCGAATGTATCATATTTTGGCAATTTTTCACTCTAAATTCTACTATGCAAATACTAAAAATATTTCACACACGTGACCAGTGCGTATACAAGATACACGAACATTAAATTGAAACGTAGTACTTGAATAGTATTTCAATAGAGAGTCAAGTCATTCGAGTAGAATGATGAATGAAATATCCGACTCTCAAATAGTAAAAATCAAATTCGGCGAATATTTGAATCTGTCGATGCTCATTTGGAGGTGCAAATATGGTTGAATATCGCGATGCACGTGCCTGAGAGGGACTCGCGCGAAATCAAAGAGACTTCGATCGTCAAACGGGGATCCCACGACGCGACGAGCTCTGAACACTTTAAGGTTCCTGAAACTGGAACGAACTGCGGGAAATTAAGACTAGAAGCCGGGGTACTCCGGAATGTTTGCGCGCTGGGAAGAGCAAGCGTTGTAAGTTATTTAGTTCACCGTTAAAATAACGAGTACCAGTGTTATTTCAGGGCGTAATGAAGTCGAGAATGTTACGCGATCGAGAAAATAAATATTCGAATGCCATAACGGGCAGCTATTGGAATAATAGCCGCGAATTTGAATAGAGTTTCGAGGGAACTGAGAATATTGATCTTTCTACTCGTACTGTAAACCGAAGACTTATTGTGCTCCTTGACATGTAGTATTATGTTGTAGTTATTACGTGTTACGCATTCAACACAATTGAGAATAATAACGTTACTATTACGTTACACAGGGTGTATACTGGGGCTGGGATTATTCTAATATCCGGATAATGACGCCGTGAAATATTCGTAATCCGAATATCGGTTCAATTTACATAAGTGGATCTTTAGAAAGAGCGGTTTAATTCATACCTGCAGACTTATCCTTGATATTAAAAAAGAAAAGAAAAATTTTTGTATAATGTATATAAACCAGAACCGTACTTTTCCGTATTTTAATTCTTACTGTCTTTATTTATTATCACGTTCGACAGGCTGGCCTAGCGTAATGCTATAGACGATGTTCTGTACATTATGCTTCGCGAAAGCGATAAATATTGATTTCGTAGTACTACATCTGTACTTTTAAAGTACTGAATTATTCATAACACAAGGAGCAACAAACTGTGAGCCACGTACACATAATCTGCTCGTGCAATCGTTAATTGCAGTTTACTCGCATTGTATCGATCACTCGTATGTCCAGACTAACTATTCTCTACATCAAATCCATCAATGACTATTCACACTTTTGATTAAAAGCTTTACGAACACGGTTAGAGAAAATACGTGTGGATTGAAAATGAATTGAAACATTTCTTGTCTCATCAAGACATAACGTTTACGATTATATGGCAAAGTTTGGTGTTCCACTGAGAAAAAGGAACTATTTTGTTTTTTTTCTCTGCCAATGTAAAGTTTTCAAAAAATGTTTCATTCCAGAATTACATATTTCTGATACAGTGGCAAACATGAACGTTTTTTTTTCTAAAGGGTTTATACAAGATCACTTGTAATACGTTTAATTCTGAATACATTCGTTAAAAATTAATTACGTCTGCATTCTTGAAATATGAATAAATATGTATGCAATACCGCCCCCCACCCTATATAAAAAAATAAATAAATCCAAAAGAATACCTGAGAATTGAGACTTTAAACTAGAATATCCGCTTAAGTAATCTTTCGATATTGAACGACTAACAAAATTCAAGCAATATCAATATCCATATCTAGAACTTAATTTTCGAAATCGATATGTGACTTTAATGGCCTAATTTGCGAAAATTCCAGTTCGACCCGATTTCCCAGGGTGGAAGTCGACTCAGAGTGCGCGCGAAGGGCTCTTTGGCCCCGCTGGGATCGATACGATTTTCCCGCCGCTTTTTCCTCCTGTGAATTTCATGTTTCGCGAATTACGGTAATGCAGGATCGAGCGATGGAGGGCCGCCGTGGCGCGCAAAGCCGACTGAAAAGCGGCGAAACGATGGCAAAGTGATAGCAAAGTGCTCGTCAAATTATAGCTACGCGGTAGGCGAACGTTTACGACGCGGTTCGAGATGCCCTCGCCCAGACACCCCGAGCGATTCAAGTTTCCAGTAAGTGTCCGTCCTTTCCTCGGAGCTTTCTAGATTGTTCGTTTTAACGAGGCTGGGAGCAGGAACCAATCGATTGATCGTTCTTAAGAATTACAAGTCCACGCATTCGTTCTTAGCTTGCCAATTATTAATTTAATATTAAATATCCTCTAAAATACTCCTCGACTAAAAGCTTATAAGAATATCTTCGGTATTTCAAGATCTATTCCTAGGCAGGAGATACATCTCGGTACCTCTTTAGTCCTCCAAAAATTAAAAATTAAATATCACCTTAACTATTCACTGTTCACGCCTGTAACTCATATTAGCTTCGGTATTCCAAACTTTAGCACTCTGCAAAAGAACATTGAAGAATGCGAGATACACCTCGGGAACCCTTCAGGCTCTCAAAATTTTTAAACGCCATACTTCTATGTACCATCTCCACCTACAACTTAATATCAGTATCTTTAGCATTTCGAGCCCTGTTACTACACAGAAAGTGATTAAAAAGTGAAAAATGCAATTTGGAACCCAGCCTTTTACTATACAGGAACTTATGGACGCCTGCACACGTATCCCAAACACACACACGAGAGAAACTCTGCAAGTTATTCCGATCCATTTAAATTTCACCTCAACTGCGGAACCGAAAAAGATAACGACTTCAACGCGTTCGACTGTACTCGAAAAGAGTGCTCCTATCGCGATTCAATCGATCTTGCACCCCAGTTAAATTACTTTTACCAGGGAAAACCCCAAGCGGAATGTGTTCGCGAACCTCAACAAATATTTTGTTTAACAATATCGTTCGCCGTTGGCCCTTGTTGCGGTTGAAAGCACACGCACGCCTGGCATTACGCTTCGCAAACTGAAATATTAAGTCGAAACGAAAGCTCCTCTCGTACTCGTCGCGACGTGCCCGGATTTGTGTAATAACGTGAAAATTGAAAAGCTTGCGATAAACGCGGGAAAAGAGGATTTCCGTGAATACTTTGTCCCGTTCCCCCCTCTGTGAAAGCTGAGGAACAAACGAGCGGAACTTTCCTCGCCAGGCTGATAATTACCGACGAAGAAACGTACAAGGATTGTGCTCTGGCTGGAATAATTAAATTCTTCTCTTCCTCTAGCGACACCAGCAACAAGCATGTTTCAATGTTTTCCCTCAAAATTGTAAACACGTTTAAACGTTAGATTCGCCAAAAAATTCGTTCGGATTTTAACGCGTAAATGAAAAGAGATTTTTCTTAGACAAGGAAATATCTATAAACCTCAACGTCGCGACAGTCGCATAGATTCGCGTTCCATCATTAGCGAATGCAAACTGCAATATTCCTACGCGGTTTCCTTACACTGTTCATACGTTTACCTAATAATATTTCGACTATGCCGTGGAAATCGTGACACGTACAAACATGACGAATACCGCGCTAAGAATCGAGACACCGTATATTCAGCAAGTGTTCCTGCTTGCCATCAACGATTCAACGATTCAGCGATTCCGCGATTCTGCTCGACGGGAAACGATGACGCATTCGTCATTATCAAATATGAGAACAACCTCGATCCGCAGGTTTCACGGGCGAGGGAACAAGGATTTCAAATCAGTTGCAAGGTGAATTGATTTCTTACTGCATATGTGAAAGATGCACAGACATGGTTAGAAACTAGTGGCACCACTAATTTGCTTGCTCGCCGCGCGTTGAAACAATCATGACGACCATCCCCGTTCTACAAACCATTCTATGTTAGATAATCGTAAAGATGGCTCGGAAAAAGTTTTCATTGCACGATTAATCCAGACCTAACCATTATAATATCGATATTTACACCCCAACCTCATTTTACACCGACCGCAGTCGAGCCCTACAATCGAAGCGTTTCGGAACGTCGCGTTATACGATTACAGACTATTATCGCAGTCGAGATGGATATTGAGTCAGAAAAGAGGAACACGTCAGTCACGTTTGCCAACTTTCGCACATGTAGATCTACGTGACAGCGAACAAAAGTTTCGCCGTCGAAACGTCATGCGCCAAACGTTTAACGAACTTCATTATTTTTTCCGTTAACCGTGTTAACTATAACTATGTGGAACGCTTTATCGGGGTCGAAGCGAGGCCAAAGCACTAACTGCGTTACTGAGCCGACAAATTTGAATGCGAAGCATATATTCGCGACTGATAAGATTCGACGAGTTTCCATATTTGCCGCGGAAGAATGGTAGCTTATTTCTTACCGATAACGAGTTTCCGAACTCCTTTATGCATTAATAACTTATGACGGGGGACTCACTGAATATTAAATTTCGCATTTGCATCTAGAAACCGAAGACAGACATTCTTTCCTTGATATTGAATCTTTTCCAGCTAGTATTTTTTATTTGTGTACATTGTACTTCGTGCCAATTAATTAGATCCCTGTATATTTTAGCATTACATTTAGTCAAACTAACGATTGAAGATAAAATTAAAATTGAACGCAGAATTTACATTGTAATATCGCAGCTAAATTTAATAAAGAAATACTTTTAATAAATGGTGTAGATGTTAGTATCTGTTTTTTTTTTTTTTTTAATTGTGCTAGTTTGTAATTTTTAAAAAACTTTTGTGGCGTACTTGTCATGAAAAGTTGTTTTCCGTTTTATACTTTAAAAAAAATATTATTAATATTAATATATGCTTCAAGAAGAACATTTTCCGAATTTAAATTAACGATGGAATATCCGTTTACAATTATGATGGAACATTTCCCACGTTCTCCGTCAAATTATCGCGTTTAACTAGAGGAAAATGAAAACTAGATTTCTCGTCTCAAAATAAAAGACACCATAGCTTGAGCCTTCGCTGATAAGCACTAGAACATGCGAGACACGTGCCCCATGCGCACCTTCTGTCTCGTTCAAACCGCGTATATTATGTGGTATCGGAAGCGCAACTCACGTAACCACCTATGGAAACCATAAATTCGCGACAAAGAAATGTCTGGAAAAATCAATGAACACCGGAAGTAGTCCTGAAAAGGAACAATGGATAATGGTCTAGCCTGCAACGGAGTGGAATTCACTATAAATCACAGTTGAACTTACAATTAGAGTTACTTGATCTTCTATACAATACTCCATTGCAATATAACATATATAATATAATTGCACTATAATAATTTAAGCTATAAAATACTATAAGCCTTCTTATTGAGTTGAATTTTTCTATATTATTTTATCATCGACCTCAATAACAATAAAAAGTGAAAAGTATTAAAATTTTCTACTCAAGCTACTTTGATAATCATGTCTACAATCGTCACCCTCTGTAATCGACATCAATTTGGAACAAAATAAATCATTTACAGTAATATATCAAATCAACTTTGCAAATACAATTTTATCGACCACGAAATTGTTTCTAATTTCATTTTCCGTTTCGAATATTGCTTTGGACTGGGGTGTGAAATTTGGTCGCCTTAATTGTTAATAATACAAATTTTCCCAGTACCACGAGTGGTTGACCCACGAATGGTCAGACCGCACTCGATTTGACAGGCAGTCCGTTTAAATAAACAGCGAAGCCACGTGCCAACCGAGTTACACACAACCAATCATAAATGCATTACCGCCTACGCTGCAGAATATTAAAAATTATTATTGCAACTTCGACCACTCAAAGTTTGAAAAATAAAAGCTCCACTACGCGATTGTCAATTAATGGAATCATTGATGTCAACTGGACGTAGGAGTCAATATATAAGTCAATAGAAAGCTCAATAGAGCATCGTTTGAGATTTATTAAACAGAGCAACGATTGATATCAAATATGGAAACTGCGCACAACAGCTAACAGTAAAACCAGAGCTAAGGAAAATAGGTATTATTCAAAGCTCACTTCAAGTTTATAGACATCGGGTAAACATTTATAATTGGTTATGTAATTCGTGCTGGTTGTTATTCGAGTATCTGTTTGATAATGTTGACGACTTATTTTTGTAATAAAACAAGAATTGCTTTAATAAACCTCTTTACTAAAAACAAGTTTTTAATCTACGTTCATGAAACATTTCTTTTTATTCGTTTTTTATTGGCAGCTTTTTAAAGCTGATTTTCAGACCGTTTTATGAGTCGCCAGGTTCCATAAAGTTACACGTAGCTATTAAAAAAAAAAAAAAAACGACTGGAATAACACACAAACTCTAGCCGATAGATTCGCATTTATTTGACTTCTGCATCCTTGAAAATACCCGGAGCTACTATGCGCAATACAAGCACGATTACCAAGAGCTAACAGGACGATGTAACTGCAACGCAAACAAGGAATCTGCCAGGAGCTCAGAGGCCGATGAAATTTCTCGCAATATGAAAAATTGCATAATATTTCTTACGTTAGCATTTTTAATTTTATACCGATACAGCAATATGTTGGGCACAGATTATATTAGAAAACTGAAACTATATAAACAAACAGAGCTGTATATATATTTTCTTTATTTTTCTATATTAGGGATATACTGTATTCATTATAAGTGGTTTAACTTTATATAAAATGTCTACAAAATTTGATGTATTCTACGTTTACTTCAGATTTGTAAAAATGGCTCAAAGCTAGCATCGAAACATAATAAATAATGAAATTTAGTAATGTTCGCTGACATTGAAATGTCAATTTTGAGAAGTTAGTAATTTCGAGAGTTGGTAAGCAAAAAGGCTTTGAAGAAATTTAGTCAGACAAGGACGAGCAAATTCCTCGAATACGTATTTTGCAATTTCTGCTTCCTGAGTCAAAGATACGTCCTTCGAAGCGGATGCAAATTTCAAGCTAATTCAAATATTATGTATAAAGGGATATGTGCGCTGAAAGAGTCATGCAACAGAATGGAATTAATTTGCATAACACGGTGGCGTCAGAACGGCCGTGCAAATAATGGTAAGAAAATTAATTTCATAAGCGACATTGTGTTTTATCCTGTTCGGAGCAAACTGAATGGGAAGTTCGCGTCGAATTAGAGGAAAACCGTAAGCATGATTAATGAAAATCCTATTGTGTCTACTTGTGGAATATTCAAACATATTCGATGCATCCTTTGATACTTGACCCTGCAATAATCTTTGTACTCAATTTTGACTTTAATAAATGTTCTTTACATTTTCCTCAAGATAAGAGATAAAATAACGCGATCTTATCTACTAGTGACACAGACCTCACTGTCAATCACTTCAAATCGCTACATTATCCTAATTGAAGAACGAAAAGTTAACACTGCGTCTGTAATCCAGTAATGGATCAAACTTCTAAATAAACTAGCTCTGTCCAAGCCAAACAATGAAGAAAATGTTATTCTTCATTCTGGAACTCACCGTTTTTTTTTTTGTTTTTTTTTTAACGAAAATAAGACAATAATATTATCTCACCCATTAAACGTACAAATCTCTGTACTAACCTACTAACCACATCAATGATAAGTCCACTCGATGAACCTTCCAAGCCTCGCTATTAATCGCATCCCTCGCTTATCTCGATTAAAAAACCTAAAAGATTACACCAGGTCGCCAAAGTACTCGAACCACCCCTGATCGAAAAATTCCATCGTGGGCACAACTTCTCGTCAACGATAACCCCACGTACCCCTACATGGAGAGGATTGATGATCCCCCGTCGGGCAGTGTAACGGGTCGATAATCGAAAGAGAGGGTGAACAGGCTCCTACCTTTCGTGGTTCGGGGGCGTAGATCCCTGGCAACGGTGCCAGCAGGTGCAAACCGGGATTCGGGATCCCGGAAGCGGGATGTCCAGGCGGTATCGGCAGCGGCACCAGCTTCAGGCCCCAGGGTAGGTACCAGGGCGCAGTGTGGTGCATGATCGCGGCACGATCGTGAATAATTCCACTGTACGCCGGGAACAACGCGCCAGGATGCGTTCACGGAACAGTCGAGCAGCTCACTTGGTCACCGTGGAGAACTCTCGTCGACGGCGAAGCTCGACCCGATTCAGATAAAAAAACAACCGCAATCAAGTGTGCGAAGACGATCGAGACGAACGTAAGAGAGGGTTTACGGGATCACCTTGGCATCTTCCGTGAAACGGGATCACGAATTGCCGATTTTCACCGCGATCGAAATCGATTTCTCACCCCCTCGTTTAAGGCGGAATCCTTGATCACACGCGCGCCGAGCAATCCAGGGTGCGCACTGTCGTCATCGTTGAACTAGCTTCCTTTGGCGATGGTCCGGGTTACGTTCCCTTTCGTTACGCGGTTTTTGGTATCAAGATAACCGCGGGATCAGACGTTGAATGAAAACTGTACCGAGAACACACGAGACGCTCGACGTGAGCGCGCGGCAACGACTGATCGCCGATAGAGCGTCGACGCGCGAGCACATGGCCGCGGATACCCCCACCGTTCGCGGCGCGAACGGGCTGCTTCTAGGCCGCCAGACGCGAGCCGAGCACCGCGAACCCCCGCGAGCACCGCCACCCTCTTTTCACTGATCCCCGGCACAGCCGTTTAATACGTTTGACCTTACCCCCAGCCCCCGACCCCCACCAGGAGTACTCCTTTCTTTCCTGATCCGTTGTTTTCTTTGCGTCCTGCGCATCTTTCGCCGGCTCGCCCACGCGTTTGCCGCTCTCGCATAGCGCACTGACGTTCCAACCGGGTTTTCAGGTGTTCTATAGCTATTTTGTACGATTTTAGATCTTTGTGTTTTTTGTTGTAGAAAATTTCAAATATGAAAATTGCACGGTAAAATGGGGGTCATGTTTCAGCGAGAAGGAATTTTTGTTAGCTTCGTCATTTAACGAGATATGATGGTCAAGTTTCGTTTTTCAAATGGAACTATATATATTTTTTTTTTTTTATACCATGAGATAGTACTTTTCAAGACGAATTCATTAAGCTTTAATGTATTTACCCGATTTTTATTAGTTTTCAAGCTTATAACGCTTCAAAGTTTGCTAATTTTCAAGGAGAAAACTCGGTTCGGTCCCATTGATGCAGTAAGCACCATGCGGTTCTTGAAATCGATACGGAGGAAAATGGGAAGAATCCCAATATTTTGGGCCTAAAACCCCTAGCGAGACCCTCCGTATCGATTTCAAGAACCGCATGGTGCTTACTGCATCAATGGGACCGAACCGAATTTTCTCCTTAAATACATTAAATGCATTAAAGATATATTTTATCATTATGCATCTAGCCTTATACGTCTTCGATACTCCTTGTGAAATATTGCGAATAATACATTATTCTATGCATATTGTTGTCAGGAGAACCTTGAAATTCTATAGGAGACAGGATCCGAGAATAAAACATTCATAAATATCATTCTTCGTCGTCAGATCTTTATATATTTTTATACTTGGAAAAGGAATGTTATTCCAAGGTAAAACGACTCGGTAGTCGGTGTGATGTGAAAATTAAAACAGTTTTACAAAAATGGTGTTCAAAATCTAGCAGAGATATGGAGCAACTCAATATATTGAGGAGGAATGCAAGTAAATTTTTATGAAAAAAATCACAACGTTGAATCGATAAAATTTCTTTAGTCTTAATTTCTTTAGTCTTTAGTCACTTTTCACTCAAAATCTCGATTGTTACAAGCCCTAAAATCTGGTACGTGTCGTTTGGAATTACGGTGACAGCATTCCGTTCCTTGCCTTAGAGTAGCGTCGGAGGAAGAACTTCGAGATGATCGATTGAAAAGACATCGAGGAGCATCGATTAAAACCGCGATCCGTTACTCCATCGAAATTGCATTTCACACGAGACTCCCTTAAAACTTTCCAGCCCCGAACCCCGCGGATTTTGCCGGATAAATTATTTCTCGGATTAAATAACCGCGCGCGAGCTCGCCCGATCGAGGAATCGTCGACGATTAAATTACACGGCAATTTCATCGACTCGTTAGAAACTCGGTTACGGATTCGCGCAAATTATTTACATTCTCATTAAATATAATTGCCGTCGGACGGGTTGCAATCTAAAATTGGACACACACCGGGGGGAGCTAACTGTATCTAACTTCGCAGCCGTTGGATACTCGTAGACTATTCAAACGAGATCCCATATTACGACGGTCCTCCCCTAACGAATCATATATTTATCGGCGTAGACTCGCCTGATTCGACAACTCCGCAAACGAGCTCAGTTAAAATGCCATCAATGAAAAAGTGAGTTATGCGATTCGACCACAAGAAAAAAAAAAAAAATTAAACTATATAACTATTGTATTAATGGAATTGTAATATTAAGTTTGCTGTAGTAAAACAGATGCCGGGTTACTTGAGATATAGTACGTATATAGTGGCAAATTTAATGATAACAGTGGCGTGGGAAAGTTTCCGCATAGTTATTACAGAGCTTTGTTGCTTTGACTGCAAATTCATCGAGTGGAGGTAAATCCACGGCGGAAAGTCGGCGGAACTTATCCGCCGTATGGTCACCTCCGCTCCCAGCAATAGCAAGTGCAATGATCAGCAAGTGTAATGACGCCGCATTAATATTAATATTCGACATTTGTTTCTGAGCAAACGCACGTTTGTTCATCGATATTTGCTTTAACATACGGCACAGCGTGCACCTGCTGTTTGCCGATGCCTCTCATTTCTGCACGATTTTAATAGCGTCGAAAATCCATTTCGGTAGCGTCTGTTTAAAATCCGCGCGCTCAACAACGTTGCGAAAATCGGCATTTATTAACATTATCAATATAGAATTCGAAATCTGTGCGTTCGCGATTTTCCTATAATTCCTACTATTTTCGTTCGATCTAAATGAAATTTTTGATGGTTTACCTTTACATTCCCACGGAGGAATTTAATACGAATAGGTAAAATTACGAGCAATCATCCTCGAATTTATCAAAGTTCCTCCATGGAAAACAAGAGAGGGATCGTTAGAGCCTCAAACGAACAGACTATTTCGCAAGGTGACCAGAAGTCTGAGACGAATCTTGCGAAACGGTCCACGTGTTATTATCCCTGGTCTCTCCCCCCAAGTCGTGCACGTTGAAACTTATTCGAAAGTTTCGACGTTTCATGGAGACAAAAAAAAACATAAATTCCCCGGGCGTCCCTTTCGACCGATAGGATTTCGTCTGAAATGGAAGGCTTCTCTACCCTGCTTTGTATGCGATACGTATCACGTTCGCAGGGATTGATTGCTACCGGGGGTTGGTTGTTCATTCAGCGAAGCAGTAAAATAGCAACTCAACGGGGTTGGGGTTTATTTTTCTGTTATTGTTCCAAACTCTGCCATTCTCTCAGTCGTTTCGCGTTGACAAAAGGCATCGGTTGAAACATGACAAATAAGATAACAATTTATTCTCCACATCGTAAACTTAGTGTGTTCCAAGATAATGTAATTTGAGGTTAGTTTAGAAACAAAATAGCTGTTGACAAATATGTACTCTTTCCGAAGGTACAAAGTAAAAAGATGAGATTATTTACTATTCTAAGAACAATTAATTATTCATCTATTATACAATATTATACAATACTAGGCTCTCTATTACTCACAGAAGATACAAAAGAAACCATTTAAAAAACGATAGAATTTTTCCGTAGAGTGTCATTTAAACCGTCACGGCGACTTCTTGGAGGGAATGTTTCCATTAAGCGATGTATCGAACCGTCCGCGAAAGGGGGCGTTCTCGATTGGACGCGCGATTTCACGCGCGCGTTATTCCATATCGGACACGATGTTACGCCGCGTTACGTCGCATGTACGTAACAGCAGAAACTCGCGTGACGAGTCTCGCGTCAACGACTGGGAAATCTCACGTGTCGATGCCACTAATCGATACCATACACTGCAGCTGTCACGATACCATCGATCCCTGAATAATCACACTCGGAACGATGATGTCGCGAATCATGATCGTAATTACAAGCCGCTTTCAAAGTCGTCTTTGGGAATTAATTACAAGGAACCGAATGGAAATCCAGACCTTTCATTTGACGCAATTGTTTATACGTATGCCAAAGATCGAACAAATATTTTTAGTTACATACATATGTATGTTGAAAATGACCTGCGCGGGATTGATGGAAGGGCCATTTTTAAGCAGTTCTGAAACTGGTTGCATACGATGGTTTCCCTAAATAGTTTACTTCACTCCAATTTCGAGCAAGTGCACACTCTTGTTAATCAACGCTCGTTAGCTGTCCACTTAATGAGTTACACCGAAGAGCATTAGCGTACTCGGAATTTATGAAACGTTAAGGTAGACTTATCTGATCATCGTCAGTTTATCGATTCGAGGGTGCATATGCATGGGGTACATGGCTTGCCACGAACGAAAAGTTTCTTGCACAATTAACGTTGCGATTCGTTATAACGAGACATGATCAAGTGCACCCGTACCTGGTGAAAATTCAAAATCGATTTTCTCGTAAACAAAGCTTCGCATGAAAAATTTTTATTCCATATTTTCGATTTATTTTTTCATGTAGAATCACCCCCTTCTCGCTTATACCACCAGTTACCGAACAACCTGTATAATATATTCATTGACGGGCAAAGGGTGTCGCGCTCCAGGCTATTTGCTCCCTTCTGATATTTGTAAGCTGCAAAGGAGGAAGATGCCATTCGATTACGACCAGAGGGATGAGTACAGGGGGATTGAGTGATCGCTGTAATGGATACCCTGAAATTAATGACTCGATTCTGCGGACCAAAATTATCCTCGCGATAAACGATTCGCCCAATCGTTTCCGTCTCAATTCGAGGCTCGACGCGCTCGTCGAGTGCCTTTTGCGCGAAAATGGAAAACCGTGATGAATAGGAGATACAGCTGCAATTTGAGAATTTGCGAGGCTTTTACCCACCGAATTTTTCCTCACTTTTTCCACCCTTGATCGTGACGCTCCGAACGACTGATTTTTAACTGAGAGTGTCTCCTCTTCTGAAGCATGAACTATTGTACAATATATTTTGAATACTTTGTAAAGTATCGTAGAAACGATTTTGAGTCTTAGCTTTAAGTTTGGTTTGTATTTAGAACAGATTAGAAGTGAAAATTTTAACCTTTTGTTTATTATTATAGCATATGATACAGTTACAACTAAGTTTCAGAACAGTTATCATTTTGTAAATTAAGAATCAATATTAGACACTCTCGAAAGAAACATTCTAGCTAGACTCGGACACTTACTTTCGACTTATTTTCAGGATACCTACAAATATGGCAATCGAATGTACCTTGCTAATCTTATTGAGGACTGTGGTGACCCTTTCTCACCCAAAATACTAAGACGGCGTACCAAAAATTTTAATTGAGTTTGAACGTCATGTAACAAATTTTAAATAAATAGACAAAAGCTGTCGCGTTCACCTTCGACCCAAGTCGATCCATCAACGCAGGAATGTCCAATTGTCCACCCAATCGTCGTTATGGTCGCGAGCAAGACAATAAAGCGTCGAGAGAACTCGACGATCAGAGATCGGTGCACGAGAAGACGAGAACAGAAGAAACCCGATTCTGAGAAGGCAGCTGTCGCCGATTTGTCATTCGACGCGCATAGCTCAACGGATAATTTATAGCGGGTAGTCTGAAGTGGATGGTATAATGGGTGCTATGATCTGCGATCGCGACTGGTGACTGGTGCACAATGACATGATGACCAGGAATCTCTTATGTGCACGTAAAACCAACGACGATGCACCGATGTTTCACTTCCACGTACCATTTCGGACGGACTTACGTAACCGAGACCAAACCCTGCCTCGTGATCGTTGTTTACCGCCTCGTTTCATGCGGGGAGAAGCATCTAACTTTACGACCTTAAATAACTTTTAAATCAATTGTTGTACCTACACAAATTTCTTCGCACAGAACCAGCATCGTTTCGAGGGGAAGGATTATTTATTCAGATCATTGTAAATATTAACTTTAGGCCTGGTATACCCCAATATTTTTTTATTCACAAATCGATTCCTTATCGAGCTGTGAAATAAAATTTTGGCATCCTATTCGCCCTCGAAACGATGGAACTATTGTATGAAGCAATGTTGTGTACAATAATTCGTTTGAAAGTTATTTAGGCTGACAAAGTTAAATGCCTCACCCTGCACAATTGACCGTCTTATTCTGTCGATCAACGAAATACGTGTAATTTTATTATTAAAGAAAAAATAACATTCTGGCTATAAAATGAATCACGTAATCGAAATCACGATTGGTAGCGAAAATTTATGAATGAACTCATTACGTTGCATTCGTTATGTTTACGTAAGGAAAATTTCACGCACTTTCCCTGTTCGATGAACTCGCGAAAACGGAAGTTACGAAAGCGAAGATCGTTACGAAATGTCCAAATTCCTATGTCTAGGTTTGACAATGATTCCAATCAATTTTGGACCAGCGATGGACGGTTTGTTCCTAGTACTATTCATATCCTTAAGTATTTTAATAATTAATGCATTGATCAAGTATCTGAATAAATGAAACTCTTTAACCCTTTATTACATGAATTCTAAAATCTTCAAAAAAAGACATTAATTCTTGTTTAATTATTTCGGATACTTAAGTACTCAAAGTTTACTTGTAGTATTTCAATACCAACGAGGTAATCGATTACTTATTCAAATACTTTCAACCTTAGCGAATCTTTGATTTGCCTCGTAGCGACAACTATTCGCAATGAAATACGATCGTAGACGTCGAGGTAAGCGTTCATTCTGGTCTTAAAATCGCGTAGGCGAAGGCGCGCGTACAATGTTCACGCGGGAATGGTAATTAGGGTAAAATGCCAAAAACGCTGAGCCACCAGGATCATTCATCAGAGGCGGCTGAATTATTGGTGGATATCGCGAACGTCAAAATAAGTGATTAGACGAGACCCATTATAAATCACGGTTAGGATCATCTATATCTTTCCGTGCAGGTAATCGTGCTAAATATACAATTGTAGCACGATCTGCGTGAAAGTCCAAGCAAATTTAATAACTGACAAGTTGATCTCGTGGCTGCAAAAGAACGAAGGGAAGTTGAATCTGAATCTAGGCACCTGGAAATATTCCTTCATGCAATTTGTCTATCTTACGTTATATTTACATTTCTATTCCATTTATATACGCTTTATAAAATTGACTCGACATTGGTGAAAAAAAGAATACTCCCTTAAGTGTATACTTATAATATTATGTTACACCACTAAATGTTGTATTTCCACAATTTTATTTTCATTAATTTTTACCAATTTTTCAAGCTCTTTCCCTCACTGTGCGTGGGCGCAAGTAACGGAAGCTACGATCTCTAACGACGGAGACAATTTACGAGGCGGAGAAGATCAGCGTAACAAGGTTGACTTTCTTTGATGTGTCGCTTGTGTTCGTTTTGCCCACGCGCTTTGCTTACAAGACAGCAACTTGCTCGAGGGAGTTCCCCATGTGTAAAAGTTTCCACGTAAAAATAACGCGACCATGTTGGAGCCAGATGCTCTTCAAGCCATGACCTATCCTCATGCGAAGATTCTCTCTTCCTTGTTCGACCAGTCACTCCGCGTTTGTGGGATCATTGACTGCGGAAATTATGCGCCTTGCTCGACAGTCCCTTCCCCCTTTCAGTCTGTGTTTACACCTAACTTTCTTTGTTGGATACTGTGGTTCCATTCCTAGTGGCCATTCGAGCAAGAATGTAAAGCGAATGCCTCACGGATTGCTTCCTTTCGGAGATTTAGCCTTGGAGTATGGGAAAGAAAGCACATCAATCCAATAAAAATCGTTTTCTAACTTATGGTCTCTTTCTAAATAGGACGATAGTTAAAGTGTCAGTATTTAAACCTAGTTCTGTTCTAAAATTCCTCATTCAAATGATATCCTCATTTTGCAAGCCCAAAAATATTAAATTATCACGCATCTAAGTCGAAAATATAATTTTTAACAAGCATACGGCTAATTCTAATTTTTCCCAGTTCGACTCATTACGCGTTTCGTTTGGCTTTTTTAATTAATACGAGCTAAATCGTCAGAAGGAAACGGGATCGTTAAAATTTTTAATTAAAATTAAAATTCCAGGAGAGTCTCGAATGCGATTTTACTTAATAACGTTCGATTGTTCGTCCTCTGGCGATAGGGGATGAAAACGAAGTGCGGCAAAACGGGAGTCAGCGGTAAAAATAACAACGAGTCGTTAAACCAGACCTGCTCCAAATCGAAACGAAGAAAATATTATCGAACGATGTTTCAATTTCTGTGTAAGTATTATCCTGTTTTTCTCGATCTCCTTGCTGTGCATAAATTTTTAAAAGTGGAGGAAATGCTTGAAAAACTGATCAGTATCTGAAGATCAAATTTTATATGATCCGAAAAATTTGCAAAATTTAAGTTCCCCATTTGTCCAAAAAATACCTTCAATGATAATACTCATTCAGAGTGCGCAATCGCTCCGATGACTTCCAGTAAACCTTGTCGACAATTTTTCGCAGCTGGGATATCGAAAAACGGATTACCTCGAATCCTACTTTTAGTACTTTTGAAAATAGACTATGTCGACTTTGCCACTTGGTAAAATTTTTTACTCTTCGTCATCCCTCAACATCAGTCCGTCAACTTGAACGTCCCGTTCACAATGTTTTGTTTGTCCAAGAAAAAAAAGTTTTATACCTATACAATATTTGAGTGAAGAATCGACAGCGATGGTGATGACGAAAGTCTATCTGATAGGATTCCTTTTATAAATATCGAGCGCCAAATTCTTGCAAATCTTCAAATCAATTAAAATAAAATATTTCGCATATTTATTGAAAACAATAACAACCTAATGATAAACATGTATATAAAGGTGACGTTCGATGATGGTTACAATATTTATAAATATGTGTGCAATACTCCACAAAAAGAATTTCTTATAGATAAAAAAAAAAAATAATCCAAAGGGATACCTAACAATCGGCGCTTCAGTCTAGAACACCCCCTCAAGGGACCTGGGATATCAGAAGAAATTGAATTTCCTGCAAACCCGTAAAGCTTGTTCCAACAATCAAACGATAACCAGCGTGCTCGCAACGATTGCGATTTCCAGGAGCGTGTGCAGAAAGACTGTGGTTAGGAATTCAATGCTCTGCATTGCAGTAAAGGGACACACCACCCAGACCAGCTCGCCACGCATAAGCTTAGCCCCGCTTTGGCTCGCCGCAACGTATTTCAGTCCGCGTGTAGCCGTCCACCATTTTTCATCGTTCGCAGAACCCCGGCTGGATTTCGCGAAATCCCGCAACGGCGCATAATGATAGCCTTCGCCGACGACAACGACGAATTTCGCTTGTGAAAAATCCGATTCCTGAGTGGCGACTTCCTCGACTTAAATAGCCCGGCCGAGGAAAATTGTTGGGTCGCGCGAGAGCCCTCTGGCGTCCAAGGCGCGAAAAGTCCATCGAACGATTAACGATCCGGTTGTTTGCAATTTTTGAAAATAATCTTTTTCATCTCAATTGGGTTATTAACATTTTGCCGCACGCGGGGCTCTCCGAGCCTGTTATTATTCGAAGGCGTTCTATGCTTGGCGATATTTTCAAAAGAGAAATTGATTTCGTTGGTGACGAACGGAGGTGGTAGAGACAGAAAGGGATTGGTATGAAAATAAAATTTGCTATATTTGGAAGCGGGCTATCCATAGAGTCTGTATTTATTGAGATGGAACGAGGTAGATCCAGAAAGGGAGTGGAGCAAAAATAAAATTTGCTAGGTTTCGACGAGGGTTATTCATAGAGCTTCTATTTATCGAGGTGCAAAGAATATACGGAAATGAAAACGGTGGGCATTTAATTGGGAAAGGCGTTGTGTTGGGTGGTTAACGTGAGCAGGTGGTGGTGGATACTTGCCGTTTTAAATGTTGGCATAATTTGCCAAAGGTAATCGTGGATACAATATTGTAATAATTATTTGTTTCATATGAATACTTTCTGGAGATATTAGCAACCTCTAGAAATAAATCTTTAGTATTTTTCTCTAGGTGAACAGGTCTCTGTCTGGCTCTCCAAGACGTCTAAAAGGCATCGAGGCGCGATCATTGACCGTGCCGAATTATCCACGGCAGCGAACTCCGCTTGGTTCGCTTTTCTCGCCTCTCCGTAACTCTCCGCGTATTTTCACGTGTGACCGTCATGTGTTCCATTTGCGGGAGTCTGACCGTTGCAATCGGCAAGGGAGACAAATGTGACTGGGCAGAAATTGACCGTGGCATTCTAAAGTCGAACAGTAAGGAGACAGATGTGGCAAAAATACTATACAGGCTACTTAAAAATACGAGCATTGTAGTATTGTAGTACGTATACGCGAGAAGTATCACAAACCCTGTCAAAGCAACTCTTTCAAAAACATCCAAACGTTCGATTTCCTGTTACCTGACAATGAGTTTCCGTAATCGTCAATCAAGTACGAGAGTGTTTCGCTGAATACAATTAGTTAATACCCACGGAACGAGGCTCGACATTTTTCTCGCGCGCTTACTATTGTTACGCGACTTAAATTCTCGTCGCGGCGTAACCAAGCGTCGTAGGTCCGCGGTTCCTGCACTTAAAACGCTTGCATCGAGCCCCTTTTTCATTTGCCAACGTAACAACTAGATTTTAAGAAGCCTGTAGCGAGTATGTCCGTGCCAGAGTCGAGTTATTCGCATAACCGTCCTCTGACGACAGCCTCTCTCTTCTTCGGTTCCTTCTTGCAGGCAGAAGCGGCTTCGTCAGAGCCCTTGTGCTCAGAGAGATAAATAAGGAGACGAAGGATATTCGTGGATACACGCAAGGATGACAAGATTACGGGTCAGGATTGCGGATATTCCATCGTGGCTCAACGTCTCGCCCGCCTTCGCTGTGGTAATATTCGGATCCTGGTGATCTCCAGCAGAGCTTTGATGTTTTGCAAGGGAAATTAAAGGTCTTTTTGCTGGTCGTATTGGACCTGCACCGCTACAGCACGCTTCCGCGTTTACCAGTTTCGCGTTGCGAACATTCAAGCCCCGCATATTGGCTTCTGGCCGCTTCAAAGTGATATTTAGTTGTAACTGAATTTGACGGGTAGCGGTGGGAATTTGTTTCGGTAACCGAATGGAAGGTATTCAATGGTTGGTGAAACAATGCGTATCCTGAGCACATGGACCGAATTTAGTTACAGAGATAATGTATCGAATAGTGTATCAAATCAATTCAGTCGAAGTTAATTCAGCTTGCAGGAATTCTTTCATGAATACGACATTTACTGTTCATTCCACGTCTCAGTCTTGATTCAGGTGCTATTCGTGGGTGGTTCGAATGAATAGTGTGCTTGATATTGAAACGTCAGAAGGAAGGGTGAAGATTGAAAGAATAATTTCATGTTCGTGCTGCTGAAAGGTACAATAGTAGGATGCTTTCACCGAACAATATTCTGGTTACTAAATTACGTTGTTCCTTTTGAGTTACGTCTAAATACTAACTAACTAAGTTGTTCGAGCTGTTCTAAGTTAGTGAAATTGAGAAATTTACAAAAATAGAGTTAATCATCTACTTCACTCAATCCTTAAAGAACGTGTTATTCATGTTCTGCGAGGCATCCTAGCCTTCGTGTCTTCTACGAAACTTCCTAAACCTTACCCTTATCCTATCACCCATTATCCTACTTTCCAAATCCTTAAAACCCATTATACAATGTATACCAATCGATAATCTTAACTTTAAACAGACATGTATAGTGCTCATCAAAATTAGCAAAAAAAAAGGTCTTAGCGGACATTGATCTAGAAAAAAGTTCAACTTTGCATTTTCAGTGAAAAAATTAAGTTCTTTAACACAGAAACTTTTTTACCTTTCTCCAATTTTACCAACCTTCAGTTCTCTCCTAAAATGAAGCAATACACGTATCGACCAAACCAACAACCAATGGAGGATCGTGCAATCCCAAGAACCGCGCAACGGAAGAATAAGACGCTACCAAACTTCGCATAGTAAGATAAATCGCGAGGAACCGCAGAGGATATATCACCCAGTTGTCGCATGCTCCAAATCGCGCAATATCTCGGGTCCGAATCATCACCGAAATATCCCAGAAGCCTGTAAGCGCCGCCATCGAGACAATGTCGTCCCAACCCCTGGAATCGATGTCCGTCAGGTTGATAAATCGGAAACTCGACAAAATGAACGGATTCTCACTTCGAGACCATCCACGGAGTTTCAACTTATTTTTCTTCATTTTCAGCAAGGGAGCCTTAAACTTCAGAGTATCCACTTCGATTCTAGGTTTTTGCAACGAGGCTACAATTTTTTTTCGCCGAGTTATCGAGATTTTAATCGAACATTGCATTTTGATTATTTGAGGCGAAAGGTGATTGACGAGGTTGTGTAATCTGTGTACGTGTGTAGTTGTGTGGAATCTACATACATGAAATATGGATCGAGTATTCTGACAAGTCAACGTTATGAATGTGTTATTCGGAATAAAATTTACCCAAGTCTGCTACAAAATGACCCTTCGATTTTTTCGGAGTATAGGATTAATTATTTGGATGGAGCATTATGTGTCCAAGACGGTTGTAGATTGTAGACCATAGGATCATTGTTTCTCCCCACCCTCAATTTTTAGTTTAATTCAAACAAATGTCGAGAAAGTTCTTAGAATCAAATTTTCCTAAATCCGCGACAAAGTGATCCTTCAAGTTTTTCGCAGAATATAGATTGATTATTTGGACGACACACTATGTGTCCTAGAAAGCTACAGCTTTTTACCATAAGAACATTATCTTCTGCCACTCTCAGAGACGATGCCCATTGGCGTGATAAATCGAAAACTCGACGGAAGGAGTCGAGTCCCTCTCGTCATACATGATTTACCTCGTGAAAAATGAACGTGCCAAGGTGGGAATCGTATTCGCCGCCGGTTAACGCGGCAGAAACTGAAACGGACTGGGGTAATTCAATGCGCGTCCGTCGTGTTTCTGCGAAACTTTCTTGCTGGAAACACTCGGGGGATCCCCGTCCGTGAAACGTATTCGAAAGTCCACGGTAACAGAAGAAACTTCGATCGAATCCGTGTCAACGCGCGTCACCCTTTCACCCTTGCGAGAAATAACCAGCCTCACTCGCAAAGGAAGGACCAGAACTATAAGTTTACGATTTTTATACGAAACTTTGGATAAATGTTCACTGATGCAACCGCAAAACTGTACAGTGCGTCGCTGTCATCTTTTTTGGTCTGCAAAAGTTCTTGAGAAACATTTTACAAAGAAAGTATGCCGATGTTTTTTGATTTCAGGCGATAGTGCCAACGACATTTCAAAATTATTAATTTCTATTATTAATTTCTTTCCTATTGAAAGTCTCAAGGTCGTTCAAGGTCACCAACGGACATTATGGACCTTATGGACATTATGAATTGTTCAGAGACAATTGTAAGGGGGTCAAGAATGCTCGTGTTTACATTCCAAGGTTCTAATTCGAGTATACAAAACGGTGACCTTGAAATGGGATGAATGCTTCGGAGCAGGTTGATGTGGGTGTTACGGCATATTGTAACCATTCCATCGTGTTGCACGCGTCGCATTTATCATAATATTCTTGTGCTAGTCTATGCCAAGACAACGACAAGAATCCTTAGCTGAACAATTCATTTCAAGTTTCATACCGTTTGCCTCGTGTCTTGAATGAAAAAGAATAGTCTCAAAGGTCCTTTTAAAAGTTGTTCAAAGTACGCTTTTAAAATGGCGAGTAAAAATCTCAAAAACTTCTTCAATCATGAACGAAGTTTTTTCGTTTTATCGATTACTGATCCTGCAATCTGAAATTTCTTGTTTATCGCAATGCCTACTCTCTCAAGCAAGTACTATTTTCATCTGACATGAAAATTTCCTCGAAACCTGTAAAAAAAAAAGTACTCCCTCCATATGAAAGGTTTACTTTAGTATACTTTAATTTTTCGAACTAAAACAAATAACTATCACTCATTTCCTAACACATCGTTCACTTTCGAATACCACCGTCTTCCACGTACCATTGAAGCAAAAGACTGTCATCCGTCAAGTCTTAACATCGGTATCCCTCAGCAGTGCCTATAAATCACCTCCAAAAACAACGTTGCAACACCCACATTTGCTCTAAATCCCTCCCAACTCTCCTCGTACCAGTTCCTATTCGATTACTCTCAGTTAATATACCTTTAAACGTGGATTCAAGTACGGTGCAGCCGCGATACAGATTCAGGAACGCAGACAGCCAGAGCGTAGCCTCTGGTGGGAGGAGGAAGACAGTGGCCAGACATTATATTTAGCACGAGCACGTGGCTGGGCATATCTCCGCGGCGAAGAAAACCTTATGGCTGCGGATGTGTGGGTACCTGTTGCCCCTGGGGACGCCCAGGCGCCTCCGCCTCCTTTGCCTTCCGCCTCCGCCTCCACCTCTACCTCCACCTCCGAAATCAGCAGAAATCCAAGCCACGGGACGCTGGACCCCCGAGCGACGCAGCTTTGGCCAGGTGCCAAATCTCGTGCCTGGTTTTCACGACAAGTTTCGCACCCCGGCGAGGGAAGAAGTTCCTTTTTACTTGCTCGTTACCATCGCAGCTGTGCGTGAGCCAATTCTTCCTTTGGAAACCGCTGTTTCTCTAGTATCGAGTGGGACATGGGTTACTATGCAAAAGTCTTAGGCCACCGTGCTAAGCTTCCGTTAAATAAATCTACCTCCAAAATTGAGCGATATTTTAGCATTTTATCTGAGATAACTATTTAGTATATCAATTTCAAATTTGGTACATGTATTTGCCCATGTCTTGTCAAGCTACAGGAATTTTTTCAAGTAAACAAGCGATTTTGTGAAAATAAAAATATGAAGAAGAAAAAATCAATTCTTTTTATCTCCACCTAATCAGAAATCGAGCTAGCGTAACTGATTCCGCTAAACGAGAAAAAGTGTCGCGGAGAAAAGAGAGAATCGGACAGCAGGTGGAGGAGGCGGAGGTGCGTAAAGAGGGTTCGGATGATGGATGAAATTGAGGATGATTGATTTCTGATTCCGCTAGGGGGAAAACGGTTTAACTGTCGGGGAACGAGACAGCGACTGCTGAGTGTTGCTTGACGAGACTCGTCCGTCGTTCGATATACCAGGAAGCAGCTTTTTTCTGTTGGCGTCGTTCCTAACGAAAGACACTCACTGAAAGACAAAAAATTGAGAAAAAATTTGAAAAAGATAATTTCGAAGGTTTATTTCTTTCTCGCGCTTGAGTCTGTCTGATGTTTCGTATGGTGGCGTTAATTTCTTTGGTGTATGTGTTATTACACAAAAAATTATTTATATGTCAAAAGGACTGGCTTTATTGTAAATCATTAAGATTGAATATAGGCTTGATTTAAACTACTAATATTGCGTATTCAGTTGTAAGCTATTCATATTGATATTGTAAATTAGTGATATTTAATGTATCAAATTCTACAAACAAACCCTCAAATCTACCTGAAAGATATCCTAGAAAATTACCTAGCTAAAACTAACTTCGACGATTAATGAACGACTGAATAAAACTAACTTGATGGCCATCTTGCATTTTAAACTCTTGGGCCTATATTTATATATATAATATTTAGAAACTAACGAAATAACCTGGCACAATAAACGACTATGCATTATATATCCTGCTGTATGTAATTAGCAAATGAAGCAATATATCCTCCAAAGGAATTCACATTATAGCCACCGTTTGCCAAATTACCAACTCCTAAAAAAAGGGTTTTAAAAAATCATTTCCTCTATAAGGCAGTCGCTGCACTATCGATTGCTATTCAATGCCCTTTAAGGCGATCGTTGTACACTAGTTTTCATGCTTCGGTCACGTTCCAGGGCGTCGAGTGACATTTTAGTCACGCCGCGAGCGAAGGTGATCGAACTGCTAACATAAATCACTCTTAATGTTCCCAGCGTCGAACAACGCAAATTGCTGGGTCATACGAATCCTCAATTATTCTATCTCATCAATTTCGCGTCGCCAAGAACGAACTTCAGGCACGATTACTGCTATCTAAATTCATGATGAACACAATTTGCCGGAACTGTGCTTCTGACCGATACGGTGGACGTTTTTAGCTGGGTTACAAATTGTAACGTGTGTCGGAATAGTGACGAAAGAAGAACAAATGAATTTTGTTCCGAAAGAAAGAAGATATTATGAACTCTAAACATTCCTATATCTCGGCAAACCATACACACGTACACATGCCAAATTTTAAATGAATCTACCCGATAGTTTCCTCCCTCTCCTTCAAAAAAACTCAAATATGGTTCAGTCTTTAGGATTTCAGGCTAAACATTAAATTCGTCATAGACGAGTCTAATAGGCAAGAAGCCGAGAAGATGACGTGGATGGAGATCAAACCAGCACGTGGGAGGGAGCAACACAAGCGATACGATGCCAATGATCGATGGTTCGGGGGGTTTCTGGTTCAAGGCCAACCGCATCCCGCTATCGAGAACAAGACAAGAGAGAGCAGGTAGCCGCAGGCTAGTTACGCAAGAAGCTGCTGTAAAGATCATAAGATGATGTTGCGTGCTACAACGATATAACCGCCAGCTGACTAATTAAGTGAAAGTAATTTCTGCGATCGGCGGATAAAACAATAACGAAAGTAACAAGCAACGAGCGTCCTTTCCCTGCTACTTCTTGCTTTCAGAATGATCATGCAACGAGCATGCAACGAGCTCCCAATAACGATAAAGAATGAAAATACTAGTAAAAGTCTAATTGGTTTTTCATTTTCTAGTGCATCGATTTCATTTTATCTTTTGGGAATCGAATTATTTCTTGGCTATTTGTGAATTAATTAAATAATTCCTTAGTTATGTCAGCTAAAAGTATTTTATTTCAACGAAGGATTCCCAAAAGTATTCACATGAAATTTCACACCTAGAATTGAGTAATCAAAGAGAAAGTATTAAATAGTACAAGAGAAAAGTATTAAAAAATGAAACGTTATCCTACCATTACTGGATTAGCCTTTTCGACACAAGAAGCAATAACCAGTATTTTCCTAATTCATCCCGCATGAGATACCTTGAAAATGATCGCAATCTTCAGAAATCTTCACCGTGATACGCTGCCGGCCATTAATTTCAATACACCGCCACACCTGAAACTTTTCCAAGGAAAGACGAACGTAATTAATGGTTACTGTACATAAACTACTATTGTAAGGAATATCTACACTGATTCATATAAAATTTAAGTAAATCGTCTATCCAACTTTTGCGAATTTTACCAATGAATTCAAATACGATTATTTCACTTCGACAAATATGAATTTCTCACAAAATAGCTTTTTACTTGTGTCCCTCCTCAAAACAAAAAATTTTAGATACAGTGGTGTATTGAAATTAATGGCCAGTAGTGTACCTTGAAACTCTTTGAGTCTCACGGGCAAATTAACAGGAAGCCCCAGTCGAACTTCGGTTTCCGTTAAGTCGCAATTTCAGCTGTTATCGATAAGCGACCGCGGTCGGGCAAGTGACTGCGGGAATGGCCAGTTCGTGGTTAGATAGGATCATCGTTATGCCAGTTTCGCGGCCGAATTACCAGCTCGAGGAACATTCGCTTCCGTTCGCCGTTTTACGAGTGCGCGAGTTATACTGCCAGGTGAAGAATCCACGTGTACGCGCCTCGCGAGAAGCCATAAACGAGCTACCGGTCGCTCAAACGCCACAACGACACGCTTAATGCCCTCTCCAACAGGAATTCGTTCGACCTTCCAGCACGTCATCAATTATTTCGAGCATGAAGCCCGTGAAATTTCGATGAATTTCATTCCTCAAATGTTCGACCTCGATACTTTTCGCCTGCATTATGAATACAGCAGATATTTTTAGGGCGACCTATCGCGGTTCAAACTTCGTGCCTCGAGGGAACTTTGGTTCTTAGAACATTTTGACGACTGCAGTGGATTTGAAAATGATCCTTTCTCTGAGCATCGATTAATTTGTACAGAATGCATTACTTGAGATTTTACTTTTCAGAGAAAAATTCGAACTGTCTCGCATTTTCAACGGAAAAAACATAAACTGATCGCATTCGTGATACACACATACATACATATGTCAAGCATTGTTATATTGTTGCTGAATATAGCGTCCAAAGCACCGAAAAACTATTACGACGGATTTATAATTGTATCTTCTAAACGCGTAAATTGCCGAGGCTAAAATTTTATGTCTGGGGGGTCCTTTCGTATCCCTCTCTAATACCCACCAAGTTCCATTTCGATCGGCCACCGGTGCTTTCCGAAAGTACGGTCGTGTATCGTAATAAAATGCAAAGAACCAATAACGAAATAACAAATTTAATTTAAAAATTTTTCTATCAAAAATGTCTGCTTTATCACGACTTGAAGTACGACGCGGAACGGTTCGGAAGAATCTTGTCCCAGATTCTTCGCTCCCGTTTGTTTTGACGTCCCGGTGGCTGCATTGTTCGCCTTCGAGAGCTGAGGAATTCCTTGCGTAACCCGTACAATTTCTCAAAACAGAAGATTCGCCTGGCGTGGGCTATTAAATATAGCCCTCGTTAGAATAGAATGATTCTGCTCGCACCGAAACAATTAATCCCGGCCGCAATGTCTTAATGCGACACAGCAGTTGCGATAGAAATAATTGCCTGATATTGTGCCACCTTCCCCGCACTCACCCCCTGTCCCACCGGCAAACACCCCTGCAACCGATACATTGTTTCATGTTCGTTGACGTCATTATTTGTTCGATCCGTGGACGCCTTTGTTGCATCGACGTAACCGCAGTTCGATGCGTTCCCAGCGAAACCCAATTTTAGAACCGACGAGCGTGCACGCTGGTTTTTTAACGCAACGATCGAAGGCCTCCCAACTGTTTTCGAGAACGTTCACGTCCCGCGGCGATCTGATGTAACGTTATTGAACCATAAACGTCCTTTTCCAAAACACGCCGAATTTTCAACGTTAGGCGGATTTCGGGATGAAAAAGTTATTCCAAATTTAAGCAACAAATGTGATAAAAGACTGAATTCCCAATTTATTTCGATAGTATTTCCCTGATTCTATCGTGGCACTATAACGTGGTCCCTGAATCGGTGAGCGTTAGGAGTGCGGCGCTAATGTCGCGCCCCGCATAACTTCTAAAGGAGTGGAATCCTAAGTATTTATTCTATCTAAAATAAATTAATTTATGTAATTACCGAATCTATAACTACTTTATTCCCTAGCGTATCGAACCTCGTTATTGTACTATAAATATTTAAATTCCAAAACAAACTGCTCTTTCAAAATAACTAAACACAGGATAAACTGACTGCAGACTTAAATCTTGGGGTATTAGACGTTAAACGCTCTATGGTAGCAACAATGATGACCAAAGACTTGATTTTTAACTCATTTGAAGATACCAGTGCTACTTGTAGAACTATGGTAGGATTATTATTTCTTCTGTCACTCTAAGATACTGTTGCACTAATCCTATCGCAGGCCTACAACCTAGTGTCTGTAATGAAGGTAGGATAGAGATATTACGTAACTTTCCCTATCACCTTTAGGTCTCAGGACAACTGAATAAGATGTGAACGTTATTACATTGAACAGATGTTTGATATGATTACGTAGAGCTAGCATGAAAGGCACTCCACATGGTTAGATAATGTTTAAGAGGTACTCGTGGTTAAGTAAATGCCAAAGTGATATCGAATACGAATAGAAGTTCTACAAGCTCTGTGGATTAAGTAACCAGTTTGTTGACGTCCTGAAGGCGATGGCTTCGTTTCACATTGTCATAAAACTTTCCCAAACTGTGGAAGCTTTGCTTTTTCCTAAGTTTCAGATTATCTCCTCAAAACGCAAATTAGTTGACAGAGGCCGAAGTGTGCTTTCAGCTGAACACTTGAAATACCTTTGGAATGTTCACCTAACCACGTCAAAGGCCTTTCGAACATCTGCTTAGCCACGTGAAACTTTCAAACGCACCCACGTCTATTTTCTAAAAATTAGTTGAAGTACAGCCTAACCGTACATGGTGTAGAGGAAGAGATGTAATATCTCCGTCTCCTTCTCACCGTATTTACGAAACCAAGTTGAAAAGCTACTTTCTCTAATGTTGTGGAAAGTAAAGTTCAAATAACAAAAGGATTGGAATTACTGTCAGGAGTAACCCAAAACCAGGAGACTTATTTATTTTCCAAACCCACGCGAAATTACTTACGACCCGGTAATAATTTTTACGCGCGGAGTCAACTGATTTATAGCGTTTCTCAGCATGCGCCATGCTGCAACTTCGTCCCTGTTATCGCGTATTTAACGACTTACGGGCTAACTTTGAGTTTTGTTTCTTCGAGAACTTCAGTTAGTGAACAGCCCTCTCCCCCCAGCTGCAAAAGACGACGAAGAGAAAAGGGAGGACTTCAATGCAGACTTTGGTTGACTTGTTTTAACATTCTGGATTCAAAGATTGTCACAATATTTGGAAAACTCGGATTTCGGAATTCAAACAAATATGTACAGATGGTGGAACATTTATAATAGAACAATCGAACGATTATTTCATTTTTAGGGGTAAAAGAAACAGCTTCTAGAAGAAAGTGCTATTTTGTAAAGAGACAGACCATTTTTGTGCTCTCTAATGGAGACATCGAAGAAACTTAAAGGTCACTGTCTTCATTTCAGGCTAAATTCAAACTTATTCTTTTGTATGTTTCGTTATATGGCTCTCTAACAATAAGGTGAGCACATTCGGTAGAACGAATGCAAATTTAACGTCATTTTTATTGATTTGATTATTACTAGAACAATCCAAAGTTGCAAGCCAATGTCTGAAATGGTTTTCAGGCCATAAAATTCCAAAACTGTCCTACTCCTACCGCAGCGAGACTGCAATACCCTTTCAGTTTAAAAAAAAAAAAAAAAAAAAAAAAACAACTTCTTCTGTTTTTCGATTCGTTGTTGAAACTTTGTTTAGATTCGATTGCAACTGGAACCTGGAGTCTGCGAAACGAAACGCAACGTGCCAAACGGAGACCCAGCCAAACGAGTAAAATTTTTACCGATTTTCCTCCCGACTGTTCCTTTTTTCACGTTCCCGTTTCGAAGTTAGACCCGGTCAGCCTTGCGAGAGCGCGTCACAGGTGAAAGTGGTCCGTGCAAGTCGCGGTCCAATGATTCGCGTTGATTTTTTTTTATCTCCATTCGCGGCCTAACCGAGGTGCAGCACGATAGCCAAGCACCGCGAAAACCAGATCAAAAGAATCTTTTTCTTTGTCGCGTCGAGTAATTACAAACAACCTTCTCAGGTGTCTCTTGGAACACAAGGTTGGGTTGCGTATTTTTTCTTTCTTCATTTGTGGGACAAATATAAATAACTTGTGCATAATTTGGCATAAACGAATTGTTTAACAAGTTAAACGTACGTAAAATGATGTAAACAAGTAAAACGACGCTCCCATGTAATAAATACTGTTTAAGTAGAAGTACTCATCTAGAGATTTTGAGAGAAACAGGTGGAATTGCAAGGACGAGTTGCCTAGCGATAAATGAATCGCGTATCGAGTGGCTTGTTCATCGTGGCCGGTTTTCAATTTCGATAGTCGTTTCTCAATCGCGATAGAGTTGGGCGTATTTTATCAGTACTTTAGCACTAGCCCCGGTTCCCTGGCTCGCGAGTCGCCAAACGTCGAACTAGGGTTAACAGCCGATCGTTTTCCGGTGCTATCGCGAAGGGAAATCGTGACAGGGACGACCATTCCGCGTGCGCGGACCGATAAGACTGAATTTATTGTGCCAACGAACAGGGCCGTGACGAAACGGGGGTGAGGGGGCACGTGCCTTTTGTCAGCATGTTGTAATCGCGCCCTTAAATTAAATTGAACACGAATAGGTCGCAATATTCCACGATGCAGGATGTCAATTATTAATTCGCAAAACTAGAAAAGAACAGGAAAATTATAAAATGAAATTAAAAAACATTCGAGTCAACAAAGATCATGCGAAACTAAAAAGATTAGATAAAGAAGGTGGTAAATGAATGATGAAAAGAAATTGTAAAAAATTACATGGATAAAGGGGTTAATTGTGAATATAAAGTAATAAAAAATGAAGAAGAATAATTAAAAAGGAGCAAAATAAAATACCTGAAAATTAAAGAAGTAAAACAAAATTGCATTAAAAGAGGCTTCCCACTGAATATCTAATTACAGGAGATGGAGAAACTACAATTTTATTTAATTACGTCTCTATTAGAGACGATAGAAAAAAAGTTTATTTAAACTTTTTGTGTAAAATCGTTGCTCCCAGGTGTCAAAGTACTTAGGCACGGCACTAGCAGCGAGACTTCGTAAACCATTTCCCACGTCGAAACAAACGTTCAACGTAGGACGATGGAAAGCAGGTTGACGTAGACGCGCAGCGACGATGAATAATTAACAGGTATGTACTCTGGCTAGTTTATTCGCGGCTCCAACCAGACAATGAGAAATACATTCACCATGTGTGGGTGAAATTGTTGCTCGAACTTCATTGTGCGGGCAGGCACAATTAGAACTCGGGCAACGCTGAAGGGGAACACTCTAGGGGCTCTAAATACGATAATTTCGCCGCTGAACGAGTGAGATTTCTTTAGAAGAAAAGTTACAGTTGCGAAGGTTATTGTGCTAGGAATAAACAATGCAAGAAGTAATGTTGATAAAAGTACGAATAATGTCAGTGGTTTACTGGTACGTCAAGCGAGAGTCGATATCGGAAAGCCATGTGTAGAGGTAGCTCTTATAGTCGAAGACTTGCATCCATTCCCTCAAAATTAATTCCCAAAGAAGTTTTTATTTTGAAAGAATTTTACTGCCTAGCAACCTCGACGCTTAATGCAATTCCACGGAATTCGAGCTCCTCCACGTTTTCCTCGAAAAAATTTGCATTTTTTACGTTACCCTCAAAGGGTCGGCAGATCAAACGCAACTATTTGTATCCAGGCTCGTCGTTCGATAAACCGATCCCGCCATATTTCTCACCACCTTACAACCCCGAAGCGGTGCACGCGTAAATCGACCTTTATTTCGCTTCCTAAGGCGGACAAGCTTTCTCCACGGGCTTGTGGAAATGGTAAAATCCATGCCTGTACGATGCAGGAAGCTTCTGGCGACGTAGAACATCGCTGCACAGAAATAGGTGCGCGAAACGAGCCGAGGAAGCTTCGCAACTTACCGACGTGACTTCGCGATCGGTGCACCAAACAGAAGAGACAGGGTAACAAATGCGACGACAAGCCATCCTCCACCTTACCATGCACGTGACTGATCACGTATCAAACGCGAAGCATCTGAATCAATCGAGATCCATAGAATGTTCAGCATTACTTGGCAACTCAATAATTCATTATAATTTATTCCACTTCGCATACAAATTTACTTCGTTTATTCTTTCAATGTGAAAATCTGTTTGTACCCCGCTGCACTTGTTTGAGAAAAAATGAACACGCTTCTTTATGTAATCAACTAGGTCAATTTAAATTTAAATTTAAATTTAAATTTAAATTTAAATTACGTATTTCTGGATTCTGAAAACAACTCAAAGCAAGAGTCGAAATGTAATAAATGGTGCTTGTTTCGAGATTGCCAAATTGTGAAATTAGGATGTAAACATGTCAGAGGATTACGTTCGATGCTCTGCAAATTGACTCAAACGCGCATCGAGGCCGCGCAGCACGTGACTGTAATCTAGTCAGAGTGGTGGACGCGAAACATTTGAGTTTGACGTGCGTAGCGACGCTCGCGAGACTGTACCGCGTCTAGGGTGATAATTATAAACCGACGCGCGACGTACCGCGTCGCGACTCTCAACAACGGTACACCCTGCGGTCTATTTTGTGCCCACGAACATTCTTTCCCTTCCGCTTGTTATAAACGAGGATCAACGTAATTAACGAACCTGCTTTACATCACTACTTAAACGATTCGCAGCCGGACGTCTCCTTATCGTTATTTTTAATCATGATTTTTCTCACATGGTTGGTCGAGTATACGAAATAGACAGAAACCAGAACTTCCTGAACTTGTAGTATATTTTAGTGTACCTTTAAATAATGTAACCAACGACTGAACATTAATTACTTCAATTATAGATTGTTATATAATCTTCTATCGAGAATTCTGTCTATGAATTCTGAAAATCTTTGACAATATGGTTCTAGGATGGAGAAATATAGCGTCAGCCTTCAGATTCGAGAAAAATACGCTGTCAAAGCTGGTCAATTTTTGACACACAGTGTGACATACTGAAGAATCGACTGCTTCAACGAGGATAAATCGGTGCCGTCTATTTATATGAATTCTCACATATCCTTTGGCGTTTACCGACCCCAAAACGTTGATCCGATGTGACGGCTGAGAGCGGACTCAAAGTAAACGATGTAGCGGTGAACGTTTCCTCGAAAATACACAGTCTGTCTCTACTCGTTCGTAAATTACCTTCACGCCCGTTACATTATTTCACGTAGTACCCACTGACATGCAGCTCGCGCCAAATTATTTGAAATGCTCGTCGTAAAATTCTGCGTTAAGTTCTGGATTCAGACTTTGCTCCCGGTTTCTATTTCGATCCTGCGCACGCTGCACTCTTCTTTGTATATATTTTAAACAATGGAAGGAGTGGAATCGTTTCGAATCGCCGACGTCCTGTGAACAACGATCGAGAATATCTTGGACGACCTTACGACCTACATCCACCTCGAAAAGAAAGAGATCGAGAGATTTATCGATGTTTCACGACGAAATCGCAGGGAATCTCGCACAAAATAGAGGTGTCTCGGTTTGAAGGCCTCCTAACTTTTCTTTAGAAAAGAGGCATTAGAAGGGGAGAAAGACTTATATGACTGTTCGATGAACTTGGGAAATTTTTTCATTAAAAACTATGGAACGGATGGAAATGGAACTTTCTGAACTTATTAACCGATAAAAACGTTACATGAATTTTTGTATACAATTTGTTTCAAGAATGTATGGATTCATAAAAAAAAACTGCAGATGCTTGTGCAAACGCATGTTGCATATCGAAATATGTACTTATATCATGAATACCTGCAATACCTATATTTAGCAAGTTTTTCATGTATAAATGCATATCTTACGTGCACGAACATCTACTCAGTCTGATTGTTAATTTCAACAGATTACTGAATTATTTTGTATGACCGCGCAAATGGTTATACATATCCACAATTTCACATATAAAATTAATTCTATTACTGACAAAAACTAGATTTCCAAGTCGACGAGGTTAAATAACTTTCTCCGCTAGTCTCTGGTCTCCCAAGTACTAATTCATCCAGCACCAAGATTACAGCTGGAACTCAGCCGGTCAGTTTGTGTATAAACATATTATAAATGGGCAGCACGTGGTCGTGAACGGGCTGCTTCGTGTTCAGGAAATGGTAGTGGAATTTTTCCGCGATTCATCGTCGCTACGTGCCAAACGAAGCTCCTATATTCGTTCATGCTGGAACAGATGCCACTCTCGTCTTACGGTTTTTACTACTGATCCAGGCTCCCGTAATCCCATTCAATTTCCCGTTTATCCGCTTCGCGCGCCTACCCAAGGGACCACGATAAATCCGTGACAGGATTTGATCTACGTTAAGCGCGTTAATTTGATTATCGCACGATTATTAAGACGTGATCGTGTAGCGAATCAGTGGGGAATCACATGGTGATTTAGCAACCGTCGAAGAAACTCGGTCCCTTCTGATATGAGTTTGAAAAACGTGAGAAACTAAACGAAGGAAGGATGTTTATTTTTCTAGAAGGCTTCTATGATTTTTCGCATTCAAGTGTCCTAACAAATATTACATAAGTTTAGTCATTTTATTTCCTGCTATTTTTTTGCACTGCAATTTATTTTCGCGGTTCTTTATAATTCATACTATACTTGTTTGGTAACCGCGAAGGTGCCCAAAAATTGCTGACCGGAAACGCTAAACTTAAACAATAAGTCATATTGCTATAATCATAAATATCTGAGAGTTTTGTATCTATTGTGTCGCTGCTATAGTCGGAATGAAATTAATTGGCGCTTCTAGGACATTTAGCGGCTATCCCCACCAGCACCACACGGTTACGCCCACCGTTTAGTCACACCCACCACTTTATTTCTCGTCTCTACATGCATGACTGGACGCACACGTTCTCTGTCTCGTAGCCAGCTGGCACGATATACAAGTAGGGTAATCAACCCCAAGCGACCAGTCGAATTTGGTTCGACTATATATACTATCTTTCCCGCCAGAAACAGCCATCAATTTTTCCCATAATAACGATCACGACCCAATAACCTCGCAGTGAAACGAAAGTCTCATCAAAATTGAGTTCACAAGCATTAAATATAATCTTCGAGTCTGCTCCGATTTCGAAGTCGGTTAGACGTGTAAGATAAGGCCATGATTCGTTGTTTTATTCCCGCGCTTTTATTGCCAACCTCTCGAACCACCCGCAGAGTGCTCCCTGCTGTAATTTACTTTAATTACGAGTTGCTTTTACACCCTTTCTTTCTGCCCACGTCTTGCTACCACCCACTCCCCTTCCACTTTTTCTCAAGTCCATTACGATTCTATTTTTGAATTAGTTACCTTTTACACGGCACGCTAAGTGCGACTTATGAATTATTTAACGCATGAATTATTCATGCTCAGAAAACTCACAATAAATCAGAGTTAATTGTATACCCGATACACAAACGGATAAAACCGGACGCGTTTCGTCCTTATCGTGGAACCGCGGCGTGTCCAACGAAAATACGTCAAATAAGAAGCTGCCCGGTGGCACGGTTTCGTTTAACTCTGCGCTAAAAAGCTAGCTAATCGGCATACAGTTGAAAGCTTAAGAAAACGACTGCCCCGAAAGGCGAAATTTAATTGGGTGACGAGAGATGGTGTGATACAACAGTCCATGCATACTTCGGACAGATTTTAGATGGAAGTTCTTATAACTCGTGGGGGAAAGTAACATTGTTATTATTAACACATTCGCGACCGCTGATCTAAATTCACGTCACTTTGAATTCGATTCCTGGTTATGAACAAATTATGAAAATCTGTTTATTTTATATACTACATATTTACGACATTGATATTTGAAAACATATTTTGTAATTTTTATCTTCGCATTAAGGATACAAAATTGCGATGTCCAGCTTCAGAATTTTATTATTTTCGTCAGTACACGGTATTAGAAACGTAAAATATCTGTCGGTCGCGAATGTGTTAATTGTCTAGAGACTTGTTACTCCTAGGAAAAAAAGAAACACATTTCATTTCTAATCTTCTTGTTGCAGAATATCAAATACCACGAAAAATCACATACACAGACATGTGTAATATTTTACTAATTTTATATGTACTTATTTTCTTTGTGAATTGTTTCCTTTTTATAATTAAAATTCTAATATGCATTCCTCGATATTTACCTTGTATTTCTTTATCACAATTTTGATCTAGCTAAGAATGTTGTCTACCTCTGGTGCATAAGTCAGTGTCTACCGAAAGATTAGCAGTGTAACGCAGCAGCTACGCGCTGCTGTGCAACGTGCCAGAAAACGCAAATGAAATTAAATCAATCTTTTCGCGAGCACATTTCGCGGTCCATAGTTAAATCGTCTGTAATCCGAGTGGATCGTGCCAGCAACGAATCGATTCTTTCCTCGCTGAACGTAAACGACCCCGTAAAAACAATTATTGATGTTACAACGGCGAGGAAATTTATTTGTCTTAGCGTCGACGGGAGCGTAACATATGAATGAACGCAACGACCTCGCACCTTCAATGAGTTGCGATGTGCGTTTATCGTTAAAATATCGCTGGGTTTCGGGCAACGCAATTTATTTATCGAATGGCCAAGACGACTCGAGAGAAAAAACATTTTGGTGGAATTCCAACCTAAATGAAGCTAATAAAATTGCATGCGACGCCGACAAAAAAAACCAAATGCAGTTGCAAAAATATAATTTAATTTTTTTAACGGCAATATATAGATAGAGGAAGGCGAATATATCTGTGGCAAGAAATTCCATCTAATCGCCACTTTCACCGCAAAAATTCCAAGATTTCTGAGATTGTCCAGATTGTTAACATTTCTACGACTTCTGAAACCTTGTAAGGATTCTAATATTTCCATAATTCCAAAATTTCATAAATGCCAATAATGTTAAGAGCTTCTGAAATCCTACTTCGCAAGAGAAACAACGTCAATTATTTCAAAGAATTAACTTGAAGAATTGACCCAAACACAAAATTAATTTCATTTTATGTATATTTGTATTCATGCTCGTCGTCGCACATTTTCCCATATTTTTACTTGCCATAGATGCATAACCTCTTGAGGGATATTGACACACTTGTGTACGCTTGTTTTTATATTAAAATTGAAGTCACTTACAGTCACAATACGTTTAAGAACTACAAAATATAGAATAATAAAGCGAGACATTTAAAATTTGCCCCCCAAAAGGATAAACATCTGCAAATCAGCTACCCAAAGAAGGTCTGTTTTTGGCACACTTTTAGCGAAAACATTCGTGCAAATGCAAAATTAACCATCTTCGAGCAGCTACGTTAAACGCGGGCGACAAATTAGAACGAAGCCGTGGAAAAATTCGAGAAATTAAAACGTGGCTGCGGGCGTATTGCGGTCGATAACGACGCCTGCACGATTCTCGGTTTTATCACCGGGTAGCTTGTTCCCAGTCACCGTGACGTGGATCAGTTAACGAAGTACACGCCGTTCAACGATATTGCACTGCGCCCGATCGACCAGCCCAATTTCCAATTACACTTTTTCGGGGCGCAACTGCGCCTCGCGGCACTCCGCAAGCCTCCCGCGACTCGTTTCGAGCTCATAGAACCTGCCGCGACTTTTAGGTGACGTATTCCGTGTGACCGAGTGAAATTTCACGTTGCCAAAAAGAAAAATATATACAGGCTGGAGCAATAACTACGTAAATATAGAAAAAGCTTTCACCACTCTTGAAAATATCTTCAAGTACCGACCCCAAAACGCCCCAGGATTTTATGCAACTAATATCAACAAGCTTAAGATTGCAATGCGGACGATTTTCACTTGAATCAGAACTCGATCTCAACAGAGTTCTTATTATTCGTATATAACGCGTCGATTGGCCATAAATCGGAAAAGTACGAATTAGGCTGTAATTGACAACTAATCATGGCAACCGAGGCTATCTATTCGTTAACCATTCGTTAACGTTCCGCATGCCGCGATAAAGTTGTTTTATTTATTGTTGCGTCGCTGTCGCTCTAACAAGGCTAGACGCGAGCCTAGCCGAACTTTACGAGCCAATAAATAATCTATTTCTCCGGGTCTTAGCACGTGTACGCTGCGCTGTCTCTCTTGCACAAGTTACGCCTCTATCATCCCTCTTCCTCTTTGTATTTCCTTTGCGAGAGAATGCGGCTCCGTCTGTGCATCCACGGAGCTAAAGCCCGAAATAAGCCACAGCTGGAGCTGTCTAGGTACCTTCTTCCTTCTCGGTGGCATCATCGCCGTTGTTGATTTATCTTTTGGCAATACGCACCGCGAGGATTCGAAAGGTGTCAGAAATGAGAGGGGGATGGGGGAGGTGTGTTTGCATGGTCAGCCATGCCAACCTAAGCTGGATGATTTATAACGTCGTGGGTAATTGCGACGTCAAGCTTGCTGAAAATCGAAGTGACGTGCCACTCGACTCCTCTCAATTGCGTAACGTACCGTGACGACACCTCTAGTACAGTAAAACCTCATTTATCCGAACAGGTCCGGAGACAAGGGAATTCCGATAATCGAGTAGTTCATATAATAGATAATAGTATATTGTAATAGAACATAATTCGATTATAGAGGTCCGCTAGGTATATCCTCCATGATCCCTCCACCGTGAATCTCCATGCTTGACCATGGTTCAAGTAATAGAATCTACGTAGGTTACTGAGCTCAGCTATGAGGGGGATGCTGGGCTTAGCTACGAGTTCATATATCCGAAGCTGAACATGATTGTGTTCGCATAAACGAGGTTCTACTGCACTCGTCGCTAGAATAGATAACGATACCTTTCCTTTAATTAAGTGCTCGATCCCCCTCTGATTCCTATGTTTGAGTGATTCATCGTGAAAGCGGCGTGTAAGTCCATCTTTTTAAAAAAAATGGTATTCATTCGTGTGCTGAGTTACATAAGTTCAATTGCAAAACGATTATCGTGGCACATTCCTGATAGAGATATTATAGATAGTGTAGCGAAAAAGAGAGGAGACTGCGGTACCCAACCTGTCTCTGCCGTATTTTTTTTCGTAAAGTTTTAGTTTTCCGTGGGAACGTCGATCACCTGTTACGGCGACGATTGGGAATTTCATCGACGTTGGAATATTTCGTTAATAGTTGGATCAACCGCATAGTTCCCGAACAGTGCACGCATTATCGCTAGCAACACGGCGCTCCGTATTGTCTTCCCCTGGTCCGATAATATATTGCGGAGAGCAGCACCTTGCTTTTAAAATTAAATTGCCTCGCCTCGGCGCACCGAAAATTGCTCGACTGTGAATATCATGAACTATCCTGATGCGGGTGGCGTCAGTGCTTGCTGGTTCACGTGTGTATCATGTTGCCTGCGCGCGTCCATCCGACGCGGCTTCGAGCGTTCACGCTATTAAACGCTTTTGCCAAAAACTATACACGGCCATCCTGCGAGGCGAACTCACCGGTCGATGGACGTTTATACTTTTTAAAAATCAACTGTTCGCGTTTCAGACGTAGAATTGGTCTGGGTTAGATAGGATTAATGAATCGATAAGGGTATGGTAATAAAATTGATACAGAATTTATAAATTCAATACGTTCCAATGATCTTTTTTCTTAGAAAATTAGGCTTCCTTAATCGAAATGAAACAGATGACGATGGTACGTAGAAAGAGGTTGGTGCACTAAATTTGCGAATCCACGTACAAAAATCCACGTGAAGCGAGAGTATGTAAAACGGGTCTGCCTTTATCGAGGTAGATAGCATGAAAGATGAGTAAACAGCAAAAATAATGAGTAAATAATTAGTGAAGAATGTAGATAATGAAACAACCGTGATTACAAAGTAGACCAAAGTAGACCAAAATATGAAAATTTGATATTTAGTCACCGTAATATCAACGATATCGTTTATTTTAAACACCACCACTGCGATAAGTTCAGACCCATCGTTGGTGGAAGACAGACCATCGTCATACTAAATTGCAGAGTTGTAATCTTTATTAAAGGGTCTGACACAGTCCTCGTTAATACCTTAGAGGCTCCAGCTGTCGTAGATAAGACTAGTTGACGCCTAAGTTCGTCAAAATACTAGCTGACACGCGTCGCCGTCGCGACGTCCTATCCCCGGACAGCCCAAGGGTATATTTAGTCGAAGAGATGCGTCCCGAATGGCGTGGATTTCGCGTAAATGCCGCGACAACAAATGCGGTGCAAAAGTGTCCAAATTAATGGCGCGCTATTCCGGGAAATAAACGATAAGTTTTAGCTCGCATAAGCGAGGAGTGCGGCGAGAGGTAAGAGGACGCTTGGCCGTCCCGCGGCAGGATATTTGTCCATTATGAATTTTGGCACGGAGCGCGGTGCAACACCGAGATGCGCCTACTGATCGATTTTAATCGGACGGTTTAGAAAACACCCGACCCATCCTCGCAGTCTACCTTAAACTAACGTGGCGCGAGTGGGCGGGGATAATTTCGACCGGAAATACTGACGGTTCCGATTCCCGTTCGATCATCTGGTTCGTGTATTCGCGGAATGGATATGCGATCTAGATTGCTCGGCGTTCTCCAGCGTGAAACGAGACTGGCTGAACTTCGAAACAGCTATTATAGAAGTTATTCGATCGGTACTCGAATAGTCGACATTTTTTAATATTTTGAGCACTGATCGAGTATCTAGATATTCGTTTGTAACGGAAACAGCTGAGAGAAATTTTCAAATCTTTACTTTTCATGGAATTTCTGTAAATTTTGTTCATTTATAAATTGTCAAATTTGTCTTTTGTTTCGCGATTCCCCTAAAGCTCGGGTACCTCGGGATCCCTAGACCCGTACTGTAGCTGCGGTTAAGCAGCTCCTTAGGGCATAGTCAAATTGTCAGGACTTTTTTATATTTTCTTTACAAACTTATATAACGTGTGGATTTCTTAATTTTTTTGTTAACATTTTCATGTAATTTTTGTAAACTTTTCAAGATTTACAACTGTGGGAGAAATACGCTACTTGAAACTATTAGAGCAGTGGGTCGCCAACCTTGAAGCTACTATGCATATAAATCCATCTCCTCTAGTCACAGATTTCATTTTCCTTACGAACATCCGAACCAACGACTCGAGAGCTTCTTCAAATAAAGCGATCTCCCAGGCATTTAAACACCGAAGTCAGAAGCGCCTGAAAGCAGACCAGTGGGCAGATTTTCAAAGGGGAACAAGCTTTTGTTTACGAGGGTGCACTGTCAAGTAAATATGATATATGAAACGACGACAATAAAGCCACTACTTTGCCAGTCGCGTCGAGATAAAATGCACCGGAAGAGACACAACGTGCGTGTGTGACTGCGCCGGGAATAACTTGTTCGCGGGGCAGCACGTGAGTGAAAAAGGAACTAGTTGAACGAAGACGTGGTCTTCGACTGAAAGACCGAGGCAGAGAGCTCCCAGAGTTGGAGAAAAATGGTTAAAAGCCCGCCAAACGCGGTTCAGAGGATCTGAAAAAGAAATGCCGGGCAGAAAAGTTTATTACGTCCGCGAATAGCGGTCTCGAAAAGGCTCGCAATTTTTATGATGAACCATACAAAAGAGCACGTCTAGGGGGAGAAGTAATATAAAAACTGTCAACGCGAGGAATGGTCGTTTCTTGTGAAAAAGTGTTAATTGAATAAATTAAGGAACGCTATTGTGACGTGATAACAAACGAGAATTGAATTTAGGAGGAGGATAAATTTAATGGGGGAATGTCAACGCTGCTGTAAAAAATATTAGTATATTCTATGGACTCTATTTCATGAAATGTATGTTTCAGAAAGGTGCAGGGGGATTGAGAACTTCTTAAAAAAATATAATTTGAAGCCTATACCTTGTTATGTATGGTGGATGTCTCGTAAATGTTTGATACTAAAGATTAAATTTTTTTTTTAAACATTCCTGCTAATATGGTGGTGTCCAAAAAAAATATCAACTGATTCTTTAAATCTCCTTCTCCAAAATGTATATTTTAAAAAGAAAAGAACAGAGAAAGAAGAAAGTCTATTAGCTGATTGTATTCTACAGAGTACCAGGCACAAGTTTCCACTATTAAGACTTGAGGATCGTTTTAATTGTTCATTCCAACGTTACAGTAGCACTGTACCTAATAGAAAAATATAAATCCTGATCAGAGTCGTTCGAAGCAGCGTGGAGACTCTAAATGAGCTCAAGTTGAATGCAAGAACTGTGGGACGGGAGAACTCCGGGACGAATTAAAACAGGCAAGGGGACAATAAATGAATAAAGAACCGTAGACGAGTGAAACGAGATCGAAACGTCAATACGAAACGTATAATTAAAATTGAAAGTGTTATCTAATTTAAATATAACACAAATTACTACAAAATGTCATTACAATACCAGCTCGAAAAAAATATGCCATAGAAATATTAGACTTTCGTAAATATATCACATGTAAAAAAAGGTTTAGAAAAGATGGTCTACGAGGTATTAGTCTGAGGGACTAGGATTAATTCCTCAGCTGCTATACAATAGTGTGAGCGATTTGGTTTTTTTGACTCTATACTAAAATTCAGTAGAACTTTATTTATCTGAACTCGTTATAGAAACAAAATTTTCGTCAATCGTTAAATGATACAAAATATTTATAGTTGTTATCTTTAATCTTTAACCAAATAAATAATTTATTCACCAAGCTTCATCAAATTGTCTTTGGAAGTCATTTTCCAATTCACAAAGATTAAAACATTCCTATAATCCGAAAAATGAATTAAAAGTATAATTAATGGGGATAATGGGGAGAGAGAGAGAGAGAGAGAGAGAGAGAAGTTGGGGAGGGAGGAGAAGAACGAGAGTGAACGAATGCACGACAAGAGAACGATCAGTCATTCCGGAAGAGACCGCAAATAACTTGCGGCTCCACGCCTGGTCAAAAGTGTCGGGCGGATGCGTTATGAGGCTCGCCCTCTTGTTCTTTTTTTTTTCATTTGCAGCACGTCATTTCGGACGGTCTTTAGCCAAGCGGCGAGAAAAGAATGATAGACCCGTTTTTTATTGCGTAGAGGAGCTCTAAATCAACGCGACTCATTAACGTCGCGATTACGGCTTTTGCACTTAATCCTTTCTGCTCGTGACCGTTTCCTCGAGCCACTAACAAATTTTCGACCGTGTCGAGAGTGGGTTTAGAGCTACTTGAATAGACAAATCGAACATTTGTCGGATATTCGAATGGAACGAATGAAATTCGAATAACTGGGCAATTGAATACAGTAAAACCTTCGTTATTTTAAGTAATTAGTAGACAAAATTGTTCAGACAAGAGAATTTTTAAGTAACAGAACAAGAAGTGACTGGCACTCATTTTACTTAACACTTAAGATAAAATGAAATGATATGAAAAGATATTGTTTAATTCTCTTTCCCTTAAATAAAATTAAAAAAATAAATTTCATCCTGCTTGAAAGGAATATATAGACACTTGTATGTTTATGCACATATGGTATTGTAAAAATAGGATAGGATGTTCACATAACGGGTGTTCTCATAATGGAGGTTCTATACATATAAATGTTGCTATTGGAATAATTTTATTCGCGACCGACGTGGAATGCAGTATTGGTCGATAAACGGCAGTGCAACGATGAGATTTACGAGATCCACGTGGTGCCATCGCGAAACCTCTCCCTTTCTCTCCCATCTGATGTAATTTTTAATCGTATCATCCGCGTGGGCCGTTCTTACGAGAGGAGAATGTGGGCTTCGCTGCACGGTGAAAGTAACAGGTCGAGAGAAGTTGCCTCGTGAAAATGCACCAAAGGGTTGTGATTAATTTAAACGTTGCATTTTATACACAAAGATACTTCGGGAAATCTGTAACTGTTAAATAGTCGGAGCATTTATTGACGACAACAGACCTCGAGGTATCTTCTAGATTGATCTTACTAATACAACCATGAAGAAGACGCCTAAAGGCGTTCGTCAAATACGTTTACCAAATACATAACATACATGGTGTCCCAAATATGTTGTAGTTCCTTGAAATGGGTGATTCGGGAGGTGATTTGAAACAACTTTTTCCTTAGCGAAAATGTTGTCCGAGGCTTCGTTGAGGAGATATTAAAGGAAAACACTGACCAATCAGAGCGCGCGGATACCGTTGGAGCGGCCGCGGTAGCGAAGGCTACGAGCTAAGCGGCCGCGTCCAGTGTCCTTCGATGCACGTCGAGTCGCTTGTTCGCGTACAAGCGCGGCCGCTTAGCACATAGCCTTCGCTACCGCGGCCGCTCTAACGGTATCCGCGCGCTTTGATTGGTCAGTGTTTTCCTTTAATATCTCCTCAACGAAGCCTCGGACAACATT
>NC_071981.1:17540564-17680470 GCF_026283585.1 Hylaeus volcanicus
AATATCTCCTCAACGAAGCCTCGGACAACATTTTCGCTAAGGAAAAAATTGTTTCAAATCACCTCCCAAACCACCTCTTTCAAGGTGTTACAACATTTTTGGGACACCCTGTATACATAGAAAGAGAGATGAATTCGTGGACTCACCTCGACATCAGATGCTGGGTCCTCGAAGTCCGTCTGTGTGTCCTTGAAGACGAAGATGCAATCCGACGGCTCCACCATGGCGGCGATCTTGTAAACCGTGTATCGTAACGTATATCGAACCAAGGAAATCTTTTCAATTGCTATCTTCTGTAATTATAAATGGAACGTTTCCATGCTTTAGTGTTCCTACTTTAATATATTATTACAATAACTATATAGTTAGTAATAATATGTACAATGTTGTATTTAATAGTAATTTACATAACGATGACTCGTCTCCAATTATTAAACTCATTTTTAGTCTCGTACGTGTTAGTATTTTCCAATTCCTCTTACTAATGTTTCATAATTGTATGTATGTATTATTGTGGCAATTTTGTTACCGAAGAGACCAAGAATTACAACCGGAAGCGGTTATATATAAATTTATAAAACTTGTTTAAAGACTAGAATGAATTTTAATAATTGTATACGAGTAAGCTAATTATATCAATTATTGTCTATTTAAGAGAAGAAAAAATCAGAATTTGTAAAAAGATAAGAATTTTGTATGTCATATAATGGACGTGAAAGACTGATAGGTATTCTAATATTTGTAGTTATTTTAACTATTTACAGAAAACTATATATAGATAACTAGCTCTGCCTATAACTAAAAAATAGTATGGATACAGTTGCATTTGAGAAGGTTAATGATCTCGATATAGCCAGGAAACTAATAAACGATAATGATAGTGAAGTATTTCCATTCATCATCGAAAGTGCGAGCTTTTAAATCGCGATACTTCATTCATATGTGTACACGTGATACAACCACATGGCCAGATACTTGTGGCGTCATTTATAGACATGAACAAGCTACGATCTTAAACAAATACGGCGATGAGAACGGTATGGATCGAATTATCGTTTACGTCACGGCGATGCACTGTACACGTGTGGCGTTATCTCTTTCTATACACATAGAAAGCTACATATGCGGTAACGTGCGAGAGTTACCAACAAGTTGCTTTGATAGCTTTGCTTTGGAAAAGGAAAACAAAGATGATATTTGACCAACGGATAAATAATAATTGAAGTGTAACGATAACAGAAATATTAATTTATGACGGCAGAAAGACTGAAAAATAATTGTCCAGAAAACTTTTAGACACTGGTGTATATGTATATCCAATCCACACGTTCACACGCACTCATTACACACACAGATGTAGGCATGTATATGTGATGCTCCTTTAAATGCTAATATGTTTGTAGGTTAGGTTTCCCGGCATGCACGTTGAAATATTTCCGAAGGTAACATCTTCTCCAAACAAACGTTACATTAATACTAAACAGAATCGTTAAGTCATACGTATGAAACTATCAAACACTAATGTTACTGACAGAAAAATCATGAAAATATTGAAGGAACCTCATGAGGTTAGAAAACAAGCTTGGATCGTCAGCGTAAGATCGTTTGAATGTGACGAACGAAGAATACATAATGAAAAGCTTACAAACGACGCTTCTGAAATCAATGACAGTAATTCACGTGCATAGAATGACCACATCGAGTAAACACGTTATGTTTGGGGTTAAACGTTACACTTCTGAATTACAAAACGTGCAAGTGTGACGATCGCCATATGCGACCGTCCTTGTCACTCATAATATCTCACTTACTCTTATTAGTGACATTCGCCATATGCAACCATCCTTGTCACTTATATTATTTTCTTTACACTTATTTAGCTTATTATAATCAAACGTTCGGCTACGACAGCAATGAGATGTCAGACGTTCCCATTGGCAAGATAAGCAGGTGCTCATGACACCGGAGTATCCGGTAATGATAAAATATTTGCTCGCCAAACCATTCAGACAAAACGAGTATACCAGCCTTTGGGAACGCTTGAGCAAGGAAGTTTCCTGCATAACTCTCGGTAACATATTGTAAAAGTTAATACTATAAGAAGTTTTCCTACAAAGCATTTGTAAAGTTGAGAAAATTACTATATACCTAAAAATCGTTCAACCATAGACTATATAATTTGGAATATAGCGACAACTCATTGTCTGTTGCGCTATAGTACATGTAAATGACTGGGGTAAGATCACGCGCCGATCCCACCTCAACTGTTTGTCACAAATTTCCTATTTTATAATAAAATAACTACAGATTAAACTGAACACATTTCTTTTTTCCGCATTCCTCTTCTCATCTCAAGACGTAACACAAAACAACGGTCTACGATTCTACACAGTGCTGCTATCTATCGGCAGCGAGTTGATCGTTTAAACGAAATTTTAAAAGAATTCCCGCGTATCTTGCTCAACTCTCAATGATTGATCTTTTTTAATTTTGATTCTTACCAGGGTTTAAGTCGTGATTAAAAATTTAGGGGATTTCTAGATTCGTGTAGAACCTATCCAATGTAAATCTTGCAGATTTTCACGTAAAGAAAATACAAAATTCTTATATTTCAGTAAGAGTATCATAGTTACATGGACTTTCATAATAAAAATAGAAAATTTTTAACTGATCAAATTACTTCAAGACTCCATATTTGTGGTTCCGTCTTGTTTCGTCATTACAGAGAACGCTGTCCTAGGTTTTAATATAACATGTCCTTTGCCGTTGGCTCCGAATTTGCAATCGTTCAACGAGATTTCAGGTATATTTTGTAATAATTCTGGGCCACCGCATATGCTTTCCGAACTATGTAAATATTTCTGCGTTTCCAATCGAATAGCGTACTCCTTAAACTCTCCCAGAAAACAATTCCTCGCTATCAATGTCGTATTGTCGTGGAGCTAAACAAACCATATTATAGTATTGTCAAATTTATAGTTGCACATGATAATGTAGAAATAAATAACACACCTGTATACCCTCAGCACAATTTTTGAAACTACAGTTATTCATAAGTATTTCTCCATTACTGTAAATAACTGAAGCAGTTCCAAGACCATCAAAAACTGTGTTTTCTATTATCAGTTTCGCATTAGGTAAAACAGCAACTCCTAGTTTGACTATACTCTGATTCATGGCACATATTTTACAATTAACTATTTTAGTAGTCCCAGCTCTAACTATTACACCAGCCCTGAGATCACCCACATCTATTGTAATACTTTCTAATAAAACCTATAAAAGTACATTTTTAAGGAAACCTGAATTAATATTATTGTAGAATTGTTTCTAAAAAGTGGCTTACTTCGCTACCGGAGAAGTCGAGCAACGATGGCACCGTTTCGGTATCTTTCACAGAAAGAATGGTGCGTTCTACATTATGAACTCCCTTAATTGTACCTCCTTCTTCCAAATTACCAGCACCTTTTATCAGATGAGTTCCTTCTCCAATTACAATCACATCTCCAGCATCACTGGTATGCAGAGTCTCTTGTAAGGATCCAGATATTCTAAGTAGAAAATATTTAATTAGTAAATTACTGGTACATATATATAAAAAAGCTAAACAAGCATCATTTAATTAAATTTATTTAATTATTTTAATTATAGCAGACTTTATACTTATTAACATACTTAAAATGTAAGTCTGCAGACAAAGAAGCTTGAACTTTACTTATTGTTTCCTTCATTTCTTCTAGAGTACCACCTAGCCACACAAAATAACCTTCTGTGGATTTTCCTTTACTATGGCGCCTCTGTATTTGGTCATTATTTAAGGATGAATTTCGATTCTTCACAAGGATTTCTCTCATAGCAGGATTTTCAAGAACTTCTACTTCTCTCTTAATTTGCTGCAACCTAAAGTGAAGTTTCATCAGCTGACATGCTGTTCCCCCATCAACATCTTCATGTGATTCTTCTCCTTCGGAAATAGTGTCTTCTAATTTTGATATCTTCTGCTGAACTTCTCGTCCTTCCCTTACTAAACTCCTAATAATGTCGCTAGTTTCTTTACTGACTACACCTCGTTTCATATCAAAGAACAACCGTATTCTTGTTTCTAAATGTACAGACACCCAATCAGTATTATCATCATCATCTATGTCCCATGGCATCCACAAATAACTGTAGAAAAATCGTAACTGATCGATGCAGCTCGCAGTGCCTACCACATCCAAGGCATCGTTCTCTTGATTATGAGTTGGATAAAGCTCTACCAGCTGTACGTCATACTTTTCAGGTAGATGAATTTCATCTTGAACAGCAGTAATTTTAACCAATGCCGATAAGTCTGTAAAATCTACTTGCTCAACTTCTACCACCACTATGGTGGGATAGTGAACTTGAAAATCTTCGCAGACTAAACGTGGTATTTTCCACAATGCTTGCCATCCTACAGGTTCTATTACTAGCTCTACATGATAAGACCACTCTGCCTGAATTTGAGATGCAGGTACAATTTCACCTCTGCTTGATAATATTTCAGTTAATTCAATTAGTCTTTCTTGAAGACTCTTATCGAAAGTATAAATCTCCATTGATACATGGGACTTATTAAGCAAGAAATCTTAAAATATTAACTTAACTTATACAATCGTAAAAAGTGAAAAGCCACCAATTTCTTCTTTCAAGATTATTTCGAAACACAAATCAAGGAGAAGATACGCAACAAAACATTCAGGTAAGAATCTTCCTAATAACAGCATAAATTTGAAGTATTTGAAGCCCAAAGACCCCAATAACAGTGAACACACAGTAGGACACAAGGTTTCACTCTTGTCAGTTTCAGTCAAAAAGTAACAGATGATCGTCCGCCTTCACATCGAAATCAAGGTGAATAAAAATTCTACATCTATTATACTATTACTTCGAATATACGTTATTTCATAGAATAAAATAGTAATACGAAAACGATACGTGACATAAAATTCTTTTGAAACATTACAAGCAGATTTTAAATTAATTCTCTAGTGTACGACACGTGAAATAGTCATAAGAAATTTAAAAGTAACGTTGTCGATAGCGATTGGTGATCTCAATTCGATTATCGTTTCTAACCGCTGTTAACCTATCGATATGAACAATGGTTCCCCCTGTTCCTAACAAATAATATCGTAAATATAAACAGTGCCTTATTTTCGTTATCAGATTAAACTATGTCTGGAGAACGAATAGGTTTGTTTATTGCATTGTTGCAAATCGCACATTACATTTCTTTACGCACGTTAATTAATTAATTTAGTATATGTAAATAAACATACAAATTCGATATCGTTTAACAGATAATAATTTTTTAATAAATGCGGACGGAAATTCGGGACAGAGTTCTAAAAATGGGGAAGATAATCTTTTTGATGAAATTATTGGTCACATAGAAGATATTCTTTTAGGTATGTATTAAGAATAGTATTTCAAAAATTCTCTTACTTGAATAAACTATTGTATTTTTAGAAGAAGAATTTAACACCATTCAAAAGAAATTTTTAGACATGTATTGGAATGTTTTTGAACCCATAGAAGAGAACAAATTAATTTACACGGATATATTTAACGAATATGTAAGTACCATAACACAATGATCCTTTCATTCATATTTGTAGGCAAAAATATTAATATCTAACTCCTTTTATAGCATAAGGCTGTGGAAAATTACATAGTTAACTATTTACAAAAAGTCATACCACATTTTAATATAAACAAATTCTTACAACTCTTAAGGTAAGCTTTGCAATTTCACACATATGCATAAAACATTTGTGTACATTACTTAATAAATGTTTTCTTTACTTGGATATTATGAAACAATGCAGTAGTAGACAGACTGAATTGGAAGGTGAAGTTTTTGAAGTATTGTCAACATTCACAGACTTTGTAGCTTTTAAAGAAATGTTTCTTGATTACAGAGCTGTAAGTATTACTGATCTATGTTCACAAAGTTTAAATGAATATTAATGATGTAATAATTTTAGGTGAAGGAAGGAAAAGTACAAGATCTCAGTTCTGGAATATCTGTAACATGTCTCAAAGTATATAATATGAATGAAATACAAAGCTCACCTATATAAATTCTAAATAAAAACAAACTATCGGGTATATCTAAGGAATAAATTATATATTTATTATTGACGTTTATAATGTTCAACAGTAACTGTTAGAAGACAATACGTTTATTATGTTTACAATTTAATTTGCGTTTAAGTTACGGAAGTACAAAAAATATATACACTATATCGATAATACTCTAGACATTGAAGAAATAAGACAATGATCGGTTTTGTATCTCGCGAATTCAGTACTTGCACAAACACGCCCAATGTATTATTTAAAGTTCCATGTCTAAAATAAATTGATAAGAAACACTATGAATATAATGCTTAACACATAAGAATTTCCATTTGAACAAGTTTACTGTTTGTTTCGTTTGGCATGCGATACGGAAGCGTTCCTGCGAAACTCGTCAACGCGCGTGCCTGTTCACGAAGATCGAGAAGTTGTTGCTTCCTTGCTTCTTCGTCTCCTGGTTCCATCGATCGCAACTTTTGATACTGACGATAAAGTATCGTCATGGTTGCCAGAAGAACGTCCGCTAATGTACCAGCTACTTCTGGTGACACGCGACGCAAAGCATTCACTCTTTCGTCGACTTCTTTTACATGTAACGGTAACAGCTCAGATTCCGCAATAGTCTAAAATGAAATAGAAAGTTAATATTAGAAACAGTTTAAAATATGAATTAAAAAATATTAACATCAAATATTTAAATACACATAATATTCATTTCGTATTCCTTACCCTAAGAGCACTCTGATACTGTTCATTGTGGAATTGATCGAAGAACGCCATTAGATGTTTTAAAGTGTGAAATGCGGATATTAATTCGGATGATGCTCGTAATTCGACACCTTGATACCTAAAAGAAGCAAATATTTATTAAAGTTACGCATTATTCGAATAATTTAGATTATACAAATAAAAATTAATATAACCCAAGAATAAATCTAAATGAAACGTTATTCGTTATTTCGATAAAAATGTATTCAAGTCTGATATTTAATATTGAATAACAACAATGAGTAATAATATTACCTTGTACTTAGTTCGTTCGCTGTAGTTTGCAGTCGAGATCTCAACGACCCAGGTGAATCTCTTTGACTAACAACTTGTGCCAAAAGGATGCACATTAAACTAAGAACCCTCTCGTGATTACCAGCGAGATCATACATCGTTACAGCGTCTTCTAGGAGACCTTTCCTGTATAATGTATCTGCACTAATATTAACTACATCTTCTGTATCAATTTGAAATTGGTCTAAAATTCCAGGAACCCAACGGTTTTTATCTATCTTTCCAACTAACTGAACTTTATTAGCTGGAGAAGCGTCGACCACCATTTCTGCGGCCGATACAGCAAACATGTTGCGATCATATGGATCTTTCATACTCCTAAAACCATGAAATGATACAATAAAATTCTAAACCTATACAATTACTTATTACTTCATACATACCTTAATAAGAATAAATAATGCAAACATTCTTTTGGATCTGTAGAATCGAATCTCTTAACATATAACAATATTAATCTGGCAAAGTTTAATCTTTTAGCAGGTGGTTTATCAGCAGGATCAACGCTCAGCAGAGGCGCTAAAACGCTTTGACTAACTCCTAGAAAATTATGTTCGTGCATAGCAGCAGCTAAATGGACTGCATGTGGCAAATGCTTTGCTCCTGCGCCTCTTGCCAAAAATTCAATTGCAGCCTCGAACTGACCAGTTAAAAATAGCATTGAAAAATATACAAATGGCTGTTCATGCGCGTGATAATAAGATTCCCCTGTAATATTTATATGATCGATTACTTTAATTCTAATTATTTGTTGTAAATGTAAAACATAAATTTCTTACCATATATCTCTGATATTGTAGTTTGTAAATAATCTAAAGTTAACTTGTTTTCTGAATCTGGTTGGTCTCTCACTTGACATAATTTTAGCCATAAATAATCATCGGCCGTACAAATTACTTCGGAATGCAAATCATCAGGTTCGCAAGGAACTAATGCACAATATGCCACTCTTTTATATGGGTCTGTAACTGATCTAACATGTTTTCTGTACTGCAGTTTCAAATTTGATTCTGCATAGCTGCTAGGATGTCCATGAAGATCTTTGCAAGCTTCTTCTAATGCAGCTTTAAACTCTGGAAATTCTGTATTGCACTGATTAAGGCACTGCAATGCTGATGTGTAACTACCAACTCTCATACAATAATAGACTAAAGCCCACAATGGTTTGCCATCAACTGTAACATCTTCTAAATCTCTAAAATTTTGTACTTTGACGCTTACAAAACTTTTAACTAATGGCAGAGTGCCTGGAATGCCACCCCTCTTTGCTCGTGCCAAGTTTTCACTAATAACAGAATTCATAAAGTCCCTGTATCTGTTTTCCAAATATTTTTTGGCTTGCATTACAATTTCTGTCTCAATCATAGAAGTACTCCTGGATTTAATTCGATCTTCTCTAGGAATTGGTGTAATATTTACCATATACTGGACCATTTCCCACATATCCTCAATTTTCTTATCATTAAATGACTCAGCAGCTTTACCAAATGAACTAAATAAATTTGGCCTAGTTATTTCTCGAAGTACATGATCATTGTAATTTTGTAGCTCTTTAACATAAGCTATTTCCACGCTAGATAGACCACTGACCATTGATCCAGCCAACTTAGTACGCTGAGGAGTTCCATTCAAATTTACTAGATCCCCAGATGGTCCTGTCATACTATTTATTATCTCATATCGCATTTGTTTCCATTCTCCCAACATATGTTCCATTTGTTGAATTCTGGTAAGTTCAAATGTCTAAAACATACAACAATAAACTTAATATACAATAATTATCAACTGTATAAAAAGATAATATAAAAACTCTTACATCTTTATGAACTTGTTCGATGATGGATAAAATAGCATTTTCCTTTTCATTTCTAAGATAACTGACTATATCTGTATCCGCAATTGGATCTAAGGGTTCGAATGTGCGTCTTGCACTAAGCGAACTTAACTTCTGTGATATTTGAGGCAAATCAACACCACGAGATCCAAGCAAGAGATGCCTAAAATTAAAACAAACTGTCTCTCTTAATTTTGAGCTATACCAAAAATTGATATTACATCAATAAAACAAACCAGAATAAAATTTTATTCTGCTATACAAGAAAACAATTTCTAAACGAGAGAACTAAATATGCGAAGAAAACAAAATATATTAATATATTAAGAAGTAAAGTGAATAATCCTAATTATTATCGAAAATTTCATCAACTATGTAACTATGTTTTGGCGCCAGAAATTTGTAAGATTTGTAGGTTATGTATACTTCAAATAAGATTATGAATGACTGAATATGCTTTTCATTACACATATACATTTTAAAAAAAACGTATAAAAACTGTATAAAATTTAATGTATGATCAATTTTCGAATTTGCTTACGCTTGAACTTGATTATCTTGGGTGCCGGTTTGTGTGACACGAGACCAAAGTTCGTTGGAGGCCTCTAAAATTTGACGAAGATTTCTTTCAACTTGTGGAAGTTCTTCATTGCCTTCTACGGCAGCGGACAGTTGTTCCGCTGATCGCAATAATTCACTAAAACCAGAATCTCTTTTTACTTGGGAGGAATCTGTGGCCAACATATCGATGTGCCCAAAATCGCTCATATTTGAAACACGATGTCCACGGTTGCCATAAATAGCGGGAGCACAGAAGTAAACTGAAGTAAACGCGTTATACCAGTATTACCAGTATATACTATAGGGAATTTTAATCGTGCTGCATGCTTGAATCTCTCTTTTTGTAACGTTTTCCACCAGTTTTCATTAAAATAAATTTTAAATAAGTATAATTTTTAAAAGAAATAAAATCTAATCTAATACTCAAATAGAATTTTATTCCCTTTGTCTTGAGACACCCTGTTCAAATGAAAACATGCCTTACAATTAATCCTACCAACATTGCAATCTGACTTTCTCACTGACAAATGCCTTACACGAATTGACATTCAATGTGTAATTTTCTGCTTGAATTTGACTGTTGCGAACATTCGTGGCTGCTCATGAAGGATACTTCTTTAAATAATTCTACCAGTTGTCTGTAAATTTTATTAGCTCGATGAGCGACATGCATAAAAAAACTTCTCTTTGTCTGATCTCTATTTCAGAGTCAAAAGTTATGAGATGAAGGAGGTAAACGTCGCGTTTAATCCGCGTGTTGTGCGCTTATCGTGACTAACAAGTCGCTTTATCGCAATGATCGTCCACGATTAATTATGGAGAAACGGATTGCCGGTAGCAAAGAGGGCCGGCATGTCCTCCAATATTATGTTGCCAAGCAAAACTCCATTCTGACGCGTATGTCAGGCGAATGCGACAAAAATCTTAATACGTTGCGTCTTGGCATGCTCGTAGAGGCACTCGAGGATCTGGGAGACAGTGCACTCAGAGTGCGTGTCAATGACACGACAGGATCAGAAATTTGGCGTGGCACAGAATGGCGATGTCACAGATATGACTTGATTCCTGTTTCATCAGAGGTATGGAAATTTTTACCCGCAGTCTCCGTACCTCAAGAAAGAGTTCACTTAGCCAATCACAAACTCTTATGCAAAGAGCTCACCAGCCTGATGATGGATGATACCATTTGGTATTGTCCTGATCCTCAGGGATACACCAAATACCTGGCTGTTATTAAATATATTGGACCTGTGCCAGAACTCGGTCAAGGATATTACTTTGGTCTTGACTTGTTGGTAATTTTCTACAATAATTCGTATTCAGTTATGAAACATGAGGATCATTCCAAAATCAGCCTCCAATTAACTGCTAATTAAAATTGATAATAAAGAAAGTAATTTTATTATATATGAAACTGCAGGCAGAAATTATAGTCAATGGTCTTATTCATGAGCTTTTTGTCGATTTAGTAGTAGTCAATTGAAGAATGATTTTGAAATACTTCTCAAACATGTATTCTTTTGTACAATCTGTATTAACGTAATGTTTTAGCTTAGAAGTTTATTCTTCATATATGTTTTAATTTAATTCTTCTATTTAATATGAAATTTTTTTTATTTATCAAGTACAGTTACAATATGTACTTATATGTAATAATGTAATTACAGGATGGTCAAGAATCATCAAAAACAGCCTTACTAAGCAAGGAATACTTTGTTTCTAAACATTCAGAAGGAAGATTCGCTACATTGAGTAACATTTTCCCATTAAAGCCTGAGGGTCCCACAGGTCTTGGAAACTCGGATAAAAGTACAGGAATAAACATTCTCTTCTTTTTATTTGCAACCTTGGCAATTTATTAAAGTTCTTCTAATTTCAGATGTCTTCTTAAAAACAGACTCGGGAAATAATTATACAAACGAAAAAAAAAAGTCTGTGTTGGACTCCACACCACCTGTCCTTTTAGAAAAATTTGCTATTTTCGATGACAATAAAAACAATAACAGAGATCAACGACCTTTGTCAAACGAATATCTTCAGTCTCCAAAATCAATGACACTAGAAAATGACAGCAATGTAACTAAAAACACAAATATCCATGTGTATGCACAATCTGGTAATAGTGAAACTACAAAAATAAATATAAAGTTTGGCTTCTAGTTTAATAGAATATTTTGCTAGCTTTGCTAGAAATACAGTCTGCTTGTCTTTACCCAATGCGTACAGTAGAGGGGGTTATTCTTAACTGAGGTAGTTAAAAATAGCCACAATCTTAGCCTGTCTCAGTGTTACCGGCAAGTCTCTTAGCATTGTAAAGTTATTATAACTTTATTGTTAAATGGCTGCTACATTGCAAAACATTCCTATCTTCGTACTAGAACACAAATGGAGCAGTGACATAGAATCAAACGTGTACAGTGACATAGAGGAATTTAGGCATCCAAGTTTGTTAAATCATAGTAAGGAGAAGTGAATATTCGCGTGAACTCTACTGCACTTCCGCGTTCATGTTTATGCGTTTTGACACCTCGCTTTGCTCTGCTTTTCCCATTTTTTAATACAATTTTTTTTTCTGCTGACATATTACTTTTATTTCAACTGTGGTGGTACAACTATAAACTTTAATATTTATTGTTATTATAGGTAGTACATCAGAGAAAAATGAAAATAAAAAGTGTGGACGAGTAGAAAACACAGAATTAATCGTGGGTTCTAATGTAAAAATTCTGTTGGACTCTGATGTACACTATGGAGTCATTCGTTGGATTGGAACCCCTCCTGGTATTACTCCTGGTAAATTAATAGCAGCTGTAGAACTGGTATGTGTTACACATAAATTAGTATAGTGGCAGAAAGAAATTCAACATTATAAACTGTATAATTGTTTCACTTTTAGGATGATGGTCATCCATCAGGTACAGATGGAACATATAAAGATGTAAGATATTTTCATTGTCGTCCTTACAGAGCTGTTTTCATAGACCTCGATCAATGTTCTCGTTACGATACGATGGTTGTAAGTATTGACTGATAAATATTTTGTTCTGTCCTATTTGTATACTACATAGATAAAAGTCAATATTAAATATATAAATCTAATAAAAGGTCGCTTGAAACTTTTATACATATTTCTGTAATTTGTTTTTATTACAAAAAAATCAGTAAGGAAGGAATGATTACGATAACTTAGAATTATAAATTTAATTTAAAATGAGCAACTAATTAATTAATTTGGTTTGAAAAAGACGATGTCACAGAAAAAAGAAAACGTTGACGATCCCTCAACGCCAATAAATACAGATAATTTTGGCAACATGGAAAGCTCTGTGATTGTCGGAATGGTCCGCCCAATTTCCGTTAAAGGAAATCTGAAAAACATTTGTGGAAAATATAGAGGAATACAAGGGCATCACAATTCGTGTTACTTGGACGCCACTCTTTTTAGCATGTTTACATTTACTAGTGTATTTGATAATCTCTTATTTAGGTAATGACCAAGTGTTCCCCAGTTTATTATCACCAAAGATAAACGATATTGACCCCAAATAAAAAAATGTGATGCATGAATTGATATTTTATAGACCACCAAACGAGAAAGACTGTCCGCAATATGAAGAAGTGCAAAGGGTATTACGCGAAGAAATAGTAAATCCTCTTAGAAAAAATATGTTTGTCAGAGCAGATCATGTAATGAAACTTCGAACGTTACTTGAAAAATTGTCCTCCGTATCTGGGCTTACCAGTGAAGAGAAAGGTTTGTGTTTAGAATGTATTTTGATCATTAATATCAATTAATTGATATAAAATTATTCTCTTACTCTTAACTCTTTAGATCCTGAAGAATTTTTAACATCACTGGTAGCACAAATTTTAAACGCTGAGCCGTTTCTTAAGCTAAGTTCTGGGCAGGATGCATATCACTATCAACTTTTCGTTGAGAAGGACGATCATTTGAATCTTCCAACTGTACAACAACTATTAGAACAAAGTTTTCTTACAAGTAACATAAGATTAAAGGAAGTCCCATCGTGTCTCATTATACAAATGCCTCGATTCGGAAAGTCGTTCAAAATGTATCAAAAGATACAACCTACTCTGTTACTCGATGTAACGGACATTATTGAAGATTGTAAGTTTCGTTGAGATATTATCATTTTTATAATTTGTGTTGATAATGCAATTATTCTCGGTTTTTATTTCCAGCACCCAGGCAATGTACAATTTGTGGAAAATTAGCCGAGTTTGAATGCAAAGAATGTTACGGACAATGCGGTGTTGGGCTTGAAAGTATTGCCTTCTGTTTGCAGTGTTTAGAAAAGGTACACAGAAAAGAAAAGTGAAAGTGGGAGAAGCGTAAAATCGGAAGCATTACAGAGGTGTTTCATATTCCAGGTACATCGTCACGAACGAAGAACGAATCATGAGCCAAAGAAGCTCGTAGTACCAATGGAATTTGCTATCTTGCAAGAACATTGTCCTGTTCCACGATTATACTTGGAATTATCAGCAGTTGTTTGTATCGAAACGTCTCATTACGTGTGTTTTGTGAAATGTGGTTCAGGTTCGGAAGCACCGTGGTGTTTTTTCGATTCCATGGCTGATAGAAAAGGTATTTTATTCACATCTTTCAACATCGTTGTACGAATTCTGAATTATCGCATGGATTATTGTGCCAATTAAATTTAATATTCCTATAGTTCTTTTTAACGAATAAAAAAGTTAAATCAAAGAATGACTTGAAAATATTTTAGGAATATCAAACTTATTTTCTCCTGCAAGCGAGAATTAAATTTAATTAAATTAAATGTTTTCAGGAGAACAAAATGGTTACAACATACCAGAAATGGTTCCATGTCCTGGTTTTCCATATTGGCTAAGCGAAGAAGGCGGTCATTATCTAACTGAATTAACTGACGACCGTCACTTACCGGAGCATGCGAAACGACTCTTGTGCGACGCCTACATGTGCATGTATCAATCACCAGACGTTATGATGTACAAATAAGATCAATTGCTTAGTAACTTAGGTAAGTTAGGTTTACAGTCATTACTCAACAACAAATTTGGGTATAACGTTTGTGCTGTATTTATTGAATGTTCACAAACTGATGCGACAAACACGATTATTAGCAAAGACATTTATTTATAAATGAGAATTAAAGACAAGAAGGGTGTAAGATTGGACTACATCGATTTATAAAGTTTATTGAAATGCTAACAGACAAATGTGTAGTTTTAAAGAAACTAAAGTTATACATATGTTATAGAAATTGCCTCGTAATCACTGTTTTTCTTTAATCCGAAACCTAATCTAATGCAACCACAGTGCTGTCTTTTTTAGTTCATGAGAGGTATAATATATATTATACATATTCATCAGTGAAATAAAATTAAGTTTCCAGTCTAAGCAAAAGTATTAGAAAAGTCTACTATCCTATACTAAAATTGATCCATTACTCGTTTTATTCATATATTTGATCGAAATGATTGTGACAAACTGGATGGAAATCTCTACAATTTGAGATATATTTACATATAAACAGAAATTAAAATCAACGGCACTTGTCAGAAGTTACAAGTGAAGAAAAGGAAAAAGCACAATTCTGTACTAAGTGCTATTAATATATTGAAAATATTTTGTGACATATTTATAGCAAACAACACGAATAGTTTGCAGTTTTTCTAACTCAAAAGTATATTGACTAGGATTTGAAATTTAATGCTGCACCTTTAGATCTAGCATTGCTCTAATAATTGTCTAATCCCGTTCTATTACCTAAACTTGATTTATCTTTAACATCTAACAGAGTAACTCAGTACAACATCAATTTAAAAATCCGTTAAGTCGTTTTGTTTTTATATTTAAACAATAACGAAGATTCTCTCCAGTTTCGAATTTGAATATCTTTTTACATACCATGTAACGTAAATGTCTGTAGTTGGACTTACACGACTTTGACTAACATTTAGTTGAGTCGTATGCTTAAAATATACTGAATGTTAGTCTGTATGCGAAAAATACAATTCACGCAGAAAAAAATCAAATTTTAAAAATCTTCCAAACTTGTTCGTCTATTTGATTCTCTGTCGACTATACTTCAACGTTAATACTATAAGAAACTAAAGAGGAAAGGTGGTAAAAGAATTTTCTGTTAGCGATATTCAATCTAAAACAAACGTCACTACGAAGGAAGTTATTTAGAGTAATTATGAAAATTAAGATGTATCATTGTACATAATAAGTTTTATGTAATAGAAGAAAAATTGAATGTTCATTCGTGCTTTTCTATGGCAAAATTAATAAAGATGGAGATAACGTTTGTAAATATGTATCATAAATTTAGTATCTATCTTCATCTTCATCCATGGCAAAGTCACTGCCAACTCCAGAATCTAGTACGTAGAGAGGACTGTAAAAAAAAACATATCATAGAATATTTAAAAAGGTACATGTAAAAAAAGTTTTTTATTGTTTAAGTAACTTCAAGTATTTTATTGTATAACTTTTTTGACTACACAATAAAATGCTTGATACGATTCAAACAACGAGAAACTTTCATTTAAGCGAGAGCATAAATCATCATCAAAAATAAAAAAAGTTAATTTAAATTAATATACTTACTTTATTGCTCTGCATGTGAAGAACACAATGCGTTTCAACTTCTTATTATAGAAGAAATAATTAAAAGACCATAAACATCCATCTTCTCCAAATGGATCAGACACAAAGTCTGGATTGTAACTAAAATATTTTCATATTCGTAATATACTTACTGGGTTCTATAGCTTGTTTCTGTAAAATTTAGACGTTTACCTATAAATATCACATTCGCTTAATGATATTTCATCATCAACAGCTGCCCAAAGTGCTGTTCGAAGGGTGCGGTAATGATCTCCTGCAGTTGCACTCAAATTGCTATCTACAGCATTCATGACCCACGTTAAACTTGGTTCTTTGCTGAATTCATGGCTCTTAGCATCAGAAAAATCATAATCTGGGTGGAAAGCTGAATTTAAAGTGGCAATCAAATAGAATAATGTTTTTCTACTGATTGTATCGCACAGTGGACCATCTTCGTCGCCAGAAACGCTGCGACTGTAGACAAAAAATATTATATTTAAAAAACTGTTATTAAACCAATGGATGGACAATAGACTTTATCAAATTGTAAACATAGATATCTTATCATAAGACACATTGAACTCTTACTGGTTTTGTTGATGCAAAATTATACCTCTATATTAAAAGAGAAAATATTGACAGCTGTATAATATTTATCGTTATGCATTACATTTTAACCAAAATGGCTGATACCTTTGAGCAGGGGATGTCCCCAAAGATGTTTGCGGTGGTGATAAAGCTTGAAGATCATGCGGAGTGAATCCTTGTTCTGCATTGAAACGTTTGTATAGCTGTTTATCATTCCCAGCCATTTTGCATGAGTAGCTCTCTATCCTGAAAACCAGTAGGAAACTTGATGTTTAATATCGGTTTGAAAGATCACAAAATAGATCCAAAAGATATCGATTTGAGAATCTCACCTGCCTATTATCTTACTGTCTCCAGTTTTGATGGACAAGGCACTGTTTATAGCTTCAAAGCGTGTACTCTCCAACAATTTCATCTTGCATATAACGATGTTTCTCTTTAAGACGTGTAAGAACAGCGTCAATGTGACAGATATCCTTGGTGGATCTCCTAGCTGAACGCTTCTTGTATCTTTAACACTCCATTACATCGGAGTCGATGACTTGTAGTGTGTATTTCGTGGCAAAAACTTGACCTCGTTTCTCAGTCGGACGGCCAAGGCGTTCAGTATAAGCGAAACGTTAAAAAACTTCTTTGACATCGAAGACTTATTGAGTCTTTGTACATTTTTTTTATGTATATGAAAATTCCTTTCCTTTTCGAGTGCACGAAATTAATTGTGGATGTGATGATTTTTCCCGCGACACTGAGCTTGTACATCACAGATCTCTAATTAAAGATATTGAGACGAATTTACGTCCGTACGTGAACCCGATTTCAGCAACCGGTCTTCGAATTCGAGCTTCAGCCGTGACGAGCGAAGTTTTGGCTTTCTTACAGTGCGCGAGTGACGTACCCAGCTGAAGAGAGGGAAAGCGGCGTAAAGGATGGAGAGGAAACTACCCTTCAGAAATAAAAGACGCCGTCTCACGATTACAAAATAAACACCAAGCTAAACACAAAGTCGTTGGCGGACCTGCCACGAATCAAATAGAAATAACGACGGTTCAGAATGGCTTATCGGGAATTCACCTAAACAAAGTGACTAACAAACTTCACAACGTCCGCTACTGGCGAAAACAATCCATAATCACGGACATTGTTGTCGCACGGATTGGCACTCGAATTATCACGGTCACTTCGTCGAACGAAAACACCCAAAAAGCAATTGGTAACTATGACGGGATTGATCCTCGATCAACAAACTACAACCTCCGTCGCTCCTGTTTTCGCACCGTTTACTAATTATTTGCGTCTCGATGTCAGTACACCTATATGCAACAACGAATATATGCGCCTACGTGACAGAAATAGTACAGAAAAGCGTCTTGAACTTCCCTCTCTCTCTTTCACGCGCAGTGACGGATCTAAACTCATTGACGCCTAAGGTTAATTCATGTGAAAATATTTTGTTTTCCTTCATATGTAATGTTCAGAAATTTACTCACTCAAACTTTGAAGTTTGAACAGAAAAAGTGTTGAAAATATAAAAATATGAAAATGACTTCATAAGAGATGAATAATTTTGGTAGCTATAAAAATAATATCGGATAAACAAGAATTGCATATGCACAATCTTGGGGGGGGGGGGGGGATTTCTACACTATTTGGTTGAATATTCAATTTTTTCATTCCATACAAAAATACACCTATATCACGATCGTCTTTTGTAAGAATGATAAATAAATATTATAAAAATTATTAAAAATATAGTATGTAGCTTTAATATTGTGTCACTAATTTTATTTGCCTTTCCTTGCATATTTTATATCAAGTTTAATTCGGTACAGATACATTTTATATTTTTCTGCTAACTTTTTCAAGTATATACATACTTGTGAGACCGTACTTAGTCAAATGACTAATCCGGATATACCCTGATAAAAGCATATTAATAAATGTGTAGGTCAATAAATAAGAAGATATCGAAAGCTCTGTATTTATCGTCTGAATGCAAAGCTAAAGTTTCACGAATCTCACGTCACGATGCATTCGCCCCTGCTCTTATACTCTTTTTACCTCCTTTTCGCCCCCTATCATTGCCGACTCGTCATGACTTGCTGTTGGAAGGGATTACATGCTGAACCTATGCGTCCAATCACGAGTCGTCGATAAGAATGTGTATACATTCGTTACAGCGAATTGTGCCGTTTAAGGGGAAACTCGCCAAGTTCTGGCTGTCCCTTCCAACAAACCACACAAAAGGACTCGTGTGCGCAAATGCGTATACAATCAGGGGAGCTAACTTCACGTACTATAAGTTGAAACCACGTTCGTGGCGCTATCTACCAACTAACCGTTAACTAAAATGTGTAAAGGTGTGAAGAAGTGCACTCGAGTGTATGGAATTATGCATGCGCAGAGCGCTGGCTAAAGAAAATAAATTAGGAAAAGTCCACATTCCCTACTTTACTGCTTGAAAAGTATAAATATGATTGAAAATAAATATTAGGAATATAATTAAGATATAATTAGGAATAGAAACGTATAAGATATTTATACAGGGTGTCCCAAAAGTCGGAGAGGATCCGAAAATGGGGGGTAGCTGAGACGATTCTGAACAACAATTTGTCAACACAGTCGCCTGAAACAGAAGAAAAGTATATTATTCTCTATTCTTCAAATATAAACAAAAATCCGTAGATGGTCTCCTTCTGTTGTTGTCCTAGCTAAGAATATGCAGTTACCTCAAAACGGACGCGATTTATCAAACGCAACACTAATAGCAACGCGATTCATGATTCTCCAAGCAAGTTACTCTCCGATTGGCTGGGATTTGCATGGTGGGGGAGAACTTTCTCGAGAAACGTTTACTGCTTGCGCACGGTGTGGTCGGTTAGGTCGGTTAGGGCGGGATAGAAGGTCTAGCCTGCGCAACCTATGTCGGACAGGAGAGTTCTCCCACCATTTAACTCCCAGCCAATCGGAGAGTAACGTGGTTGGAGAACACGTTATAAATGTAGCTCCGATTGCTCGCAGGCGTTACTATACGAAAAGCCACCTGTAAGAGCAGAAGTAGCAGTAGAAACGCCATTTGAAGAGACACATTTTTTACGAGGAATCCAAGAAACCAGCTACGATGGATCAGAGCACATAGAAACGGAGAATCGGAGCATGGAGATATAGAGAATTGGAGCACAGAGTACATTATCGTTTGAAATGAAGATGAAAAGACCAGAATGGCATTTTGAAATATTCGTAACAACAGCATCGTGAGCTTAAGAAGACTGAAGATATCATCGTTTTAAATAAATCAGTGGTTTTCACCGCTAAGTAAAAGAACAATCCAATTATTCTATTACAACGTAGCTGCTAATCAACGTCAAGAAGAATTCTTGTATTCCTCGTAAAAATGTGTCTCTTCACATGGTGTTTCTGCTGCTGCTTCTGCTCTTACAGGTGGCTTTTCGCCTAGTAACGCTTGCGAATAATCGAACCTATATTTATAACGTGTTCTCCAAGCAAGTTACTCTCCGATTGGCTGCGGTCTGATTGGTCCGTCGGAGGTAGCGCGATTGCTTATAAATATAGCGCTCGATTACTCGCGGTTCGTCAGTCCGCAAGTATGGAACGAAGCGGATGCAGACGTAGCTGCTGAAGTCATTTGTTTTGCTTAAATTATTATACAATAGTTCTTTTAATCTTGTAAGATTTTCTCTTGGCATTGGCATATTTTGATAATGATTAATTTATGTATGTTTTTAACTGAAATATGTTCTTTTCAGCTGTTAATCCATTGAACAAGTTTATGTTACAGAGTAAATAAAAAGATTCCCAATATTCCTCTACAATATTCATCTACAAGAGGAATGTAAAAATCAGTACAACATAGAATTTCGTGTGTTTGAAACACTAATCATAAAAGTCTGTTTAGTATGTTTCAGTTAATTCTTCAGAAATTCTTCCTGGAATCATCGATTACAACAAAAAGTGTAGTGTGTAGATTATTGCATGAAAGCATTGTACAGTGCTCGCTTTTCCGCTTCTTGCATTTTTCTGTTGCTTGTTGCTTGCATGTATAATATATTTTTTTTTAATTTGGGGTAATACACCCCCGGCTGGGGCAGAGGACACAACATTTAGATTAAGGATAAGGGTGGCTAGGATGTGGTTTTTGTCTTGGCCACCCACTTTTTTGGGTCTCTATATGCAGTAAAGGTGAGACCTGGACCCCCTATATTATTTAAGTATGTAATTGCACGTAATTTTATTTAGAGTTACGAGTAATAAAAAGCGCCCCGTGTGGCTGCTCTTGTGAGTTTTTCCATTTTATATTTTACAAATCGATATTGCTAATGCACCTCGCGATCGTTTCTCAATATTTGTTCAATTAACATTCTTTAAAATTAACATTGCGAATAATGAAGTGGCCCGCGTTGCTGCTTAAATGACACGACGAGTATCGACGGAAACCGACGGCTACCGACACCGACGCTGAAATTTTCATAACAGTGTTGGTGGTACTCACCGATACGCTAGATATGTGTGTGTGTGTGATGCCCACTAGCGCCGCGTGGATTTATGTCTCCAACTAAAAACGTGATTTCACTTTCCCGCATCTGCGCTTGACCACCCTGCCAGTGACGTTTCAGTCGTACATACACGTGCGCAGAAGTTAATTAATGGATTAAACGTGACGAAAAGGTGGAAGACCGAACGTTGAGATGTGTTGTGACAAGAATACAATTTTTGATGTATAGAGATGAAGAGTTCGAGACGCGTTACAGCGTTCGACTGCATTTAACAGGACTCGGAACAAGGGAATCGATAAATGTGAGTTCGAATTGTAGAAGAAAGTCCAGACCGTAAACGAGAAGAAAATGAGTGCTGGCGAACATAAGGGTTGCGAGATCGAAGATATCGAAAATTCGGATGAAAGTGACAGACCATCTGGGGAAAGATGGGCGCCAGTTGGAGCGAACGACGGTGACAATGATTTCGCCTACGAATATAAATATGTCGATAATATGGAGAAGTAAGTAATTGATCAGTTTAAGACGTAACGATATTATTTACTTACTGTCACTTACTAACGTTCTTACCAAATTATTCAAATTGTATGTATGTTATACTAGTTTGTCCTATGACATGGAAAGGCTAAAAGTGCTCGAAGAGGAGCAAGAGATGCTTAATTCGTCCCTTATAGCACTAACTACTCATTTTGCCCAGGTGTTAATATGTCATAAAGTTAACTCTTTATGTCTCTAAGAATGTATAATTTTAACACAAATATTGCATTGTAGGTTCAGTTTCGTTTACGACAGATCGTGGATGCACCTGCTAACGAAAAAGAAACATTGCTCAAAGAATTAGAAGAGTTTGCTTTTAGAGGGATTCCTGATGTTCCAAATGATTTGTCACTCGATAGTAGATCAATTACACCAACTTCTCCAATATCCTGCAAGCAAAGCGTAAGCTATACTAAAGTCTCTTGTATTGGTATTTTAATTTTTTAGTAGCGTATTACTTGTTCATACAATTCACTTTGCTTGTACAATACCGACATGCATACAAGTTTGTGATATATATTTTATTTTCTAATAGCCTTTATCTATATCACTAGTTTATAAGGAAAAGTATTATTTATGTTGTACTAAGAAATAAAAGTCTTTTTATGCATTGTTTTTAGTATATACTTATATTATTTTAATGCCATGGCTTTCAGTTTTCATTTGATACTTTAGTCATTACTTCTGCAGGGCAGAGGGCACTTAAAACAAGCCACCCAAATAACTCCTTTACTCTTGGCAATAAATAAATACTTCAAAAAAATCTTGCTCAATTTTAAGGGAAATATAAATAGGTAAAATAGATGGTTGGATGCTTAATATTTACAATTTCACAGATATCTGGGGTAATTAATGATGTTGATGTTGAATCTAAAATGGCACTGCAAAGAACAAAACAGAAAGAACTGATTTGTCAGCTAAAATCTCAATTAGAGGACCTAGAGAAATATGCCTATGAAACTGGTGATGCAGATTTACCGCAAAGCATGATATTAGAGAGACAGAGTATCATAATCAGTAAGTCTTTTCAAAGTATGTACTTGCTTGAGTAGCCTCTATAGTGACTTTGTCTTTTCCAGATCATTTAAAAGAAAAGTTAAATTTTAACATTGACGACCTCTGTAAATTACCAGTTGACGATTTAAGATGGCAAGTAGATTATGCTATAAGTCAGGTAAATTATTTTAGCAGAATCTGTTAACAAGCGAATTTTCATAGATGAATTAGAAAGGATTAATAAGTTTTGTTTGCAGATCGTTAGTCCTTTAAAAATGAAAGAACAACTAGTTTCTCAATTGAAAACACAAATTACAGATTTAGAACGCTTTATAAATTACCTTCAGGGAGAAGTTAGTACAGAAACTTTGGCGTGTACTTGTGCTTGTCCAATACACAGTAGCGGTTCTGCATCTTCTACTTCGTATGCTAAGAAAGCATTTAATAGGAAACCAATAGAGGAAGAAAGCACAACTAAAACTCTTAACACTGTTAAGAAGGTTGTGGCTCTGTTGCACATGTTCTTAGTGTCTCAATTAGGATGCGGTAGTGAACGGGTGCGAAGGAACTTCAAGAAAAATTCTTTACATAATTGGCGTGATATAAGAACAAGATTAGATATTGCAGTTGAACACGTCATAGAGACTATCGCAGACAGTGAACGTCATCCAGAAGACGATGATAACGAAAATGATTACGCTTCGGATTCAGATTCCACGTCGCATTGTAACGCCAGAGTAACGTCTGCTGTAAGGAAGCACCTAGCAACTTCCATACGTGATTTAATGCAACATGGTTTAATGTCTGATGTGCGTTCTAATAGCGTAGTGCCATTTGTGGGTTGTTTTCCCCAAAGAAATCCTTCTACTACTAATTTAATGCATGCATGGGAATTAATATTGAAATATTATGAAATTAAAAATGGTCATCGTTACAATTCTAGTCCAGCACAGAAATTATCCCAAAGTTTTAACCTAGATCTTGCCGGTGGAAGAATGATATCTTCCAAACAGGTACCCATAATATAGTTTTAACAATGGTTTCCTTTAGTAACGTGCATGTCGTAACAGTGTATTCAAATTTCCAGAGCTTACTAACAACTATTGGAAACATTATTGCTTCGCATAGTCCATACAAAAGAAGCTATGATTCCCATTTTAAAGCATTTATATGTGCATCCTTAAAGTAAGTAAGCACATCATTAGTTTTTTTCATAATGACAAGAGTTTAAGACTCATCGTTGATATATTCTAGTGCTAACAAGCTTGTTACTTGGTTGAAACTTATCCTGCAATGTCAGTATCTTCTTGAAAACCATTATATGTCCTGGAGTTATGTTGTAAAAACAGGTATATTAAAATATTTATATGCGGACTATCGTCATCGTAAAGATAACCTTACGATTGCAATACTTGTTTGTTGTTATTATTGTGAACAGGTTTCCAAGATGCTTTTCATACTCTCGACCGTCTTACCAGCTACAAATTTGATTTACCAGTTGATCTGGCCGTAAGACAATTTCAAAATATAAAAGATGCATTTTGATCGCAAAGCGAATCAACGTTCACATTTAAGCGAGCATGTAGGTAGACACTTTTAATAAGCGAAGTACTCGAGATACCAAATATTGCAAACAAGTAAATAAGAAACAGTATATTTTAACCTTATGTTGACGTTATAAAAATGTATTTATTACCTTTTATTGTTTTAAAATATTCTTTAGTAAAAAACATTACTTTCTCATTCCCTGAGTACACGTTAGTAAAAGTTTGTTATATCGCAATAATGTAGCTCTAATGATTTGAAGTATCAGTATTTCGGAACTTCTCAGAGTTTGGATTTTAAATTATTTTATTGTGAGAACGTAAAATATTATCGTTCTATAAAATCTGAAAGAAGATAATTTGTTGTGTACGGAGATTTAATGGCGAACTTATAATATATATAACGTACAGCACAGGTATAAATGCAATGCTGCCTGATATAAGGACTGAAATATATTATGTACCTAGTTATTTTGAAGTACATTTTCGGATATTGCACGTCTTCGATAAAATAGTACATCTGCGATACTAATGGTTTTATTTATACCTTTTAAAAAATAGTCTCGTAAATTTAAATCAAGTTTATACAACTGAAAAGAACGATTTTCACTGTGATGAAAATTAATGAGAGTATAATACTGAATTTTTTCATAGTAACGGTAATGAAAGTCTTGTTATTCTTTACTAGAAAATCAATTGAAACCAAAGAATCAATCTCTTTTTTTCTTTTTAGTATATTATTCTATAATCGAAATGAGTATATTTTTTTTATTTTATAGTTTGAGCACCATAAGTAGAGTTAGTGAACGAATAATTTCGCAGTAACATATCATTCAAACAGTAGCTAAGTCTAATAACGTATACCAATGTATGCCATGAGTAAACTTTGATGTTGTAATATATTGTCAACATTTTATCTTGGTTATGTTTTGTAGAACTTTATAATTGATACGTGTATTTATTTACACAGTTATATGCACATATTGTTCATATATTGATATAATTGTGTAAGTAAAACTTTAGTTAGCCATAATTGGTAAAAGAAAAGTTTAAAACAGATTATATTTGATCTTGTTTTACTGTACAGTGAACCGAACAAACTTGTATAAACCGTTAAATTCGTCTATGCAGTTACAAGTATGAATATTATAAATATTATAAATATTTCTTTCAATGGTACAACACATGCTTCTAATTTTATGACTATTGAATTACACCACTTGAGAAAAAGCATACAGGTTCCAGAATCTACATATATAATAATAGAACACATGTATTATTTTTAAATAGTTAACAATTTACCGAATATATATATACATACAGTTACATGCAACCATTGTATCGCGTGTATGATACCTCACATGTAAGATAGTTTTAAGGAAAAGTCAAATGTATTATACAATATAAATATCTGCTTTTTATATACGTAATAATTTGACATTAGTTTATTGAGAAAAGATATGCAAAAATATATTTATGAAACAACATATTTAGTTTAGTAATATAATACATCCCAATATTCCATTTCTTGTGAAAGTAAAGAAGAAAAAAACGACAAAGTACATGAAATTGGTTGTTTATTTCTTGTAAAAGTTGTACATTAGTAAAAGTTTTATAGCAGTTTCTTTTTCAACACGTTTGTAGTATTTCATTGATAATTCCTCGATACTTATAGTAATAAAGTATGTCATTTTTTTCTAATTTTTATTTGAATATGATTCTTTATAGTAAAATAAAAGACAACATATAAAATTAGACATCGAAATTTTTCGATTATTATTTACTTTTTAAAATTTTACTTCAGTACTTGCGCATTTCATTTTGAATTCAAAATAGACTATCGAGGAATCTCGATGTTCTTTTTAGTGACAGGCTAGATTATAGTTTGTTGTAAGTATATAAAATTCAGAATAGAGTCTACATTGTCAATAACATATTTGAACTCAACGAATTATATACTTAATACCAGAAGTTTCTTTCTTGGTCATGGACAATACGTATTACGTACGTATTATCGTAATATATCACGTACAACACTACTTATACAGGATACAAGTACACAGATGTAAGAGCACAAACTTGGTAAAAGTTCTTCTTCTCTTTCACGATATAAAAGTCTTATATAAAAAAGTTTATGGAAGAGCATTTGGATATTGCATTCACATTTGTTTTGCATGTAGTATATAATATTTGTTAATGCTCAACCAAGATTAGACTGGAACATAAGACATTCGTGTGCCTATTGCAATGCATGTTCAGTAGATGGCTTTAAAAATCAAATAGACGATGACATACATTAGCTATACTTATCTATGTACTTAAGAATAGGATACAACATTCATAAATGAATACATTGTGTATAACACATAGAGATTGTTACGAAAATGCTGATGAATGACATATTTATTGGAATGCAGATGCAGTGACAAAGAGACATAATTAGAAGCAAGTTTTAATATCATTTAAAAAAAAATACCAAATCGTATCATATAATGGGAATAAAAGTTAAGTATAATTATTAGAAAAGTTAAAACTGAATTTCTTTTCAGTCATGATATTTTTATGGAAAGATCTATCAAAACTATATTATAGGAAAATGCGTTTAGTTATACTGTATATCCTATAGAACATATAATATTTTAAATCAATGCTATGTTACAATTAAAACATTCATTTAAATATTGTTTACAGCACGATAATTATTTTACTTTCAAACCTTATGTATAACAGTTGCACATTATACGCTCACTTAATGGTTCTTTTTTTTTTTACTGTAACATTCGTCATAATAGTTTTTCATTGATATTCTTCATACATTAAATAGGCTATGTTTTTGGTACAGCAACGATCTAACATCTAACAATCAAGGTTAAGTTACGTGTAACGTCGCTAAATATAAACCCATTTTTTTGTATAGCCAAATTGTTTACATATACTTGTATAATTTCAGTATTATCTGCCTTAGGCTTTAGAGAAACATTATTATTTGCTGCTTTATATATAGGAAAGTTTGTTTGCCTTCTGTAATATAGTATGTGTTGGTTAATATATTCCTGTTTTGAAGTAAAAAAATGCAGCAAATATAATCGGTAATACGTACGCTTACACATATAAATATTTAGATATATGTATACAATTATGATCAGGTCAACTAGTACAACCAAACATTGGTTTAGTATTACACAAAAATAACATACAAATAAAGTCAAACATAAGGAAGAGTATTTCGTGTCAATAGAACGATTCATTAGAAAAATTATAAATTATACAAGTACAAACTTATTTCAATTAAAAAATGCATTATCAGTCTTTGCGATTGTATATAATGATAGGAATAACAAGTTTGTAGAATTTATGTAAATACTTGTATTCTTGATTGCAGAGAACCAAAACAATTCTCTACAAATAAATACTCAACATCCTTTATACAACAAAGCTGAAATGTTTAACCATGTCTTTTAATTTGTATGGTATATAAAATTTCACATATATTTCACCTTGTAAGAGTAAAGAAATAAATATTATGTACATACATACGATTTTTGAAAAGCATGTTGCGTTAAAAGAATTAATGAGAATACTGTATAAATGTGTAATAGCAATGCCATCTCCCTTTACAATTTATCCATCAGAATAAATAAACTGATTGTTTACCAATATTAACTACACACAATTTCATCTATCATTTGCTTTACACATTGAGTTCTGTAGTCTTGTCACTCGTATAATAAACACTCTGTTGATACTGCATTACCACTGAAATCTTTGAATCGTTATGTTTTATCTTTATCACTTTTACTGAGAATTAGTAATATGTTATATTGTTGTAAAATTCGTTGACTGAATGGACAATAGAGAAAATATAAACGCAATATACAAGTTTCGTATGCGTGTAAAACTGATTACATTATATACCAGTCTTCAATCCATAAATAATTCCAAAGAGATTTTTTAATAATTGTCTACATAAAAAAAATCACGAACTCAATGGAATATACATATTTACAAGCAATTACATATAAACTAAGTAAAAGAATTAAAACAAATATATTTATATATATAAATATGTTTCCATTTGAAATGATAAAGAAAAAATGCATAACTCTTCTACTAATAATTATCAGACTCAAACGTGAATGCGTAATGGTACACTGTCCGACTTATTTTCCGCTTCTAAATTATGCTTTATGGTGTCGAGAGTATTGTAAATTGTTCTGAAAGCAGGTCTGTCTGATGGTCTCCTGTTCCAACAAAGTTTCATCAGATCGTATATAGCTTGCGGTGTGTTTTCAGGGCATTGAAGGACATTGCCTTCTTTAATGTATTTTACAACTTCCTCGTGCGTCATCCCGTAATAAGGCTGCAGCGCGAAGCTAAATATTTCCCATAAGCACACCGCAAATGCCCATACATCAGACTCGACAGTGTACTTGTTATATAATATACTCTCCAGAGGCATCCACCTAACTGGTATAGCGTCTTGTTCGTCACCTTTATAATAATCTTGCAAATAGATTTTCTGTGACAACCCGAAGTCTGCTATCTTCACGATCATTTGATCATTTATCAAACAGTTTCTCGTTGCAAGATCTCGGTGGACGAATTTACGATCCGATAAATATACCATTCCGGATGCTACTTGCAATGCGATATTAATTAAGTCCATGTGCGACAAACGCGAGTCCGTGAAGTGTTCGTTCCTTTCCAAGCTTCGAATGATGTAATTACCAGGTGAACAAGATCGGAGAAATTCGTTCAAGTCACCGCGACCCATGTACTCAAACAGAAGACACATTGGTCGACCTAACGCACATACACCTAATAGTTTAACGATATTCGGATGATCAAATTCGGCAAGTAGACACGCTTCTCGTTCAAAATCTTTGAGCAGATCCTCCGATGCTTCGTCTTTAAGCATTTTAACAGCGACGTTTGTGAATTCCTCCCCTGGAATTAGACCGGGCGCTTTTGCTTGAAACACTCTACCGAAAGCACCCTGGCCTAAATCTCGCTCGTAAATAACGTTATTTCTTGGAAATTCAAGTTTCTCCAATTTGGGATTAAGCTGTGCACTCGTCTTATGGTATGCATTGTTGCTCGGCAATTTGTCCAAATCAATAGTGATATACTGAAAATTATATACATATAATTATCATTTTTAATAACAGTAGTGCAAAATATAAGGAATGCGATATGTACGATTGGAAAGACCAGACTCAGTATTATTTCTCTGGGCTTTTCGTGTCTTATACACTGTATAATTTACAGAAACAGTCGTTTATAATATACCTGATTATTCGTTGGGTTATATCCTTGATGTCGTTTGTGAAGTCTATGACTTAAAATAATCGATAATATGGTACCAGCTATAATAACCAATCCCAACGAAGATAATACCAATATAAACATTGGAGTAAACAATGTATCCATTGTTAAGTCTTTTGGATCGATCTCTAGTACTTTACTTACATTATCTAAGTTGGAAAAAAATAAAAATAAAATGATAAATACAATTATGTTTTTTTTTTTTTTTTGTGACACTAACTGCATACCGCATATAGGAATATCACAATGCTGCCATCGTATCTGAGGATCCATGGTGAAACACCATGGCATTGGTTCGTCTCCTCCCGCATTCCTACAATAGTTTTTTCCATTTCGAATTTGGGGAAAAACGTCCGGCGGTCTATCATGACTATGCGGAATTTGTGCATCCCATGACTGACAATCCAAGCCAAACTTTGTTTTATTTACGTTCCCCAAATAAAATCGACCATTGCCTTTAACACAGTTATCTGAAATAATACGCATTTAAAGAGTCAAAGACACCTTGTTGAATCATAAGTATACTAATCTCAAGATTGTTTTACATGTAACATGGTCTTCGTTCATATCGGTCAAATGAATGTGAGAACAGGTCATTTTTCCTTTGACTACTTTTGGTAGTGATTCGCATTCTGGCAATGTAAAATGTCCCCGTGATCTGATATAAATCTCCCTCTGTTTGTTATCTTCTATCATTGCCCAATCATTAAAACAAAATTGATGACGTACTGCCATGCAGTCTTCGTAACACAATGGTAGACCAACCGAATTGTGACATTGTGGAAAGGCATACATACATAGCATTTTCTAAAATAATAACGTGTTATTTATGTATGTTTGAATATATAATAGACTAAGGATCAATATATTTCATTTTTTTATATTAATAAATGTTACCTCTGCTGCTGAACGACATGGTTCAAACAGTTTTTGTATCAATTCTTCCCATAAATTGGTTGTGATCTGTTCATTTAACAATCCTCCGGGATTATTGTTAGAATCGTTAAACCATACTTTTCCAATACCAGCTAAATACTTCTTGCATATCTTTCCGCTATAAGGTGCACAATAACCTTGAGATTCTGGTTCTACAAAAAAGATAAGCTTAAACTGAAAATTTCCTTCTTCATTTTGTGACAATTTATATTTAACTTGCTATGAAATACGTACTGGTATGCACAGAACTGAAATGCAAAATGATTGCTACCAGAGTAACAATCCAGAACACCATTATTTAAATGTATTGCTCGAAAGAGTGTCGAGACAAAAAATATCACATGTTTAAAAGAAAATTTACTGCTAGAAAAATACGCGGATGCCGGTATCCACTTAATTTACATTGAATTGTATCGTATCCATAGTAAAATTTAAATATTTTTTAACGCATAATTGATTATAATGATCCATTTTACGCTAGACGAACTTTCACGTGTTTTTCGTCTTATTCTACGATCACAGAATGAATATTATAATTATCGATTGTAATTTTTCAAACTGTTTTCAATGGGGGCAGTACGATAATTCAACAAAAATAAAGTCAATGAACCGAGCTACAGCATGAAACACATAATTCGTTATGCGATCAGCGTCATTCGAGTATCCTAGGAGAAATTTTCGTTTCCTCCTTTATCATATGGGCGATAAACCATTGCACCGTGAATATTCTCTTTTATTTACAATACCGATACGACGAACAAATGGTAAATTTGTTCGTTTTGTAACGAACGTAAGTAGCTGCTAATCTAACGGAAATTTGGAACTAGAACGTTAGACGCATTCGATAATCGAGAAATCGTTCGATCGCTTCATCGTGTATCCAGTATCTAGTAACAGTAATGTAAATTAATTTATATGAGTATTAGTAAGTAAAATTATTAAAATTATTTATAATTTCAATTGTACTTGAAAGTAGTTATACATTTCTGATGCAAACATCGAAAATGGAAGTAGTTTCTTTTAGGAACTTTTTCGCAAAACGTTGACACGATTGGACTTGGAAGTAAATGCGCGGGAATGAACATTTCGTTCGGTACTTGAAATTTGTGTCTTTGTCGAGAAAGGGATATGGTTTGAAAAAGGAAAAGCATGCAGGCTTTTCTAAAAACAGGAAAATTGGGACCCGGAGAACCTAAAAAGCCTTCAAGTTCACGTGTAAAGGAAGAACGTAGCGGTCCTGCACCGCCATGGGTAGAGAAATAGTAAGCGTTATTCATCGAAATAACCTCAATCGTTGAAATGTTTGGAAATCATTATTTTCGAATTTAAGATTTTTGTATTTCTTCAGCCGTCCGAAAACCGTGGAAGATGTTGTCGAACAAGGAGAAGTAGTCGAAGTATTAAGACAATGTTTAAAGGGCAATGACTTTCCAAATTTGTTATTTTATGGTCCACCAGGAACTGGAAAAACAAGTACTATATTGGCAGCAGCCAGACAACTGTTTGGTAGCCTCTACAAAGAGAGGATATTAGAATTAAATGCCTCGGATGAAAGAGGTATTCAAGTTGTGAGAGATAAGATCAAATCATTTGCTCAACTTACAGCAGGTGGCATGAGAGACGAGTACGTATATTTTTATATTATATTAACAGGAATACTAAGATACCTATTATTTTATGAAAAATCCATGATGTATAGTAAAAGGTTTGAGAATTATATTAAAGCTGCGCGTGTAGATTGTTCGGAGAATATAGTTGTTGTCAGGAGTTGTAACAAAGGTATTTAGCAACTCTTATTACCAACTAAAAAACAAAATGCTTTAGGCAGACTATCCCAAAAGTATAGTAAAGTTTTAAATTTTTGGTTCTGCTTTATAAGCAAACAATTAAATAGAATATTATTCTTTGATAATCTTGCGCGTCGCTCTTGTAATCTCTATGATAACGGCACAATCTGAGGTATCGCATACATAATAGTTGCTTACAAAATCGAAGGAACATTTGTTACAATGTCAACTCGTTTTTTCAGTGGGAAAAGCTGTCCGCCATTCAAAATTATTATCTTGGACGAAGCGGATAGCATGACGAACGCGGCGCAAACAGCTCTTCGTCGTACTATGGAAAAGGAGTCTCACAGTACTCGCTTTTGTTTAATTTGCAATTACGTGTCAAGAATTATAGAACCGCTAACATCGCGCTGTACAAAATTTAGGTTCAAACCATTGGGAGAAGACAAAATCGTCGATAGATTAGAGCATATATGCAAGCTAGAAGATTTAAAAGCAGAAAAGCCTGTTCTATTGAAAATTGTCGATGCCTCTGGCGGAGATTTAAGACGTGCCATAACATGTTTACAATCTATTACAAGGTTAAAGGGACATGGCATCGAGATCACGGTGAACGACGTTCTTGAAATAATAGGTGTAAGTATTTTCTTTTGTTGGTAGTACACGTACAGTACCGACATTGATTTCACGTAACATGATCAAACGATTATAGATTGTTCCAGATAAATGGTTGGATGAATTATTGGAAGTGTGCAAGACGAAAGACTACGGTAAAGCTGAAACTTTTATCGATCAATTTATGTTGGAAGCGTACGCTACGTCTCAAGTAAGTTATATTTGTCTAGATTTGCAATCAGAATATTGCAACATTTAAAATTTTAATTCTTTTTGTAGGTTATAGAACAACTTAGCGAAAAAATTATATATTCCAACGAATTATCGGACAAGCAAAAAGCATTGATCGCAGAAAAGCTTGGGGTAAAGATTTCTAATTATTTTTGCGATACAAATAGTATTTATTATTCATTTTTTCATTTTTGCATTTAGGAATGCAACTATAGATTGTTAGATGGCGGAAGTGAATACATACAACTCGTAAATCTTTGTTGCGGGATAATAAAAGCTTACGAGATAGTATAAGTATTTATAGTATTTAACTGTATAACAATGTACTTGGTCATTTTATCAGATTATTTTCTATACGAATAAATATTTATAATTTTTCTACAATCTGAATAATTTTGATTTCAGAATTAGTGCAAGGATATTACGAATTTTACATTCCCTGTATAAGTCCAGTTCCCCTAGTATTTGTGACATAGCGTAATTAATTTAACCCCTTTGGATCCGATGATGATACATGTGTTTCGTATGTCCGTATATAAACTTACATACTTGTAATATTTATCTCGTCGAATAATTTTTCGTTTTTAAATAAAAACGTTTTAAATAAATATATATATAATATATAATTTGAATTTTCCCCCAAATTACAACGTATAGATGGCGTTTCGTTCGTGCATGTTGGACAACTATAGAATAACGAGAGCCTGGCGGCGCTCCCTGTCGGTGTGCGGGGACGTCGCGGTTTGAGAACCGCTGCGATCGGCGTGTAGGGGCGTCGTTGCTGCGTGCAATGTGTATCGTGTAGGCGTTGGCGAGGAGGAGACAAGTACGGGGATGTGTCCGTAAAAAAGCTGCGGTTTCTGCGTACTCTGCCGCACGTGCATGCTCGAAATCGTGTTCCGCGTACGACGGGTACCCGAGCGGATCTTACTCGGGTGGGTGTATCGCCGTCGGTCGAGGCTGTTCCGCGAACGGACCTAACAATCACGGGGAGCAGAAAAAAAAAGTGCGGCCCGTGTTCTTTCGCTTCTCGACGGAGGCCACGTATCGTGCGTGCGTATCTCGGTTGGCCTTGTCACGGGGACGTTGCTCGGATCCAGGGGGTGCCGTCGACTGGCCTCGAGGAGACGGTGGATGGAAACGACGCCCGTAGCAGGATGCCAGGACGTCTCCATCACAGGGCCATTGAGACGGTCAGTGCTACTCGCGCGAGTTAATTCTGGAGTCCGGATCTGCTGGAAACGAACGCATCGCATCTACGGAGAAACGTAGTCACGGATACTCGGAATAAGGATAGAACGCGTGCGCACGCTTGTGTGTGTGTCCTGCGTGTGTGTGCGCGCGCGTGTGTGTGTGTGGGAGATGTTCGGAATCTTGAGAGATCCTGATGCGGGAGGATTCGATTATCAGCGGCTTAGATCGAACGTATTATCGCACGCCGGATTCTTCGACGTATGAAACACTCGCTGACTCTGCGTTTCCCCGGCGAGGAGGACAGTTCGTTGCTCGCTGCCACGGAGAACTTTATCTACCCACGCCGCGATCCGAGCGATTTTTCGACCGCGGCAGTGAGTCAGTTCCCCTTCGTATACGAGAAAACTATACGACTGACGACAAAGGATACGTCTCGAAGAGATTCCCAGTGGCTCTCCCGTTTGCGTCGGAGGCTCGATGATAGTGGCGCAATTGACAGTGCGATTCGGCCCGTTTTATCTACTTGACCAGCGTGGACCTCTTGGAAGAGGATCGCGTGGAGGAGATTCGCGTGCTTGAAACGTCTACGGAGAGGAGACACGCGTGTACATTGCGTGGACAGGGTGTATGTTATATGGGAAACGCGTCCCGTCGATCAGCCAGGAAAACGGAGTCGCGGATTTATCGCCGGCTACGGCGTCGTGCGTCAACGATTCTTGGAATGTGACGGGCGACTCCCGCCGTGGGAAATATCGTAGAAAAGGTGAGCAATTTGAATGTGGCGACGAGTCGACGGCTAGACTCCGTCCTATCGACTTCGCGATACGATGCGAACTGTCACCGGCACCATTCTATGCTTAGCGGTACTCGTTCTTTTTTTTAACCTGTAAATAGTTACACTAAACGTATTAATTTCCGATATCTAACGCGGTTCTTAGGCACAACTGTAGATAAGGGTTATCAATTCACAACGTTTTATCTAAACGAACGTTTATTCGCGATAAACGAACACCGTCGAAAATGAGTAATAATTATCCGGATAATGTATCTAGATAATATTGTTTTATTCAGGTGGATACAGTATTTGAAGTTATGTGAATAATGGTCAACTCTGACTGCTAACGTGGCTCATGTAGTAGGAGGTAGTACTCGCGATAGTATCGGTAAAATGTAAATACGAGTGCCCGCGACTCTTTTAAAAACAATTCGAAGAATCGATGTTCCATGCGTTCGAAGCGAACCTTGTAAGTTTTGAACTCCGTGATCGTGGAAAACTACCGGGTCGTGGTAAACAAAACGATATCGATGTATCGCTTAGCAGCGTCAAGGCGGATTCGACATTCGAGATATTTGAATGCGTTTTTTTGTCATTTCTGCAGATTCGGTTGATCCTATAGTAGTCGTCCAAGTCGAGATTAAGACGTAGAATAAATAGCGTAGACAAAAGATCGATGGATGGTATTATCCGTTACGTCACCGTGAAGTCATCAATAGACGGACATCGGTGGCATTAGCTAATATTACGATTGTTAACGATCGATACGAGCATCGGTGACGAGTCTAATCTATCGACAGGTGACCGCTGAGAAGTAATCATTGTTGCTAATACACGCTACGATGACGCGAAATCGGAATTGTCGCTAGTCCGTCGTCCTCTGACGTTTAAGCAACGGAAGTTTGTATTTTGAAAACTTGTAGCGACGATCGACGCTATGCCAGGGACACTTGTTACTCATACAATGACATTTCTCGAGTAATCGCAGACGTTGGTTTGTTTTGGAGCGTGCACGGTACATATCGATGCGTTCGCGCGCTTTTCGCGTGTTTGCTCCGCAATTTAAAGCGCTCGAAGAAACGATAGGAGAGTGTAGAATCGATCTAAACGAACTTAACCTTTTCGACCTTGAGTTCATTTCCTTTGAACGAGGAAAATATTCTTTGCGTGCGCAACTTTAGAAAAAGGAGCACCGCTCGTTACCGAGGTGGTCGTAACGTGCGTGAACGCTTAATAATTAATAATAACGCATGCGAGCTGAAACTCTGGCAGCAAGAGAACTCCTAATGAGAGCTCGTAAAGCGAAATGCATCGGAGCGAGTTATTTCTTTCAGAGAGGTTGTACTCGGGATGCGTCTTGTTTACTCGACGCCGACGCTTTTGCTGCTGTTCGGATCCGGCAAGATAAGGAGACCAACTTATGCCGTTTTGGGCTAGACACGCCAGACCACGCGGGTACTTTTCGTTGGAAATTAAGATAACAAGCGACTCAAGTGGCCGGCTATGAGAAGAATAGGATAAATAATTGTTCGAAGGAACTTTGAGAAAATTGAAAACAATCTCAAAGAAGATCCATTTTTTTTTTATATCGCGCTCGAAGTGATTTCGATATGTAAATATTTACATATAATGGTAGCCTTTGAAACAATTTTACAATGACAAGCCTAGCCGGTTTTGTTGTTTCTGGATTCGTTGATCACAGTGGGCAAACGAGGATAATCTTTCAGCTACTGTCGGCGTCCACAAACCGCAAGCTTCGTTTACTTGAAATCGTGCAGCTACACAACATTTGTTTTTTTTTTATCGAGTCACGTAGAAAGGACCGTCTCGAACAGCGACGTTCATAGTTAGTTATAAACACGCGTAACGTCGATCGGTGAGCTACGAGGAGCTAGCTCGACGTTGTAATAAACAGTCACGAGTAACGTTAACAACGGACAGAGAAAAAAAGTGAAAAGTATCCGGCGATCGTTTCACGGGATAAAGTCCATTTAATTCGTAATCGAACGGTCGCGGTTCAACAATGCTTTGAATCGAACGGATTCGAACGGTGTGTCCCCTTTGGCCGTATGCCTCTCGATAGAACTGGCCAGCTCGTTATATTCAGCGTTCGAAGTGACCGAAACGGCGACGGGCCGCGATTGTACACCACGGAAATGACGTCGGTGACGGTGTCACGCGTTCTGGTCCCATTTGCGAGCCCATCCCGCCGATGCGACGGCCGGACGTCGTTTATAAATCGATTACTTATATCGACGCGAACATATGAAGTACGAAGAATAGAAGGATCGCTATGATAAAAGAACCAAAAGGTCTGTCGAGAGACCTACGTTAGCGGGGATTAAATTCGATCGGAATATCGACCAGCTTCTTCGTTGAGACTTTACGAGTCCTCTCGCACGCTTAATTCGAATTTTCTCGATATCGTTCGACGAAACAGTTAACGATCGACGATCGAACTCACTGAGAGATCAATAAGCCGCGAGTACCTTATCATTTCGTCGTTAAAGAATTACTTAACTAGTAAAATCGAGGCTCTTCGTATCAACGGCGATTAGACTGTGAGTAATAGATCCAGCTCTCGCGATTGATAACCGAGAGATAATTGTCACGGTTATCAATTTTATCGACCTCAACGGAAACGAATAACGTTGCGATACGGTTGCAAGGAATAACGGCGTACTCGATGGAGCTTTCCAAAAAATATCGTGCATTTCAAAACTTTCGTTCGTCGAATAACAATATTCATAGATTATCGTTACAAGTTTTACTTGATCGAAGTTTGGCGGCCGCTACCTCCCGTCCTTCAGGGATCGATCGTCCACCGATTAAATCTCGATCGAGCGCGGCGCAGACGCTCGCACGCGGCCGCTGTTTGTCCGCTAGTAATGACCGAGTGTATAATTTACGAAAAGAACGACGGAGAGACCTCGACCGGCTCGGCCATTCAGGTGAATAAAACCGACAGTGGTCCCACGGGACAGGGCGTAGGAAACGAATTCCATACATTCTTCAAGAGTTTCCTTCGAAAGAATGGGACCCGATTATCGTCCACCGTTCATCGGGGACAGCGAGACTCGTTATTGTTTCAAATCTCGACGCGCCAGTTTGCCGAGTTATATACAATATGTATTGTATATATACTTTGACTAGATACGTGGAAAATTATTATCTACCGCATCTTGCATACCGCTCGAAACAGCGCGTATGCGATCAATTTTCAACTGCCAATAAAAATGAGCTATTTATTTTTAATTCGATTTTATTTCTTCGACGGGATCGGCGCGCAAGTCTACGGCTACGATCTTTTTCGCATGCTTCGACTACGACTGAACGCTTGGGAAAACGGTCTCGTTTCCGCGTTGCGTAACATTTGCTAGGAAGTCATCGTCCGTTGTAATTGCATACCGTGTATATTTGCATTCCGAGCGGCGCGCTTCGAGCCGAATCTTGGCCAGATGAGTTTATTTACGACTTTGATCGTTCGCGCGTACTCGGAAGTGCACGACCGGTGTACGCGCGTTCGCCGCGCGATAAGTCGCGCGTGTCACGGTACGACACGGTTCGTGGTTCCGAGTGCACGAAAGACGGCAACGACTAATATAAGAGGTGGAGCCTGGGCCCAGACGCTGGAAACTTAAATTAGGCGTCTCGGGGCGACATAACGCGCGACGCTAATTAGACGCCACGGATTTACCGCGACCGAGACCACCGAGTGGTTGAACTAGTTTCGGAGAGACCGAAAAAATGGCCGAGTTTGGTTCGTTCGCGTTCCGGATTGTTTCGGGATCGTTTAACGCGCCGCAAGCGGGCCTTCAGGCTTCGATTAAATTGCTACCGAACTCGCGCAAGCGGTAAACCTATGCTCAGAATTTCCGGTTTCAAGTCTCAAGCCGTTTAGTCGAATCTTTAGTCGTTTTTCCAATTATTCCTAACTCGCAGCTTTTTACCATCGATCGAAATACTCGTTTAAAAACGATAGAATTACACCGTCGAAGTCTGTTCGTGGTTCCTTCCGATTTCGAATCGTTTCTCTCGCAGCTAATTTTCATCCTGCATCAGACTTTCAGCTGAATGAAACGAACGATCGCAGAAAGTAATTTGCTCCGTTTATTTTTCTCATTCTCTGGTCATTGTCTCTGGTTCGGTCTTAGTCTTTTTCGAAATTCCCGGCGAGCCCCGTTACATCGGCGGTCTGGCGAGCAGAACGCGCCAGGCAAACCATCTTGTTAATTGGAACGGTCGAAAGCGGTGTTCCGTTCTTCCGGATCATATTCCTGTGAATTAATTGAACCTGATTTATCGCGCGCGCGTACCCGGTGCTAATGGTAAATTAGCGCCGCTATAAATTAACGGTATCGTTGCCACGCACGCGCGCGCGCCTGGCTAATCGACCAAGATGGGCAAAATTTTATTCGAACGATGAATAATAAATAAAACTGAACGCGTAGCGATCGTTCGACTTTGTCGAACGTTTGAAGTTCGAGGTGGCCGAATCCGAGCGAGACGCATCCTTTCGGCGTCGTATGTTTTTTAGAATTTTCGGTTGTAATCGTGACGAGCTTGAATTCAACATTTATTTTTCTGGTTATTCGCGAGACGTGTGTGGTTTTATTGCATTATCTCGTCGGAGCGTAATTATTTTTCCGCGAACGCGGCAGACAAAAATAAAAACCACCCCGGACGATGGAAATATATTAAAATCCGCAACGCGCGCGCAATAAATAAATATCTCACCGTTGACGCGCCACGTCGAAACGCTCTACGTTTCTAAAGATGTTCGCTTCAAACGATATCGACTAGTACAAAAAAAAAAAAAGAAATTTTCAAAAAGAAAAAAAAACGATAAATACTTGTAGATTCTTCTCGTGCCCGTATCCTGTGGCTACTTTTACTTTTTTATTAACTTCTTTCCTGCCTCTCTGCGTATACGTCGAACTTTCGTTTCCGATGCAGATCGAGTTACCGGAGTTGATTGAAATGTATAAACAGTGCAGTGCAGAGTGTAGATATTCGCGAACGTTTTTTTATTTAAATTCGATGGATTTCGCCGATAAGCTCGGCCCAGAATCAGTGTACGCAATAAATTGTTTTTCGATTCTGTGTATTTCAATTTGAAATATCGACAAATACACATTTTCAACAGGATATCGAAAAATAATGAAATACGAAATCTATTCCGAAAACCGAGATTCGCTCGAAGAGAATTTATTGTTCTCTCTAAACTCTTCCAAAGTTTAGGATTCTTCCGAGTTTGTTCACTTGTTATCCATCTAAATTATAGACTCTTTTGTCTCATAGCGTGTTTAGAAAATAATAATAGTAACGATACCGTTACGCTACCGTTACTCCGAATCCACGACTCTTCCAGGACTAACCGTTCGTGAAAACTCGTGAATTCGCCTAGGTCCCAGAGGGTATGCGAAACAAGAACCCCAGTCAAATATTTGTCCCAAGGCGAAAATAATAACAACAACGATAGTGGCACTAAAGGAAAAAGAGGAGCGAGGAAAAGGGGAGCGACGTATCGTGTGATCGCCGGAGGACGCGGTGTACAGAAATTTCTGCAGCCCGGTGGACGCCGTGGCGAGAGAGCACAGAGGAATACGTATGTATAAGCCTCGTACTATCGCAGTGTCTCTCAAACTTCGCCTTCCCGCGAACCTTTTGGATAAAGGAACATTCGTTCGTTAAAATAAAATCCTAAAACCCATCTCGGAAAACTCATTGTAATTGGCACAAAATAAATAGCAAGATTGAATCGGCACTGATGAGTGTTCTAGCGTCGATCGACTCGGCATTTAAAAGTCAATCCATTCAAACCCGACGATATACGCGTACGCGGACCCCAGTTTGAGAAACGTTGTACTATCGTACTCTGTTTGACGCGCGTATGCGTGTGTAACTCTCTCCCCCCATGGCGCGTTCATTCATTCAAACACGCGTTGGCCTCGTATGCGTTTGCACGACGAGCCATCGAGAGCGGACGGTGTGCGCAAGGCTTGTGGTGGCGAAGGTGGTGGTGGTGGTGGTTGGTGGCGGTGGCGGTGGTGGAGGAGGCGGAGGAACAGAGAAAGAAGGGAGACAGCTTTTCAACGCGTCAGCCGGAAAGGAGAATGAGGTTGCGGCAGAGTTCTCATTCCCTCGTGATATATCTCCCCCCTCTCTCTTTTTCTCAGTCCTTTATACAGAATTCTCTTTGCTGGGTGTCTTTCTCTTCGCCACGCACGTACATGATCTTTCTGGGGTCTCCTCCTGTCTGCGTTCCGATACGAGTATTAACTCTCTTCTCATCGCGACACAGAAATGTTCGATTCCCGCGTCCTGTAAATCTTCCAGCGTTTTCGATACAATTGCATTCGATTAGTGGTCGTAATTAGGAATAGTCTGAAAAGTTTCGAGCATCGAACCCTTACGACGGCGACTTGGCGACTTTTGGAGTTCACCCTAACGAACCGTTGGACGCTGTTTTATTTTAACTCTTCGACTTGTTACGCGCCCAAGGTTATTCAAAAGTCGGACTGTTTCCGGTGGTTACTCGTCGCGATGATAATCGGAGGATGTAAAAGGAAATAATGTTATAATCTGTCGCGTAGTTGAATTTAGCTAGAGGACCTGTAGAGGACGAAACGTATAAAGACTAGTCGCGAGACGTTCCGAGAATCATTCTTGTAAACAGTTAGAGACACGGTCGCGCATCTCGACCAACCGGCGCTACCTGTCGCCTGCTTGACGAGCCAATAAAGTGGGCCTCGAGGCCTCGGTGGAGCGTCGCGACGGAGGGAAGGACAGGAAGAACGGACGAACGAGGAGACAAAAATTAAGTCACGCTACCAGTTCTCCGCGAGGCACGAAAAGCACGTCGTGGAAAGAAGAGGAGACACGAGAAGGGAGAGAGAGAGAGAGAGAGACATACACGCTCAGAGAACACGCGACAACGGAACAACGAAAGTTTGCTCGAGAATAATACCTCTAGGACAAATCCGAACCATTTTTACGTGGCGGCGCGGAAATAATCCCGGAGCTCGCATTCTGTTTTCTTCTTCTTTTTTTTTTAATTACAATTTACGTTGGTCTCCGGAGACGCGAGCAATTTCCACGCACGTCCCTTGTCTCCCAGCCGACCGGCATCGACCGAAAACGTAATACGAGAGAGCGAGGAAGGTAGACTTCAACCCCTATCGAAACATCTTCATTGTCCTGATCTATACGTGGAAATTCACTAAATTTGATTAAAGAGTTAAAGGTATTAAAAGAATTGGATCGAAGTTTGTCAAAGTTGTATAAAGTTGAATTCAACGAGATGTTTATACTGTAAGAAATTTGTAAAAGGACGAAACGATCGATTTTCTAATGAAATGTCAAATGAAATGGTGTATCGCGATAAAGAGGACTGCAGGGAATGCCGGGACGGAAGGAGAATGGTTTGGTAATGGGCTGGTAAAGGGTCTGTTAATGGATTCATCGGTAAAGTTACCCAGCAGACTGCCTTAGATACTCGGTGTCGAGAGGCTGATCTATTTGAAGAGATCGGTGACTAGACACGGTATATGTACGCGTACTTGAGAATTGAGAGAACCAGGGATCCCGTCAAGATAACGTAGACCCTCTGTTCCACAAATCGTTCTACCTATCGCTCGATAGAACTGAAACACCCATTTCGCTACACGAAACTGTCCTATACGAGATCTTCCAAGTACGCATTCGGCAAAGGTCGACGTTAAAAACTTAATTATCGTTAGCTGGTTTAATTCTAATGTAAATTAAATTTATAGCAAATCTATATATTGCGTTGAACGACGATGCAAAAGTTGAACTTGCCTAGTTTCATCGAGACGTATATACTTTTACTCGGTGAATGGTAAAGAAGAGATTAACCTAGACACTCGGGGAAACCTGTAAAATCCAATTAAACGAAATTCAACTAAATCTCCGCGCGAGTGGTGAATGGTTGGTCTCGTATCGCGTTCTCGCGAAGGTCAGCCTAGTCGTAGCATCGATTCGAACGTATTGTTCGATCCGTGAACATGTTACTCCGATTGAAAGCCGCTTCTTTATCGAGGCGAAGTTGGCGAGGTTGTCGATCGATTCGCGCGAACGCCTATTAAAACGCTTCGAAATCGTGGCCACCGGATGCCGGGCGTCGTTATCTTCGGACCGCGAACCACCGGCGACGCTCGAGTATCGAGAACCGCGTCGACCTCTCGGGTACGGTCCATCGATCCAAGAATAGTTTGCGAGACGCGGGATCGATCGATAGAATTGCCTACTATGAACTCAATCTCGTCTCGAACCGCGACCTCGTCTTCGTCTCGTTTTCCCTTCTTGCGGAAAAACTGACCGTTTTCTTATCGGTTTATATCCAATTAAGAAAATGATTTTTCGCGAAAAATAAGCAGAAAATGTACGGAGAAACGATTCTACGAGTAGAAACTTTTGCCAAAGATATAGATATCATACCGACGCCACGCAACTGCAATATATTTACGCGGGGTTACCGCGTTCCCTATCATGGTGACAGATATTACAGAAGCATTCGAGTATTCTACAGATACGAAGCTGAATATATCAAAGTTAGTATGCTCCATCGCAACCGACTGAGCGCCGCATATGATTTGGAGAAAAGAAGGGTGTCACGCTGCCACTTTACAGTCAAAACGCGAAAAGCCATTGAAAGTCGGAAAGACACATCGCATACTCTACCAAACTTTGTAACTTTACTCTTACGCAAAGTCCTCCAAACGAATGGACGTCATCCCGTTCGTATAAATAATAATAATAATAATAATAACAGCAAACGCGTCACGATATATCGCGAATAAACGAGTTATGTAATGTTTATACAAGACGCTTGACTAACGACCGCGAAATTCGATAATTGAATGCGCGTTCGAAAGAGTTTGCCGAGCAGGATGAATCCTTGGAGCGTCGTTTAAAGCGTCGACGTCGTCGTAGGAATGTTGGAAGAAGCGAGCAACGGAGACGAATGACCCCGTGGAAAAGTTCGAGAAACAACTTTCTACGCGAATTCACCGGTACTTCTCGCGATGTGCCACGGATCTGGAAGTTGCGCTTGACGAATGGCCCTGGCTCGAATTACCCTTAGGGAACAATTTTCCCAGAAGTGCGCGTCGATATCGCGGACGTATAATCGGTATCATCGTTCTCCGTCCGTCGGCGAGTGCCACTTCAGCTTTCGCAGCCGATTTGATCGATGTCCCAAGCTGGATACTCTTTTACGTTCGATATTCGACACCGGCCCGTTTTTCCATCCCGCGAATCAATTACGTTCTAATGGGAATTTTGGAGGAGGGTCGGCCGTATTGCGTCTCGATGGATATCGACGGGACTCGGGAACGCCGATGTTCCTGGCAATTATTGCCTGACGTCGCATTTGATGCAGGTTCGCTTCGAAAAGTCGTAGACGGAGTTTCGAAGACAAACGTATCCAACGATACTCTGGTCCTTTGAATCAGGGTTAGATCGAGAATACACCAAATTCCTGGAGCGTTAGGCGCTTCTATACGGGATCGCTCGGCAAACGTTGCGGATATCGAGAGCACACGTATACGCCCCAATGAATTTCAATTCTTGTATAAGTTGCATTTCGGGACAGAAAATTGAAGCATTGCGTTGTCGATCTGGCTGCATCTTCTTTTCGTTCTGGAAACAATTTTCAGCGAAAAAACCGTGAAACTCGGCAAGTTGGTATTGCATACGTACGCGTTTAGAAATCCTCCGTCGGTGTAGACAAATCTTCTCTAATGAATATGTATTATATGTATCGCGCACACAATCATTCTACTCTCGGTTTCGCCGTGTGCAGATGGCGGCGGACGATAACCGAAACGAATGACTTCCTAAAAATGTAGATACCTAAAACCGTGCCGAGACGACGTAGATCCTCCAATTACGACTTCGATGTCCGTTGCACTTTGTCGCGTGTATCACTAGCGATGGCTGCGAACGTGTCGCGAGTCAAATTACGAATAATTCGTTTCGCGTTTCCGAAACCAAAGTTCGCATCGAAATGCGAATTACTTTAATAATGTTCTGGAAATTTCACGAAAAATTCCTTTTACACCTTATCGGTCATGTAACGAACCCGCGAACATTTTAATTTTTCTAATTTCATTTGATCCCATCGCTAGGTGTTATCGGTTACACGGAGCGAACAAGGGAGAGGCGAGCCAATTAAAACGAAATCCTGGTAAAGAGGATCGCGTTAAACGCGTTCAACTTACGTGACAGAGATTTATCGGTATTTCAGGTTGCGAGCTGCTGGTATACATCGATTGTTCAGTTTTCAATCTCGTTGCATTCTGTTTCGTAACAAAGGATGACACGGTGGAGACACGTGATTTGAACTCATTTCGAATCGAAGCTTCGATAGACTAACTGGTCCAGTCTGCTCGGATCAGAAATGGCTTTTTGTTTCGCGACGTCGAGATTATACTGCATTTGAAATTAATTTTTACCACCGCTTTAGCGTAAAGAACACTCACTAGAATATACCGTCAAATAACACAGCTAAAATCCTCTTTCTTAAGCGTAAGACTTGAGATAGATTGGGTTTGCGTAGTACGCGGTGGCTTGTCTCGGCGAAGTTTAATGAAAAATCGTTCTCGCAGTTGCGCGATAATACGTGCCAAATCCAGCCTACAGGCCATCGTCCCATGAAACCAATCTAAAGCTGTTTTGCTTGTTTTGTAACAACCAACAGCAGGAGTAATTCATTATTTAAACGGAAAATTTGACGGGTTTTGTAGATGGCTGAGCGGTGGTAGCACAGGTAGCAGATGAAAGATGAAAAGATAAACAAGAGTCGAGTTGAGCCGAGCCGTTGCGCACGGTTCTCAGGCGTCGAGCATTCGCGATGCGTGTAACTTATGCACTTGCGTAAGTGCAAGCGTGTTGCGGCGTCGTACAAATCTAGTCACGCGCTACCGTCGCGACGCGTGCGATTTAGAACACCCAGAGGGAAATAAGTTTTGCGAGTAATGCTGCTGGCGATGGAAACAAAGATAGTTGAATTTCTGCACCCGTTGCCTTTTAATATTCTGCCGCTAGAAATATTATATTTTTCCGTCAGCTTTTGTCGTTGAATCCCCGGTAAGAGTCGGAACGATTAAAAACGCGAAATTTTGAACGAGAAACCAGTGCAACGGTGGTTGTAGGTTGTAGGACACCCGAGAGACGTCGCCGCCGGGACTTTCGACCCGGTTCGTTCCAAAAAGGGATGTTGGCAAATTCATTCTGACGTGTAAAAAATTGAATATGCTAGACATTATTACGGGACAAAGCTTCGAGCGACGTTGGCCTACATTTTTGGCTGCATCGATAGGTAGTACAACGAGACGAAACAATTTCAAGCTTGCAAAACACACCCAAGTTATTTAACAAGACGAGGATTCCTTGTAGCCGCAGCTTATTCGTACCGTAACGCTAGGGTCGCTAGGAACTTGCCGATTGTAGCAGATGGCCAAAAAGGTATTAGCGCCAAGGTTTTAGCACGGATTAAAGTATGACGCGTTTACTTTACCATTGACCTGTTTCTCGCAAGACATCCTGTGTATCATTCCGGGTTCCAATTGTTGATTTTCGTTGAGAAGTTTTCGAGTTCTTTCTCGATCGGGGCATGCTTCCACTTGAGCTCGCAGTCTGGCGGGATCGAGGAATTTTCAGGACGCTTTTACGCTCTTAGTTTCGCAGAGTTCAGGCACAGTTCAGCCTAGCGGCTTGCGAACTTTTCCCACCGTTCTCTATGCGTTTTCGGAAATTCTGACCGCGGTTTTCCGCGCGCTCAGCGTTTCGAGAATATCAAGTACCCTTTGTGGCTTCTGGAGATTTTGCTTCTACTCTCTGAAAATTGGTTCCGTTTTCGGCTCAACATCGAAGCTTTCGCAATTTCTACGCTTTGTGCCATAGAAATTCGTTTCGATAGATCTCCAAATCTGATTATGTAACCCGTCGGACTACACGGATACTTGACAACCCAAATATTTCAATTTACATCGGTTTTATATTTAACATTTTTGTACCGAAAGCGAGTCCAGCTGATCGGGTTAAATAAACGAACTACGCTTGTTCGAACTGTACGCGTCGTAATATTTGCTTTGAGAATTTTAATCGACTCGTTGCGCATACCGAGACCCATTTGCAGCGAAAGTATTCGCAAAGTGGAAGGATAGAGGAGAAGGTGGCTTTCATTGCGATTACTCGCGAAAGGACGCTGCGAGGATGGGTTCAATTCGTTTTTCGGAATCCACGAGTCCGCTTATTCGCGATAACGTTCTCGGAATGTCTTTTATAGAGGCGGCCATACACGCGCGTTACCGAAGACGCGCATAAATTTGCGCATGCGGTGCATTGTGTTCAACCCTCTGTTCCCTCGTCCTCTTTCTCCTCGCTTTGCTCGTTGAAAATTGTGCGTTCAAAGCAGGTATGTCGAACGCGTGCCCTGGAACGCGTACCGACCTCCGCTCCCTCGTCTCGGCCAGTGATCGTGTGGAAAGCTCATCGTCGATAATGCAATCGTCGACATTTTCCTCCCTTGCCCGCCGTTTTTCCACCAGCCTTCGAATTTGTATGGAGCACGCGTGTCCCTGGCAAATCGTTCCGCGTACTTTGAAACCGGACGTTCAAGAATTCCTTCCGATCGAGAAATTGGAAAACCTGTCTACACTGGTCTTTTTCGTGGTCAGAAACGGGCAAAATTTTATTCGTGTAACAAACGATGAATGAAAACAACGTATGCCGATTTGTTTGCGACCTTCCACCGAATTTTCGTTGAAATTATCGAGGAAGCGCTGTCGAATTCGGCGCTGTTGGTAAAAAGATTGCGATAACGACGGAGCGTAAAGTTCCACTCGAAGACGCGGGCAAGATGGAAAAACGGTACGTAACAGCGGGAGTATTTGTTTAAGCCCTGGTTCTCTTGTTTCGCTTTCGACCTGGATTTGGTCGAGCAGAGGGAAGAGATCGATGTTACCGGTACTACATACCTTCGCTCCTAATCGACGCCGACGGTAACGTGATTATTACTTGAAAAAGAAGCATGCGTGGAAGCTCGATGTTCGAACGAGCTACTCTCTCGCATGGTCGTTGCTCGACGATTTCATGCGTTTTTACGAGACACGAGAGAAACGTAATTTCGGATGTTTTCTCCGAGGCTAAAGTCAAATATTAACATCTGCTCGTGGTTTCTTTGTACTCGTGGAGTACGCTATGTGCGCGTATCCGTATCGATTCTTCGGTCGACAGTCGAGTACACGTTCAACAGACTTTAGATTAACCAGATTGTCACCTCTTTCTATCTATTCTGTTTCGTATAGCGACCTACCTACATTCTCGAATAATCGATTAGTCTCCATTTTAATGAATGGTTTGGCCCAAGGTGTGCCGAACCATTTTTCTCAACGCATTTCCGTTAATTAAACGTTATCTCGCGATTCAAACACGATTCTTTTCGAGAGCGTCCTTGTCGAAAAAAAATCCGAAATTCGTAAGCTGCATTAGGCGGATTTGTTAGCGAATTTCCCTCGTTCGTCTATGCGTGTGCGCTTACGCGAACGGTAATCGCAACCCGCGATAAAAGAGCACCGAGGCGACAAATTAATTAAACTCTTCTGCTCGTTTTATATTTTACTGGCGTGATTACGTGCGATACCTGCGACACGTTCTGCAAGCGTTAACTCCGCGAGCTACGCGCAACTGATAAAATTAATTAACGCCTTGGAGAGGGATGTAGGGGGAGAAGAGGAAGAAAACGAACGTTAATCATAGTACAGCGGTTCAGCGTAACCTCGAAATGGAATTAACGTTTAACGAGGTTTCGCGGTAGAATGTTTAAAGGTACCGAGCGTTTCTTTCTTCTGGTCGATTAAAAAATGCTAAATACGATACGGTCAACGTCCTCATTGTCGACAAATTTTTTGATAATCGTTGCTTCAAGGCGTAATAGAAAAATGTAGTTTAGCCAAAGTTTAGCCTGTACGGATTATCCGTTCGTTTGATGTCTCTTCTAATCTTTCTTCTTGCTGGTGTGCTTTCAGGGGACGTCATCGACTGCTGAGCGGCAAGAGACGAAAAATCAGCTGGTATGTCAAATAATCAGCTGGTTGACTCCTGTCTGTAAGTGTCTTTCTCTCACCACGAACTCTCGAGAGACTCGTAACCGATCGATCCCGCGTTCTCTTCCTTTCGTGAAAGCGATCTCGTAAAACGCGTTACTTTCGCATCCCTTGTCTACCGCTTCTCTTTCACTCGGCTAGCAATACTCGTAACTTTGCTGATTTTCAACCCAGAAAGAAACTTGGTCTGTTTTCTGTCGTTTGTTTCAATCACGAAAAAGACAGTTACAACATTTCTCTTGAATTCGCACCGGGAGCAATTAGTAGACCTCGGCACTCTTAATAATCCGAGCGAAATTGTTGATGCCAGGCTGGTGAATCGTCGGCTCGAGCGGAGACAGGAGCACAGCATTACGCGCACCGAGATCACGCAGAGGTGACTAACATGACCTAATCACGAGGTTAGTCATTCTGAATGCGAGTGTACAAATGCATATAGTCATTCATCGATCCATCTCCGATCAGTTCTCCTTCGCGTTCCATCGTTTGGCAGCTTCTTCCTCGAGTTATCGCTAAAACGTCGGCGTCCTCGCGAGTCTCGCTATTATAATGTTTTCCGAGCATCGTGATCAAACGAATTCTGCTTTTTCTATTTACACTTGACATCACCGATAGTATTCTAACAAAAGTCATGAAATGTCGCGTAATTACAAAGGCTCGAAAATTAGGTGGATACACCTTACACCGAACATCAAGAGAGAAATCATTCGTCGTCGATCGTTATCGCGGGATTTTCGTTTGTCGGAACTCGGTCAAAACGTACACGTGACTATCAGAATGAATAACTTCAGCCTCGCTAACGTGTGTTTGTTCGTTTAGCATGCTGAAAATGATGTGCGAGACTTTGTGTGTGTGTGTGTGTGCGAGACAAGACAACAGTAGTTTAGCATAATCGGAAGTATTTTTGTACATGTACTTCACTTTGTTCCTCGATTAGTGAGTGGTTCGCGGATTGTTTTGTGTATCGCCTGGTTTTGTTGTTCGTTGCTTGTTTCGCGACGATACCTACTTTGTTTGAAACGCACGCTGTAACGCAATCGTCGCGGTTCGGGTTGCACGGATTCATTCGCTTACCTATTATTTTAATTTTATTTTTAGGTTTCACCGATCATTCCTGTCATTGTTTCATAGAATATTATTTGTTCGAGATCACGCATCCACGTGTACAGAGACTGGTCGTTTAAAAAGGAACTTGTTTTTTGTAGAATTTCGATGGGAGAAAGAATTGTTTGAAATGCACAGAATATGACTTGTCTCCTTATGTTTTTTTCTAGACGCGTCCTTCAGGAAAAAGGTCCCGACATGCCGCAATACACGTAAGTTATCGAACGACCGAATAAATCGCTGATTGTTCTGGATGCGATGGAACGTAGCTCTAATTGATCGTTATTGCCGGCGTTTTGCAGCGGACAGAGTGATGCAGATTATCACGGAAGTAACGGCCAGGCGGACACCCACTCGTTGCATTCGTCTCATTTGTCTGTCCAGGAGGATCCGTTACTCATCCGGTCTCATAAGCAGCAAACTACCCAACAAGTGAGATTCCTTTTCGATCTAGTCCGTATACTAATTCGGCTGAATCGTTTCATTTTTAACGACAACGATAAAAATGTTTGGCCAGGTAACAAGCGTGTCGAAAGTGGTCCGCGAAGTATCGCACATGGAGCCGGATCCAGGTGCGGTAAGTTACATGTCAGTGCCATTGATGTCTCAAGATTACCAGCATGCCGACCCGCGGTACGCAACGGACTCGTACATGGTCGGTTTCGAGCATTACGAGCCTTACCTCGGTTGTCCACCGCAGCCAGGCTATCCAGGACTCCACGGCATCTACATGCCACGTTCGCACTCTCCTCATAGTCCTCACAGTCCTTCGGAGCACAGTCGCGCCTCGCCTCCGCATGGTAAGCGACGGTTATATTTTTTGATCAATAAGAATGTTGGCAACGATCGAGATATAACGGTGAGCGTTTTTTTGTTTTCAAGAATACCTGCGTAAAGCGGCGCCGTACGTGGAAGGCGGTTACAACGACATCGATCCAGGTCTGAATCCTGCTTTGCAAGATCATTATCGTATCACTCCTAGTCCTGGCGGCCCCGGAGATCCATATGGTATGTTCGGTTGGAAGTGGAAGTTTGTCGCTTAGGTTACAGCTACGAATGGCAAGGCAATTTTTGTACGGGTCGTCGAGATTGACCGAAACGGTGCTGTAACGAGATATTCAGCTATCACGCCGCGGCGCGCCGCGGCTATTTGTCTGGTCGTGCACGGGGCACAGCATAATTCACTTTAATTATCTCTATGCCTGACATTCGTTGTTATTTTGTGTTCTCTCTAGATCAAATCAGCAACTCTTGGAATATGGATGACTCTGGGGAACCCTCTCAGCATCCTCATGGTAGGGTCACATCGATAATTTATTTAACACTTGCTATTCTCTCTTTCTCTGCCTCTGTCTCGTTAAGCTTGGTCTACCCGCGTTGACGTCGTTCGACTGCATCTTTCACGCAAGTCCATATTCCACTAATCGCTACGGATAATGCGAGTGAATTATGCGTTTCACGCGTATAGAAGCTAGCGTCGGGTGGAACCTACCTCGGATTCTAATCGGCTTCCTTTTCGAACGTGATCGCAGATGAGAGTAAAGTGCCCTATGGTTACGTGTCTCCGTCCCCCTATGGACCCGTCGGTTACGGACCTGGTGTAGGGGTAGGTCCAGTGGCAGTTCCTAGCGACGTACCTGGCTACGACGAAGGTCATCCGGTTCCTCTGTCCTCGGGAGTTCCGCCCGGAATGTTCGAGGATGAGGTGCATCTTCAGCGGTTGCAGTCTCGACATCCGGTCGTACCTGGAATGGCCAGTCCGTTGGACGACGATCAGAAATCCATGAGATGGCGAGACCCGAACCTGTCCGAGGTGATCGGCTTCCTGAGCAATCCTAACAACATCATCAAGGCGAACGCTGCCGCCTATCTACAGCACCTCTGCTACATGGACGACCCGAATAAGCAGAAGACGCGCAGCCTAGGTGGCATACCACCGTTGGTGCAGTTGCTCGATCACGATAATCCCGACGTGTACAGGAATGCTTGCGGGGCATTAAGGAACTTGTCCTATGGCAGGCAGAACGACGAGAATAAGAGGGCCATAAAAAACGCCGGTGGAGTGCCAGCTTTGATCAATTTGTTACGTAGGACATCTGATGCGGATGTAAAGGAACTGGTCACCGGGGTGTTGTGGAATTTATCTTCTTGCGAGGTTAGTGCTTACCGTCGAATGTTAGTGCTTTGCTTGTAGCAAAACTGAATATATATTTCGTTGATATTCGTTGAGATTTCGTTGAGCGCCCGTTACGAAAGCCAGTTACGTTACGCGGTAACGCGACTAACTTTTACAGGACCTGAAGACGTCCATCATCGACGATGGTGTAACGATGGTGGTGAATAACATAATCATACCGCACAGCGGTTGGGAGCCCAGCTCCGCCAGCGGAGAGACTTGCTGGTCGACGGTCTTCAGAAACGCGTCTGGTGTCCTGAGAAACGTTTCCAGTGCCGGAGAGTACGCGAGGAGAAAGTTACGCGAGTGCGAAGGACTCGTCGACGCGTTGCTATACGTTGTACGGTCAGCCATCGAGAAGTCCAACATCGGCAATAAAATTGTAGAGAATTGCGTATGCATCCTGAGAAACCTGAGCTACCGGTGTCAAGAGGTCGAGGACCCGAATTACGACAAGCATCCCATCCAATCCACGGTACAGAACAGGGTGGCAGCTCCGGCCAAAGGTGAGAACCGTTCGATTTGTCTTCGTTGCATTATGAGAATGAGAAAAGTGTACCTTTGCCATGATAACACACACGGGTTTCCTCAGTGGGCATGTGGTGACACGCATGTAGCCAAATTGTGTGCGCGCCGATAAGCAGTTTACCTTTCCCCGAGACGATGATAAGATAAAACAGGAAACGCGTACTTCCATTAACTCTAACAGGAGAGGCACTTTTTAACGCGACTCGCGAACGGGTATACTTTCGAATCGTTATTCGCGTTAGAAAAATATGGTAACTGCCAAATTGATGCGACCATGGTCTCTTCATTTCGGAACGAGCCGTTTCGTTAGTCGATGCTAATTATTGTTGCCAAATGCAGGTTCAACGTTCAGTTTTAGAAATAATTCTACGGTTCAGGGGATAGAGTAAATTGAAACGAAAAGTATGAAGTACTTTAAAACGTAATTAATATTCGCTTGGCAGCCAACAGTATTTTTACAGTAATCGGTCGCATATTGACGATGTGTAATTAATACTTTCTTGAGTGTGAAATGTACAAAGTAGTAGTTAGAACTAGTAGATAGCCCCGTACACTTACAGTGTCTATTAAAAATGATTCTACACCTGTGTACACTTAACAATCGTTGCGATGCTTACGTTTGTCTGAAGTTGTTCATAACGCTTTAATATTTAATGAAAAAAATGTCTTTGCAGAACAATGACTCTCATAGCACACGATGATTCGCGAAGACTCGTTACACTGAATTTTCTCTTCCTTTTCGAAGTGTCTTAACCGACATCGATGTGTCCATTATGATTTCAACTTGTTTCATTTATCGTCGTATCTTGATTTGTTGTTTTGCCAGAGTAACGATTCTGTCTTGTAAAATGATTCATTTCTAAACGTAAACCGGTTATGTAACATTTGGAAAAAGACCAAATAACATGAAAAGAAGTTATACCCTTCCTTGTTTAGCATGGATTAAAATGTGTTTAAATCTTTTTAGCGTACAGTTTATGTCAAGGTAAGACATTCTTGTAATTCCATCGCTAATTTAGTTTCTTTTTCTTTTGGAGAAATACGATTAGTCAGTGCATGCCTTGCTTTTCGACGGTTACTCATCAATTTTATCAACAACTTACCTACCGATAATTCTCTGATCGAAATCAACGTTTCGCTCCAATACCTACAACTACATATCATCGTCGTAAAACACGTTACAGCTCGTCACGCTCGTAATCATTGTTCTAATATTGGTTCTTTTGCTACGCTTCGATTTTTATCCGAACCAAGCAGGGGAATGACTTGTTGCGTTACATTTTTGAACAAATAGAGAACGTTGATGGTTCTAATCGTTCCAACGATTCAAAGACGGAAAATTTAATCGAGGATATGTTTATGCTTCTGCAAGGCATTACTTTTAATTTTATTAGTGCAATTCGAATTGTTATCGTGCTCAAGTAGTGCATACTTTTTAGTTAATTTTGTATACGTCTGCTCAATTGGTTAGTATAATGTTGCGTGCATATCAAAGTAATGCGAATGATTTGAATATGGTCAGCTATTATACGAGAGGAAAATATTTCACGGACTGTATAAAAATCCAATGCTTTCATTGGTAGAGATACCTCGAATATTCCATTTCGTCTAAAACTACAATCATACTTATTTAATGGTAGCTCGTATCTTTAGTTTACTTTCAAATGCATGTCACAAGTTATTATAAACTTGAAACTTCAAGCCAGGCTCGACCACTGCTCTTCGTGTTCGAGAACTATCGATCAACGTTGTATAACTTGTACAATGGTCCCTGGACTATGCGAACAAAATCTTATTCCGAATTAATATTAGTTTCGCATCGTTGTGTCTTAGGTGAGAATTTGGGTTGCTTTGGCGGCAGTAAGAAGAAAAAAGATGGTCAACCAGTACAGAAGGAGACGACAGCGTCTCGTACGACCAGTCCCAGGACGGAACCAGTCAGAGGCATGGAGTTGCTCTGGCAACCAGAGGTGGTCCAGTCATATCTGAAACTCTTGCAGACTTGCTCAAATCCAGAAACGTTAGAAGCAGCTGCTGGAGCTCTTCAAAATTTGGCAGCTTGCTATTGGCAACCGAGCATTGAAATTCGCGCAGCTGTGAGAAAGGAGAAAGGACTTCCTATTTTGGTGGAATTACTACGAATGGAGGTGCGAAATTCGCGTTTAATAATCCGATTGGCAAAATTAAAGCCGACTCAAACAAATGATTAGGTGTAGATGGATTTAATATATTTGTTTTCCTGCTTTTTTTTTTTTACTTAGGTGGATCGCGTGGTTTGCGCCGTTGCAACAGCACTCAGGAACCTCGCGATCGACCAACGCAATAAAGAGTTGATAGGGAAGTACGCTATGCGAGATCTTATTCAGAAGTTACCTTCGGGGAATAACCAACACGATCAGGGGACCAGCGACGACACGATTGCCGCGGTTTTGGCCACTTTGAACGAGGTCATCAAAAAGAACGCCGAATTTTCACGGTCGTTGTTAGACGCCGGTGGCGTCGATAGACTAATGAACATAACCAGGCAACGCCAGAAGTATACACCTCGTGTTCTTAAATTCGCAGGTAAGGATACTGTTTATACGAGTCATGTCCTTTCATTAGAAAAATGGTTCACTCTCATGAACAGTATCGACCGATTGAAATCGAATCTGTTACTTTTTTTTTTATAGGACAAGTTCTATTCACAATGTGGCAGCATCAAGAACTGAGGGACGTTTACAAGAAGCACGGATGGAAGGAGCAAGATTTTGTCACGAAAACGGTGGCAGCACGAAACTCAGGGCCTAATTCACCCAATAACGCTAATAGGTAAGATTTATCAGCCAACGATCGAATAATTAACTTTGTTTTCTTATACGGTCCTTATTTTGCTTTAAGATCAGACAAAGTTTCATTTTCGTTGTTTTCGTTTTTGGACTCTGCAGTTGTTTCTTGCATACATGCGTTACACATCTTCACTTACACGTGCTCGATTTGGTTATTTGAGTTGAGCAGAGTCCATGTTTAGTTTGGAACATTCCGACCCTACGTTGATCTTAGCTATGATTGCAGCACGTTGAATCGGCCGATGGCAAGTCAAGGAAGCACCAGATACGAGGACCGAACGATTCAGAGAGCAAATATGAATTCTAATAACGTTGGTCGGCCCACTATATATCAGTCTGTAAGTAACAACAACTAATGGTACTGTCGGTGAACACGGTTTTACGTAGCTTCTACTAGTAGAGTCGTGTACCATGTCTCTAACGATAAAGCGAAAGTATAAAGGTAGTTTTGCAAACTTGTGGAAAGGAGAAATTAGTAGAACACGGGTCCTGTTCAGAACGATCTTTCAACGACGCTTTGTTCGATTATTATATTTGTTTAGTTCTCAGTTACCACGATTTAATTTACAAATGGCTAACAAAGGAGCAAGTGTTTGGAAGGGTTTTAATATTCAACGAAAGTAAGGCTTAAACTACAGCGATTAAGTTGTAGAACGAGATTTTTTTTCAAATTAAGTCTTCCTCTTGTACGAGTGCAGGTACATTGTCGATTGCAATAGATTTAATATACGCGCAGCTTACACGACGAACGAGAATCTTTTTACTTTTTTCTCGTTCCAGATCGATCTTGTTGTTTTCTCGTTTTTGTTAATTTTTATATTATATATATCCGCGACAGAGATACTGGCATTTCCGTCTACGAAATGCTTCTGAGAATACTTAGAAAAGATATATCGTATATATGTATGTATGGAAGATATGTGAGGTCATAATAATTGTTATGACGCTATAATAATCTCGACACTTTATTTATAATATTTATCCGCTTGCACTAAATCAGACAGAACAGGAACACCATTATACAAGCATGTAACAAGTGAAAATTAATGGAAGTTGTAAGAGCATAGTTGTGATACAGAGAAGACAGTTACTTAACGAACATTATAAGTGTGTAAACTAAGTCAATTAACGAGTACCAATTATCACCGTGTTTTATGCTATGGAACAACAACATTTGCTAGTACAGTATTACCGTAGATCGTATGCGGTAAGCATAAAACAGTCCATGAAATTATCAAATGTCTAACAATTTTTACACAATAATCTACACTTATATAATGTGAACGAAGTAGAGACGCGTTGTTATCGGGTAACGGAGAGAATTTATGTCATGTACAAGGAGTACGTTACAGTGAGTCAATACAAGGCAACAATATCGTAGATTTCGCGTAGAAATACCGATTTATATAGATTGCCACAATACCGTTGTTGAGATGTATAATTTAGTTTAATCGACGCGTACGATGTAAATCTTCTCGATTATCCGATGGTCATGATTGTTTATCACGAAACTCGCAATATTCTTCGTTTCAACGAATTTTGGTATACATTCAGATTTTTATACATATAAGGCACGACAAACAAATTATACTGTAACAAGTGAAGACTTTGCTGCACACGCATGCGAACAAAACTTTTATTTCGTTCTCATTTGCAAAACAGTATAGTAATAATTGGTTTCGGTTAAACGAAAAGTTGCCGTGGTTACGATAAGATAGAGAAGTGTATCTTGCTTGGTTGACGATATTTTTCAGTAGAAGGATTTTTGTTTAAAGAACACGTTATTATTCATGCAATTTATTTACGACGTGCACGAGTCTATCTGTGGATTACATATACAAAAAGTTAAAGCGTCGGATTATTAACTTAGTGTTAAAGTGTGTCACGCATAATTCTATGATTATATAAGGAACTAGGTATTACAGGACCAAATATTTGACATTTTATATGATTGGGTAGCACATCTAGCCAAACGATTACCATCATCAAAGTTTCAAACTTATCTCCTCGACGCGTTTGGTTACCTATTTGTAAACTATCCAACGCCGCAATTCATTTCCATTACAGGCATTCTGTTTTTTTTCTTTCAAATTCAGTCAGAGAACATGTAACAAAATGGCACGTAGATTTTTAGTTGGAAGAAGCGCACAAACTTTTCGCAAAAAGGCTGATGTTTGCTGCCTAATAGACGGTAATTAATACAATTAACGTAGGAGTAGCAATGGTGTATTCACTTGTTTGGCAAAATTCCATCGTAAGAATGTTTCTTGGAGGATATAGAGAGTTAGAGGACTTAATTTCGATTCGTTACCTAAGTGATCATAGTCTACGAAGTACAGTAAGGATAACGTTAAAGTAACGAGTGAAGCGTAATCTATAGCGTATTCGATTCCGATTCATATATAATTGTATGAGTTTAAATAAGCAGGGTAATTTATAAGCACAACAAGTCATCTCTCTAGATCGACATAACGTGGCAGGTTCTTTGGCAAACGTAATTTTGAAATCGTTTAAACCGTGTCCGATGCTCGTTTGTACAATCGCAAAGCGAAAGCAACAGGAACGATACGCTAAGAAGAACTGCTAACGTCGAGAACAGTTGTTTTCGATATAAGTTTTTTTTTTTTTTTTTTTTTTTTATACACTCTCGTTAAGCGACCTTTATTGTACGACATCAAACCTAGACGCACCACGAAGCATGATTTATAACGACACGTTGACTATTGCACGAACTTATTTATAATCTATTTATATCCAAATTAATCGAGCATAATAAAAGAGTATCTGACAGTACCTATTACACGATTGTTCGTTCTTCTTGCAACGAATGCCTCCGTTTCAATGTTGTACACGTCTCTTCCAATTGTCTTTAACCGATCTCCGTTTTCAGTCAGTTCTCCACATTCCTTAAGGAAGGGAGCGTTTCAAATTTCGAACGAAACGAATTCCATAAATGTAAACTATGAGCTAGGCCTTTCCCAATCTGTGTCTAATCCAACGAAACTGTGATGTTTGATCTTGCGTTGTTTATCCTTGCGAATGAAACGCAGCTGTACAACCTTAATTCCTTAAACGATAGAAGAAACCTAGCTGGGTCTTACTCAACTAAACAGCTAGATTCGGATCCGATCAATTCCCGATATACCAGTTGTCGCGCACCGAAAAACTTTGGTGAAGATTGGGAAACGCTATCCGCGCGCACTGCGACGGGAATTAAATCCAATTCGAAAAGAATGACAAAACGCCGGGCCCTATCCCCTGCACCCTACGGTACACAGCCCACCCCCCACGTGTCCAGGGCTCTAACTAACCGTTGGCTTGTGTGTGTTGCAGCAACCGAAACCCGGTGAGCCGCTCTACGCGCAAGTTAACTTGGAGAAGAAAAAGAAGCGGCAGTATGAGCTGGGGGTGGGCCAGGGTCAGGGTCAGGGTCCAATCGGGCCAGGAGTCGGCGGTGCGCCGACCGGCGGTCAGTGGGCGATCGACGGTGTCGGCGTTCCGGACGGTTCTGCCGCCACGGCGACGGTGAACGTGCCACCGAATTCAACCGCGGCCTCCGCCGGGGACTCTTGGGTATAACAGGGTCTGGTGCTTCTGCCTGGAGCCCAGGGTGCTCGAGTTAGCCTTCCCCCGAGGCTCTACGCCTAGAGTTGCTACCAGAAGATCCCGTATACGCCGTATACGACTGCTCGATGTCGCGCGAAAAGGAACAGATGGCGGAGTACGAGCTGTCCAATAGATAGTTTATCGCTCTCTTCGCGAACAGAGGTACCGTGCCCGAACACGGGGAGTCTTTTTCTTCGTTTTGTTCCTTTTCTGTACGTTGCGGCCGAACGGTCCACGTTGTTGGAAGAGTATATGCATAAGTTAGGATCGAACGTATGGACATACGAAGCCGTTCAACAGAGGGAAAAGGAAGACTGAAAAGGGTATACAGATGTTAGACGAAACTCGAAGCCTCTGAATCGTACGCGCTCGTCGACTTTCCAGGACTATTAACTGGAAAAACTCGCAAGCATTACGTGTAGAAGTTGCACTCCGCATCCCCGGTCACATTTCTTCGCGTATAGAAGGTGCAACCGACTTGTCCAACCACATCCGCAGCAGTAGTCGCACTAATGGCTCTAAACCTTTGTTGCACAATTCTAAATTATATATGTATACATTTAAATGTATATTTTAAGACGGTACTCGAGGCGGTGGTATCAGTAACCGTATAAAGTACTATTAATGATAAGTAGATGGTATTATTATTATTATTATTATTATTACTATTATTTTGATTATTATTATTATTATTATTAAAATATACAAATGAGGGCACTCTATGCCATTATAAATACAGGAGAGTATAAGTGCGTATATATATATATACATATTACACGACACATATACATTGTATAACGCACGCGTAGGCGTACCGATTGCTGCGTTACTGTATTATGTAAACTTCCGAGGCTGTGGGTGTGGCATATGCGAGAATGCCGAAATATTTGCAAGCTACGTTTTATTTTATTTTCATTTTCTGATTTCCAGTCGGTCGAGGAGAATGAAAGAAATATACGTACCGTATATGCGTGTGCGCGTGTTTTAGTCCGATCCGTGTGAGTGTGTTTCTTGCCTGCCCGCACGAAAAAAATTCTGTCCTTTCGTGACATTGTGGGATACGAGAAAAATACCCTCGTCTACGAGCGAGTTCGTCACTTTTAAAGTCAGCCGTTCTCGAGTGAATGCGATCAAAGACGGAAAAGAGGAATCAAAGATTTCCGAGATTCTCACCGTTGTGTTCCTCTTCGTTTTCCAAAGTATTATCAGAAAAGTGGAAACGCGAAGGCTGAGAACGCGACGCGATAAAATCTACAGACAAGGAGACAGAATAACGAAGTAAGTGATGTTTAAGTGTTATCGAATGTTTGACAGAAACGACATTATTGATAGCCGATATACATATTATATATATACATATATTATATAAAAAATATATATATATATATATACAAATGAATATATCCTTGTTCTATTTCTTAAATAATATGATTACGACAGTTGAATCGAGTGTGTTTGCGAATGATTTAGCCGGGAGAAAGTATAAACACCAATCGTGGACCGAAACGCGCTGAGATACCACACCTGCGTTTCTTCTTACAAAATTGAGAATTTTATATATATGAATAATTATATGCACGTCGCGATCGAAGAGGGATCGATCTCGTCGACTGGTTTTACACGAACATTTTGTATATACGCATCCTCGAGACGATCGAATTCAACATTTTATTTGTCATACGAGCGACGAGATCGACGCAGATTCGACAAGATAAGATAAACAAAATGGAAGTTGTAACGATCATCGACGTGCCTGTCGAAAAAGTTATTACCGTTACTTTATCTCGGGTATCGGTCATCTATCGAACCTTCCCGAAAGACTCGTACGATCGTTTCTGTTGTATATTACGACTTACAAAAAACAAAGTCTGTCGTAACATTGTTATTGACGCTGCGATAACAAGTCAAATTTTGTTAAATATCGAGTTGCGCGCATAGATGCAATCTATACGTGCAAGTTCGTTAAACGAAAAGATTTCTAGGAACGAAGAAAAAGCTGACTTATACAGATACGGTGTTTACCCTTTCGAGTACAGGGTCCAGTATCGCAAGATTTATCGCGAATCGTCGATACGACTGCTTCGTATCGCCTGATCGTGCAGATGCTCACCGTTGCAAGAGAAAGTACCGCTCGACGAGCGTTCATGAGCGTGAACGTGTGCGAGCTGCTGCAAATGTTTGCTGTCAGCACCGAGAAAACAAATAATCAATTATAATCGATACCGTGTCTCTGTAGGAGGATACGGTACGTTGTCGTATACCGTTGCTCTCCAGCTAGGATAAGATTTTCAGCAGAAGCAACTGTGCGTTATCTAGATATCATTCAGTGAGCCGATAACGGGCCACCATTTTACGCCTCTACGCGAATCGAGAGGCACCCTACGAGCTTACCGTATGGACTGCTAGCTGATCCCTTGCGCTCGTGATATAGCGTGATAATAGAGTGCCATGCGCGACGCGAACCTCTTAGAGAACTTTGGACCATTCCGCTCAACGTGACACGCACGGCTCCGAGATCTCTGGATCGACGGAGTCGCCACGATCGACACGAACGAACCGAGATTTTTATACCCGCTTTTTATCGTTTGCGCGTACCGACGTTTCTAATTTTCTACGAAGTTTAACGAGAAACGAGAGACGAGGACGCGACGAATGATTTTGTAAAACCGCGTTGTCGAGTGAAGGGCTTCGTAGAAACGAATTAAACGTATTCGAAAATGGTGTAGGACGATTGAAGGCTTATCAGCGAGAACGAAATTTGATTCCAGTTAGATTAGCGCGTTTATTGAGGTGTCTCCTTCCACGGATTTTGATGTTAATCATCGAGGATTCTATGTCATAGTTCCTAATATTCTTTTAAAACGAATCTTTTAGGAATTCGGGGTAGAGTAAACGACCAAGTTTTTTCTATTATTTTCTAACTTTTCCTAATCTCGTACAATTAACATTTTTGCAATTAAGAGTTTCTATAAATGTTGGTGTAGGCTAGGTTTGAAAACAATAGAATTTTTCCATCCTTTTCTACAGGTTTTCTAATCTCAGATTATTTCCAGTTTTGTAACTGACATCGATTCGATGAAATGCTATCGAAAACCATTCATAACCAAAGTCTATTCGTCATTTTTTTTTTTTATCGTTTCTTCGATACGTCTATCATCGACTAAATATTGAAGGTGAAATTACATGATTTTTTGTTCGGTGAAAATTTGCAATACATTCATAAAAAAATCCTTGCTACGCAGAGATGAAACCAGAGACTATGAAACAGCCGCTGGTTCGATAATCGAACTCTCGTCGCGCAACTCAGCCTACGATTCTCCTGAAAGGATGCAGACGTCGCGTCGGTTAATCTTTTTAGAACGGCGTCGCGTCTTACTAGCGATTTTTACACCGTTTTTTTACACGTTTCTCACTGGCCTAAGGAGTCGTATCCCGTTTACGAGCGGCGAACAACGATCGACGGCGATCGTGATCATTCGCGAACAGGGTGCGAGAAGGAAACTAGATAGTTTCGCGCGACCATTTCTACTTCTATCGATAACAACATTTTATAGTTTTCTAAAGTAACGAGAAAAGCATTATTAGATTGCAAAGTCGACGGTTCGATCCTTGATTTTAGGTACTTTATCTTCAAATTTAATTCACGGGAGATCCTTACGTAGGCTTATTTGAACGTGCAAGCCGATCGGTATGCAAAGACTGACGCGTGTCGTCGAATTTAATTCCCGCACATCCGATCGGATATTCCGGGCTCACTCTTCATCGTCAAATCGATCATCGTCACAGACAAATCCAAGAAGACTGATATAGCGTTAAAGCCGAATGACTCTATCGGAACATTCCATCATCCGAACACCAAGAGCGAAACGAAACGGAATCGTCGAGCGGAAGAGGACCAGAAAAACACAAAACTGAGCAAGATAGCAAAAGAGGTAACGGCAACCCGCAAAGTACCACGCTCCTAAAAACGAATCCTCATCTCGAGGCAGATTTGCCAAATTTCATCGAAGAAGAAGAAGAAATCGACGGGTCGTGTCAGACGAACACGAGGAAACGAGGAAGGAAATAGAGAAAAACAAAGAGAAACCATGTAAAGTCAAGAAAGTTTCACGTATCACGTACAGATATACATACACGTATACACATACATACATACAAATACAGACACGTGCATAATGAATAGAAAAGAAACGATAGGCTACAGTGCTGCATACGTATTTAAATTAAAGGAGCATTAAATAAGCATGGATGTGCATTTTAGATGTATTAGAGGAGTCTCACCACACATTTAGTATTAATTATAAAACGTTGTAGTCCGACGTGAGGGAGGGACAAGGGGAGGATTTACAGGAATTAAATTCGCCTGAGAATCCTTGAATCTGTTCGATGCGTTGTCCTTTTCTTCCCCAAAAAGTAGATTTCGCATTCTCGCGGGTTCTACGATCTCTGTTTAGATTAATTTTGCAACGATTCAGATATTCGAGGAATCTGGGCACTCTCGGCGGTGGCGCTATCTTACCAAATGGTTTCGCTTTTCCCGTCTTTTGGGGAAACAAATTTTTGTACTTTTCCACGGTAATCTCGAACGATTTTCTTCGAGGGCGACGTTGCAATCATTTATTCGATTTTAATCGCAATCTTGAACTCGAAAAGTTTTGTTCGAGCTTTTAAGAATATCTTTACAAGTAAATATGTATTCATATATTTTTCGATAATTTATCGAAGGACTCCCCTAGATCCCTACCCTTGAGAGAAATGCGACGGGGATTCTCATCGTCACGATCGTTTATCATCGTCATCGTCGTTTGTTTATTTAACTCGTACCGTGTTTTACGCAATCTATTGACGTCGCAATTACTAAAATGATGTAGGATAATATATATATATATATATATATATATAATTTTGTTAAGACGGGGGACGAAGAGCAAACATATTGTCATTATTTTATCGACGTCGTATTATTTATATCGAAGGAGTACCACGTATATGCAATGATTATTAACGATAAAGATCGACTAGTGTATTTCGAACCCGACTGACAACAATTAAAGAATTTAATTGCGCTGAACATGACGGCTCGTTTTTCTTCTCTTACTTTTCAACACTTTTGTATCCTGGACAAAAAGAAGAGAAAGCATCGAATTCCTGAAACTCTAAAGGTATTTACGATTATTACATTTTTTTAAACTTAAAAAGTGCTTACACTCAAAACATTGCTTTTATCTGGAGAATATTGTTATACGTTGCGAATAACCGAGAAGCTTGAAAATACGTTTGTCGATTGAAAAACCGTGTAGAAATTTGATCGACGACGACTCTACGCGGAATAATTGTTAATTAAAAGGCGGATTGCAGCGCGGATTGACAATTTGCAGTCGTAAAAGGAGAACCGGGCCCCTTCTGGTCGGCGAATCGAAACGAGCAACCCCTCTCTTTTCAACAATTGCTCTGGCGATTGTCTTGCGCGCGCGTAGCCAATATTTTGCGTAAACGAATAAATACGAAAAAAATGTTGCCAACGATATTTATCTTTTTTTTTTTTTTCATATAAATTACAATGCTCGCTGAAAAATGATGGGAGATCGATTCGATTCAACGCGGGAAGGAAACGCGTTAAAGAAATGGGAACACGCGATAAAGGCTGGGGTTCGATGATTGTATTTTAACAAGAAAATCCTCATGCCTCGGCGAGCACCGGCACCTGCACACCGCGCGATAAGAAACCACCAACACATATTCACGCCGAGCGGGATCCACTCGAGCGCCAGTTCAATGTCGTTGCTTCTTTCAATCAGTGATCTCGTGAAATTAAAACTCGCTACAAACAAAAACATTGATCGTTCATCGCTGAAAGTAACGATTCGAGAAATTAAACCTAAGCGAGACCTAAAGTAGAAATCATAGAAATCGTTTAATCGCTATTTAAATAAAAACCTCTATCTTTTCGGATATTTTCGCACAACGCATCGAAGCTTTCCGTTAAAATTTATTCGACATTTGAACAGATACGGTTTCAATCGCCAAAAGGTCGGAAGAAATTTTATTCGGATCAATCGGCAACCTAGATTCTTGTTCGTTTCACACCCCCGTGAACGAGCCACATCATCCCCACGCGCAACAGAGTCCTTTGGTTCTCTTGGTCCCCGCGAAGGATCCTCCCGCAGTTTATCGTCGACCAGCAAACCCAGTGGTAGTCTTAAAAGTCACAGGGCACTGTCGCGGTTTAAGCGGTAAATTGGCAAAACGATACGAGTCCCTCGAATTCTTAAAGAGAGTCACAAATTGCAAATTTATCTTCAGCGAAAGATACAAGTATATATATATATATATTACTTGTAATATTACCTCAGCGAGAACAAAAATTCATAAGCACGTATACCCCATGACGGACGTAAACAGCAATAAAATGTCCGCCGAGTCCTCCAGAAAGTCCTTGGAATTCGCGAAAAAGGAGATGCGTACGATAGTGGACAAAATCGAAGAGAAGGGACTTACGAGTAGGACTTTGAAACTGTTCCACGCGCAGTCCTTACTTAGGCCAAGCGGATCGAAAGTCCGCAGGAGACACCTGTGGATCTTGTTGATCCTCGCCTGGATTCTGGGCCAATTTTTGTGGAATTACGCGAGTGCTGCTCGCTACAACAAGGTGAGCATCGATCATTGAGCTACGATCTTATTTCAAGCCACTTATCGAACGTAACTTTCAATTTCATTCTCACTTTCATTTTAGTTGTTTGTCTCGTTACTTTGATCGTAGAAACAGGTGGAAAAATTTAAACAGTTTACAAGTTTCATTATCTTTTTACGATCGAAGCAACGGAAAACATTTCCCGCTGTTTTTTCGAGTGTTAGAATCGATATTATCAACAGTGAAATATCGTTCAAGTGTCTGGCGGAGCTACCCTTGTTCACGCAGAAAATTTTCCGACCGGCGGAGGACTGCTCGATCTGTCGGGACGTTCAACAGGTTGACAGGATATCGAACGTGGTTCCTGGGAATTTCGAAGAACGGTACCGCTCGTCCAATTTGTCCAATGGCTCGACTACCGTATTTCCGGATATGTACCAGCAATTTCGCGCGTCGTTTTTACTCGATTTTCGTTTCGAATTTAAAAGATCGAATGTAATCTTAAATATGTAGCCGTACGACTGTAATGGAAACAAAAAGGTTAAGGAGTTCGTTAGTACTTTGTCAACATCTATCTAGGACGCGTTAAGAACCTTGTTCAACTCTACCTTGCTTTCGCACCGAAACTGTATATTTATTCGTGCCTTTATTCTTTTTTTTAACGCTGCGCTAATTATACGAATATTTGTATTTGTTTATTTCTGTCGGAAATTAGTTACGCGTACTCTGGGAGACCAGTAGTGATCACCGACGCAATGACAAACTGGACAGCTCCGAAGGTGTTTTCCTTCTCGTTCTTCAAGTCGTTGTACGACGGTGAGGACGCAAATTGTCAGTTTTTTCCATACAAAACTGAATTCAAGAGTCTTCAAGATGTTTTCGACATGGACGCCAATCGGTCTTTGCTCGAAAATGGAACGAAGCCGTGGTACGTGGGCTGGTAAGAGCGAACAACTTGTTAATATAAAATAATACATTGCTATCCTCAAAAAAAATTCCGGAAGTTGAGCGGTGCCCGTGAACAGCACAGTTTCAGGGCTTCGATTACGGTATTAAAGCTCGCACGTATGCGCACAATCCTGCTAACGAGCTTAAACGCGCACTCTGTATCAGTCTATATTCATCGTACGAGACAATTACCTAGAAACCCGCATCCGAGCCAATCAACGTAGGTATATTGCCTTCGTTCCACATTTCTGATTTCTCCTTTTATTAAAATCGGCACGGGAACCTTGATCCAGCCTCTACGATAAACTCTCCAAGTTTAACTACTCGTGCGATCAAAAATTGGAAAACTGACGACAGATTTAATTCTTGAAGGAGCAACTGTGACGAGAAAGCCGGCAACGTGCTCAGACAACATTACCGAAGACCCTATTTCCTGCCCCCGACTGCGGAGAGCGAGAAGACCGATTGGATTTTCATGGGAAGCCATGGCTACGGAGCTCCCATGCATGTGAGTCCTCTTTCTTTCTGATCGTTTCGAAAAAGTCGCTGAAACGAACGTTTCCAGGTGGACGACGTGGAGCATCCGTCGTGGCAGGCGCAGATAAAGGGCGAGAAATTGTGGATCTTGGAGCCGCCGCGAGAATGCCATTACATTTGCGATAAGCTGGAGATTGTGGTGCGTCCCGGTGAAATAAGTAAGCGTATCTTGCAACGTTATTATTTAAAGTCTATCGATTACATGTCGCGTAATCCAGTTTCTCCATCTATCGATCGAATTTTTGTCCAATCGAACAGTCGTTCTGGACACCAATCGCTGGTATCACCAGACGGAGATCGTTTCAGAGGAGATGAGCATCACCATCGGCGCGGAATACGATTGAAGGAAGAAGATCGATACAACTCGAATGTAATGTCTTGCATGTATCGTTAGCAAATTGTGTTTTACGAGTTCTAGCGTCTCTCGTGTGTTACACGAATTACATGTTTACGCATAAATGTTAACGTTTATCGTATGTATTGTAAAACCCACGTTCGTCGATCAAACTCGAAAGTTGGAAACGATAACATCACCAGGAGAATTCACGATTTCCCGCGCCTTACCATGGTCTCTCTCCACGACAACACCGAAACGTTCCGATCCTCTGGAGCGGTTGATCGATTTTCTCGATCAGGACGGTCGTGCACGCGCCAGGTAACATATGATCGCGCGCACACGCGTGGATCACCAGTCCGTGGAGGGGAACCCCCGCGGCAGGGACCACCTGCCGCCAGGTGCGACTTCACCGGACATCTGCACGAGGGGCCCGTGCCGTACCGTTTCCTTTTCACTATCCACCATTCCCGCGATTAACCTCGTCGAGCTCCACTCGTCCAAGCCCCCCGGGTATTACGAGAACGTTTCATGTCTGTCCGAGGCTCCGTTCATTACTCGAGTACTAGGCATTAAATGTCGGAAGAGCGTAGGTTTTTACTCGAAACCAAACGTGTTACATACTACGGGAAGTATAATCGCAATAGAAAGCGCAATTTACGTTTCTTTTATTCCGAATCGTTCGTGGTTAAATATTAGTCACAACTCAACCGCGAGAACTCGGACCGGTTGAGTATCGAAATTGAAATGTTCAACGATCCAACGAGGAAGAGGGAAGCTGAAAACGACCGGCGTAAATGGCGACTCCGCGATGGACTCGACGGGCACTCGAAAATGTCTGGAGACAGTGGAGACCGTTCCTCTGCGGGGGATGGCTCATCGAAGGAGGCCAGAGGGCTTCCTGTCTCAACCTAATTACATTCCACGCGATGCATGCCGGGGGGAAGAGAAGCAGGGTGGACGCAACAAAATCTCGTTAATTCATAAAAATTCTCCGTCTGTTTCGCGACGGTCTTTTTACCCGCGCGAAATTAAAATCCCCGCGCAGTCGAATAGGATCGATGCCGGAGGAATTGCACCGGGGATTCCGTCGATCGTTCCATCGTTCTCTCTCTTCGCAAGTGGAAGAAATTATCGAATGGACGCAGAGCCGGGAAAAATGTCTCGACGCATCGACCGACGCGTTATTCGTTCATGAATGACGCCGGGGCTTCGGTTAGCGGGACGCCATTCAAACCTAGATGACGTCACGCTATTCCGTGTCCCTGAATATTCGATCCCGAAGAATGCAGAAAAATCTTGGAAACTGGATGACGTAGATCATTTTAGAAGAGAATAATATATAGTTTTTGGCGAAAAGCAAAAGGAAAAATCGTCTGCGCGCGATCTCCCTCGCGTGGGCCTTTGAGATCTCAACGATCGCTCGTTTTCCCGCGGTGGCGATTGCTCGAGGTTTGCGGCACAGTTTCGGAGAACATTTTCAATGGCGGTCGATGCGATACGGCGCGGCAACGCGCGCGATGACCACCGACCGATGCCTATAATGGCTCGTGTACGTGTATCTAAACGTACTGGCGCGTGTCCACCCCGTTCGCACTCCCTCCGGTTCGGTATCTCTCTCACCCTGTTTGCGGCCATTTACACATTTCGCGTAGGTGCATATGGTTTCCCTGTTCTCATCTCGCTTCCTCGTGGATGGCAACACCTACGCGCGCGTTCTTGGCGCTTCTCTCTCGCTCTCTGCGTACTCAGCCCTTCCGTCTCTCCCCTCGTTTCATATACTTGCGGTTACACATGCCTCGTCGGTATGCGTCGACATCCCTCTCTGTTTCACTTTCAACAGACATATACATATATGTACTTACATATACGTGCAGGGTTTCACGCAGGCGCGTCAAAATTGTCCTAACGTCTTTGTAACTCTGTATCAATTTTTGTCTTTCCTTGTTCCACCTCGACCGAACTTGACTCTCTCTTTTGCGCTCTATCCTCTCTTATTTTGGGCTTGTTGTTTTCACACGTTTTGTCGATTCCTTCCCACCATTCCGAATCGGGGTTTCTCTTTCTCTTCGCGTGAGTCGTATTAGTTTTGAAAGTGGATCGTCGTTTAATTTCCCCTCTATTTCTTAACGGGTTCTCGGTAGATGGATTTTACTTTCACCTGTTCCCTATACTTTGCCACCCTTCGTTTTCTCCGCCGCTCCGTTTCCTCCTTTCGTATTTGCGCGGAAAATCAGCGTCTAGCTGGTTATTATTAGTCACCCCCCGTTCGGTGGGAATATATGTATACGAGCCTTCGCCCACGCTCCTCCTAATCTCGTGTCCCTTCCAGGGTGCTTCTCCTTTAGTTATACGAACTGTCCTATCTATCGTTATTTGCGTGATATATTAAAGTTTTTATTCGTTCTCTTTGAAACCGTACGTATAAATTACACGTGAACGCTCGCCCTTTATTTCCGTTGAAGCTACTCCGTTTCTTTTCTCGTACGAGTAAATACCACGTTTACGCCAACTTCGACTTTGTTACGATTATTACGCAAAGTCTGCGCAAATGATCTCTCGTCTCTGTTTCTAGCGAGACGCAAACTCCAAGTCCGCGTTCACCCTCCTGTGCTGGTGGTTCCTCGTTTCCGTGTTTATGGCAACACGCGTTTACGTGCTCGGACTGACCGCTCCTCCTCTTCACCCTCTCGGTCACCGCGGGCTCTCCGGCTTGGCCCGCTCGCGTGTAACCACACACGCTTCGTACATAGAGGTTTCTCGGTGTTCGTGCTCCGCTATGTACGCCCTCGGTACATACATATCGGTCGCGCTATCGATTATTTTACCCATGTGGAACTTTCCCCTATTCCCTGTTCGCCCCACTCGGCGTCGCGACGCCCGGTATAGAACGCGATATCGACGTTACATCGCTCGCACACCCCTCCGTGGCCTCCCCACTCTCGTCATCCACGAACTAACCTCAGGATCGTCGAAATCGGGCGTCGCGATGCCCTTCCCCTCGAATCGACCTCAATTTCGATGTTCCTCGCTGCCATCGACGACTTCCGCCACCATCCAAATTTCTCTCTTTTCCATCAGAAATTTGCTAAGCGAAAGGAAATCGATCGAGCGATCCAAGCTTGGAATCGATCGACCTTCCGGATGAAAGACGATCGTTGTGCCCTGATGGCGACGATTCGAGTCGCGTCAGGGATGAAATACGTTTGGATTAGACGCAGAGCCGGCCTGAGTTCGAGCTAAATTATGGATCGCGATTAGCTGGACTAATTCTCTCGGATATACTTCAAATTGTCTACGTAAATTATCTTTTTACAATCTCGAGAGTTGGTCGATCTTTTCGACGAGAGTCTATCGCATTCGATTCGACATAATCGGATCGCGTTAACTATACGTTAAACCTGCAGCAGATCTGCATTTGATCCAGATTAAACGTGGTTTGCTTTAGATTAAGTTAGGATTGAGACTACGCGGACGACGTAAATTTATTCTACGCTGACTGCCGTGATCGTTTAAAAACATTTTAGTACGAGGTAGGTGTGCGTTAGTATAGTTATTCCGGGTTAAGAGGTCTTTTCGCTTTAGCGCCCCGAAAAAATAGGTCATCTTTCGGACTTTTTCAAAGAAAAAGTATAAGCTGGATCATCCTCGTATTTAGCACGCGCTCCCGACGATTATCGAACAAGGTTTTATCATTTTTATAGCCTGCGTTTAAACAAAAAAAGAAAATTGTTCTTTTCTAAAAATCGTCTGTCTGTTTCGAGGGGAATCGAGTAGGGATTCGCGAAATGCAGGGGTTTTGTCTCTGTCGGTTCGTCGGGGCGCGACGCGTTTTTATTTCTTCTTGCTCGCCTTCGCCGGCCGGTGTATACACCCGATATCGATTTTATTTCCTTGCGAGCACCAATGGATTCCGTCCAGGGAACGTCGCGTGGTTCTTCTCTTATCTAAAACTATTTATTTATTCGCTGTTACAGACAATTACACCTCGTGCATACGCAAGAGAGAAAAGAAATAAAATAAAATAGAAAGGAGAAATTACCGAGCATGAAATCGAAAAGAGAAGAAAGAAACGTGGATAGCGCGTACGAAGAAAACGATCAATTAATTCACCTATTCGAGGTTCGTCGCACCTGCGCGAGACGCGATCGCGATCGTTGAATTCGTCGATTCGGGCACGCGTACGATTCGCTGTGCCGAGAACAGAGATGATCAAAAATTGATTCGAGGTAACACGTGAAACCAACGTATTTAAGTAAGTTTCCTTGAGAATTTCTTCGAGCAGGGTACCAAAAGTGGACGGGTAGGTCCTGAGCCACCCCTCGTTGCTTTCCGCGCGTCCAGCCTCCTCCGCCCCGCGTGGCCCTTTCCATGCGACCCCTGCGTATCGAGTTGGTTACAGATCCCCGTGGCAAGATCTCCAACCCTCTGAATTCCCTACTCCGAGCCCCGTCCTTTCCCCGCTGGCCCCAGGAGCAGCCACGAAGAACGAGGCACCTAGGTACTCGCGAAGCACGCAATAGTCGCGTTCGCGATTTGCGCAACTTCGCGGTCGCTTCGTCTTCGTCGCTCGAACGTCTGTGGGAGCGCGCGAGCTCGCGGCTGGCTCTCTCGCCCTTTCGTTACTCGAGAGATGGTAGAGCGCGCGATTCGGAAAGATGCGAAACCAACGCGACTAGAAAAATAATCGAGACGCGAGAATCGTTTGGAAAGTCGGTTCCTAAATACGACGTTCGCAGCTTCTCCGCGGGGTGCTGTCCGCTCGAGGAGAGAAAGGGTGGCAATCCGCGGAGAGAGAGGGACAAAGTCTCTAAGGGTGCGCGCACGCGTGCGCGTGAATGCGCACGAGCATCCAACGAGCCGGGGATCGCGAGTCGAAGAGGATCGCCTCCGCGTTTCGCGTGGTGGAATCGTGTTAGAATCGCGATAGAATCGATTATTCGTGCAGTCAGTGAACGGGGAGAATCGACCAGCCTAGTCTCGACCCGCGAGATCGATCGGCGACGCGCGTCGACGCCCGAGAGCTCCGTTCCAGTCCTCGTTCCCCATTGATTACGCTATCGACGCCTACCCTGGCGACCACCGTCGATTGACGCCGCTTCGACCCATCGCCTCGACTCGATCGCGCAGGGGTTCGAGCTACTCGATTGGGGAAGATCCCCGGGAGGACATCTTGGAACTGGCCCCTCCCCGCCTCTCCCTCCTCTACGCTCCCCATGCGGACGGGGATGCGCGTTTCGATCGTGGAATTGCGTCGAACCGGAGGCTCGAGCGCGTCTCGCCTCGCAAACGCTTCGGGACACGTGGAGGAACGCTGATCGATTCCGCGCTGCGAGAGTACTTCTCGCGTACCACCTTCGATTGCGTATTGATCCTCCGAATTCGGCTCGTAGCGCCGACCGCGCGCGGCCTGGGAATCTTCTGGAAACCGTTTCGCGGTCGTGGCACGTAACTGGAGTACCGTTCCACCGAAATCCAGAAAACAGCTTGTTTCGAGATACGGTAGGTGTGAAACTCGACGAAGCTCGTTAAAACAGAGATGGAAAAATCGAGAAAGGTTCTGCGAGGGTTCGTTTCGAGAAGAAAACTAGACGGAGCTGGTAAAAAAGCGAGATAAAAAAAGCAAGGAAACGATAGCTGACAGTATCTCGACGAGAAGTTGGTCGCAACGCAACACGTTTAACCAAGATCGAAAGAAGAACACTCGATAATCGGATCGAGCCAAGGAATCGGTCGCGTAGGCTCGCGCATGGTGGTCGTCGGTCGAGGATAGGTCTCCGTTGGAGCGCTGGATAGGATAGGAGTCGATGTTTATGCTCGAAGTATTGGCGCATCGAGCAACGTTGGTCACGAGGTATCGGAAAATCGATAGAAGGCTGTACTGACGCCAGAGTGGTGGAGGCGTCGGTGACGGGTGTGTGGTGGTGGTAGCGACGGCGTCGACGGCGCGCACGTAGCGGTCCCTCGCAACACACGATGACGAAAATGCCCTCGCTGGTGACTTAGACTCCTCGACGAGGGGTGGCTCCGGACGCGAAGATTCGCGCGCGCGGACCCGACGAGTCTGGGCTGCGAACGAGGCGACACGGGACAACGAACAAACGAACGACGATCGAGATAGTCGGAAATCGTCTCGACGATACGCGGTCGCGTTCAGTTCGCATCGGTTTGACGGAATATACGCGTCGGTCTCGCTCTCGAGCAAAGGGGTTAATATTTCACGTGGATCGTCGTATCGTTGACGGCTGTTCGGAAAGGACCAAGAATCGCGCAGGTACGGCTGCCGGTGGTAAAACCGCGGTGACGTGGTAAACGGGGGATGTCGCGGTGTCGGTTTTAACGAAAGACGCGACCATAGACAGTGAAAAAAACGAAGAGTGCGAGAGGGGGAAAGACACGCGCGAGTGAAACGAACCCGCGGAAGGAAGGAGGATAACGCGAGTCGCACCTGGACCCGGAGGAATCGTAGTTAGAGCGTAGCACGCGTCGGAGGGTGTCGCGTACGAACGAGGAACGAGCACGTTGGTGGTAGGGTGGACCAGGTGGTGACGGTGGCAGTAGTGGTGGTGGTGGTGGTGGTGGTCGTGGTGTTGGTGGTGGTGGTGAGGTGGTTGTTGTCGGTGGTAGTGGGCCGTGCGGCATGTCGACCGAGGGGTAAGGGACAGAGTGAAACGGAACGGAAGGGTCGAAGAAGAGGAACGAAGAACGAGAGAGACGTCCCCCTTCTCTCCGGTCGTCGGCTCTTACTCTTTTCCGCCTGTGGTTTCTCTTTCTCTCCCTGTCTCTCGACACGAACCAACGTATTCACTCGAGCGCGGTGTGTGCGTTCTCACTCTCTCCGCGTATGTCATGGGCGCACGGTGGTCGCCGCCGCTGTGGTACCGGATCTCTATGCCGATCCGACGTGCTGGATGTGGCGGAGCAATAGCGACAACAACGTCGTCGTCTGAGTTGACAGGAACGGTAGCACCACCGGAACCGGCGGTGTCCTCGTCCACGAGAGACGTCCTCGGTCGCGATCACGGTGTTCTGATTCGTTCGAGGTTGCCGGACACGAGGAGACGGTGGTGGTTCTCCGCGTTCTCGTCTTGGTCGTCGTCGTCGTCGTTGTTGTTTCCCTGGTTGCGGCGCGACGCGCATCGCGACTGGTTCGCTCAGTGACGAGACCAAACGATCGACAATCGACAGTGACAGAAACCAGGTGGGAAGGGATAAAGGTTATAGTGTTCGCGAGATAAACGCGTATCGTGTTCGGTGCGCGCGTAATATAGTGCGTCGAGTCTAGAGAACAAACGGCGACTGGTGCCCGTCGCAGAGGAATATCGACGGTAAAAAAGAGTCGCGGACGGAGTGCGCGCGATCTAGCAAAGAAACGGTGTGTGCACGCGGTGTGTCCGAGCACGGGAGAGCGAGTGCGCGGCCACCCGAACTAGATGTGCGTAAATGGAAGGTATAGGGGACGTAGCCGATCATCAATCGCATAGCGAGCAATTACTGGACTCGGTCGATTCCCCGGCGGCGGTTTCTACGCATGGCCGGGGAACCGGTGGGGGTGGTTCGAATGGGAACTGTGCAGGTGGAGGAGGAAGCGGTGGAGGAGGAGGAGGTGGTAGCAACAGCGGTGGTAGAGGAACGGTGGTCGGTGGGGGTAGGCATCACCATCATCACCACCACCACCACCACCAACCCCACCATCACCAGCAACAACAACAACAACAACAACAACAACACCATCACCATTCTCAACAGCAACAGCATCAAACTCATCATCATCACCACCACCATCCTCAACATCATCATCATCATCATCATCAACAGCAGCAGCAACACCAACATCAACATCAACAACACCACCAGCACCAACAGCACGAGCTCGGCGTCGACGGAGCGGGTGGAAGAAACCCCGGTGGAAGTGGAAACGGCAGTGGTGGTGGTGGTGGTAACGGAGAGGGTATGTCATCCTCCGCCTCGCAAAGTCCCGACATCGCGTGCGCGAACTTGCCGCTGGAACTACTGGCGGCTGGCGCGCTCGGCGTCAAGGAGGAGCGAGAGCTCACCGCCGCGGAGGATCTGTCGTCGTCCCAGGAGCCACCGAGTAACAGTATCGTCGGCGGTGGTAGTAGCGGTGGTGGCGGCGGCGGTGGCGGCGGCGGAGGCGGTGGTGGTGGTGGTGGTGGCGGCGGCGGCGGTGGCGGTGGTAGCAGCAGCACGAGCAGCAGCAGCAGCAGCAGCAGCAGCAGTGGCGGCAGCGGCGGAGGTGCCGTCGGTGGCGCCGGTGGTGGCAACGGAAACGGCGGTGGCGGTGGCGGTGGTGGCGGCGGCGGTGGTGGAGGTGGTGGTGGTAGACAGAACGCGAGGGAGTCCCTGTCGGTGATCGTGCCACCTCAGGACGTGGACGTGGACTCGCGTGACGCCGACTCGGAGCTCCTCAGTCCGGGCAAGCTAACGCCGACGTCGGGGATAAGCGTCTCGGTCGCGAGTATGATCGACGCGACGGACTTCAGGGCGATGCAGCCGGAGCCGACCTATCAGACGCTGACCTCGGTCGCGGAAAGGATGTCGCCGCCCGGCTTCAGTCCTGGTTCCTCTTACGCGACCCTGACGCCGTTACAGCCGTTACCGCCGATCTCGACGATGAGCGACAAGTTTGTATACAGTGCACACGCGGCTGGCGGCGTTACCGGTAGTTTCGCGGTGATGCAAAACAACGGCCTCGGGAACATCGGCCTCGGGATGGGTAGCTCGCCGTACGCGTACGACAAATTGCCCTCGATGGGCATGTCGCCGCCGCACAATTACGCCTCGCCGGGCGCGGGCCTTCAGCCGAGTCCTCTGTCACCGCAGAGCGCCTACAGTCAGAGCGGACTCAATTCGCCGCACAAGTCCGCCAGTCCTCACTACGATCCGGCCTTTTTGCCGAGGTTGCAGCAGAGTCCGGCGGCCCTCAGTCCTTCCTCGCCGCCGGCTGTTTCGGCGACGGCCAGTTTCGCGCCTTCGCATCATTCCCCGCCCACGCATTCCGTGCCGGCTGCATCGCCGCCTCCCATGCAGACGCAGCTGCAGCAACAACAGCAACAGCAGCAGCAGCAACAACAACAACAGCAACAACAGCAGCAGCAACAGTCGATGCCGCAGCAAACGATCGCGCACACGCAGCACGTGCAGCACACCTCGGTCGTGATGAAGACGGTGTCGTCGGCAGGGAACGGAGCCGGCGAGGTCGAGGAGATCAACACCAAAGAACTGGCGCAGAGGATCAGCGCCGAGTTGAAGAGGTACAGCATACCGCAGGCGATATTCGCACAGAGGGTTCTCTGCCGTAGTCAGGGTACCCTCAGCGATCTGCTCCGCAACCCGAAGCCCTGGTCCAAGCTCAAGAGCGGCCGAGAGACCTTTCGACGGATGTGGAAGTGGCTACAGGAGCCCGAGTTTCAAAGAATGTCGGCCTTGCGGCTAGCAGGTTAGTGCTCCATCGTGTCTCCCACGATAATAACCGTCTCGTTCCTCTTCTCACCTTTACTTTACTTCGCTAACTGATACATCACGCGTATAATCACCTTCGATTTCGGTTGCCGTACGGCGTATCGTTGTCGATCGCTCGATTCGGACATCGAAACGATTCTCGCGTCTTTCCTTTGCTTTTATCTACGATGCCATCGTTTTGGACCGCGAACGCGTTACTAACCGCGATCTTATCCTCGGATTCTATCGCTCCACGTCAAAGTCGCTCTTTGCTCCAACTTTTCCGTGCCATCTTAGATCTGTTTGTCGACTCTTCGATTAAACACGTTAATCGTTATATCCGCGCGTCGTCGAGAACTCTGCTCTCCCCGTAACGCGATTCGCGACTATTACCGAGATCCTCGAGTTCCTCCTGAAATCGCTAAAAAAATTGGCGCCATCTCCGATTCCGTTGGCATCGAGTCCCTCCGGATTCGAGGAAAGCAACGTTCTCGTCGAAAGCAAAGTCGTGCCAGGATGGAATCCGTTCGGTCGGAAAGGAAAATCCTCGAGGAAAATTCCGAGAAAGACGGTGCGAAAACGACGTAGCAGGGCCTCTGTTTTGGGGCAGGGTCGACGAAATCGGACGAGCGCGTGCACGCGCGTAAGAGACGCGGGCGGAAGCGCACACGTGGCACCCACGTGGAGAGGCGTTCCCTTCCATATCATTCAGAGATAGACGCGCGGAATAACACTTTTCGAATTCAACATCCTTTGCCCCGGCACAACAGCGCGTACAGTTTATTGATCGTGGTCACGCGGTGTTCGCGCCTAGGCGCAGACGCGACCTCGACGACGCCATGTTCGCCATGCCGCCGCCACGCTGTCGTCATCCCCTCCCGCTTAGGGTTTTACCCTGTCCATCCGAGAACATGTTATCCGGCCTGCGCGAATTCGCGCCTGACAGCCGCACAGACTCATGCTGCGTGGACTGCAACGGACTCGATCATGCGACGAACTTCGCGATACCGTTTCGAAAAAATAGACTCGATTTTGCGTAAGATCGTACCTATAGACTTGGAGTTTTCTTCTTTCGTGTTTCATCGGTCGAGATGTTCTCTGTCTTCGCAGGATAGCCTATGTATTCTCGATCATCTACGGAGCTTTAATTTCTGTCCGTCTTTGATTTCGTACTTTGTTCTCAATCCAAAAACTTTGATTATCGGCATTCGAGTCTCTGTCGTCGTACGATTTAAATTCACGCGGTAAGAAGGTCGGGTAAGATTGGGCAGATGTCGGAAGGGGGTAGAAATAAGAAAAGCAAACTCGCGTTTAGGGAGAACAAACATTTCTACCAAACACCGGTACTTCCCCCTCCGTCGGTAGCTCCGGCGTTTCTTTTGTACGCTGGCAAAGGAGTAAAGATAATGTCGAGGAGGGGTGGTAACTATTCTGTAACCAGTCGGAGCTGTCTCGTTCTCCGTCGCTCTCCTCGGATGCTCGCGAGGGTCGCGGAAAGGCTGGGGAGGGGGGATACCGAAGAAAAGGTGACGGTAGTGGTAAAAGGGTTCGTCGAGGGAGACAATGCTGCGAAAAGAAGGGTTCGATCCAGTGCCCTTCAGATTGGAGTCCCGCTATTGTTTCCCACGTTTCTTTCTCGCTCGTTCCGAAGTGTCGTCTCATTAAAACACGTTCGAAAGCGTCGTGGCTAACACAGGTGAGTCGCTTAACTTCCAGCGACTACTTTTATTCAAAAACCGCCCTTAGTTTGTTGGAAGGATAAAACGAAACAAATCATCGGACGTCGGATGCCGTTTCAAAATTTCAAATTATCTCGTTTCTCCCAAAATCCTTCGGAAATCATTCGTCGACGAATCTTTGAACGTGAATTTTCCGGGAAAAGGAACTTTTCCGTTCAGGCTTACGGAATCATCGCGACGCGAGGTCTAAGAATGCATTCGACTGAAACGACCGTTGCATACGGCAGCTCGTAAATGATTCAGAGTCGAGATCGATGGGAAAGCGGTGCTAACTCCAGTCGCGTTGTATCTCGAGTTTGTACGTTCACGATAATGGACACACGGTGTACAGTAATAGTCGTATCGATCGAACGGCAACTCTGACCAAAGAAAACACGGTTCGCGTTGTACGGTGTCTTTTACGAATGAAACATGGAAAAGAGAGAAACGTCTGTTCGCGGAGGCGATAGACTTTCGATGAAGGACACGTTCAAACTTTTTCAAACGAAAGCTCAAGACGCGAATAAACACGATTGAATGTTAAATAATCGAATAGGTGACGAATGTATCTTTACCTTCGAAAGTGGAGCGACGAATTCACCGCTGCTCGGTAACGAGGGAATGAAAATTTCGTCGAATTAACATTTACGTGAAGCAACAGACACGAGCTCCTCGAACCTTTATACCGAACGTTTAATTCGTTTAAATTGCGAGGGTGCATTCAATTTTCTTGCAATTTTTCCTCATTCTTCCTCCACCGTCATCGGTCTCCTCGCAGATCACAGAAACGTCATCGATGACCTCGTTACCGTTCAACCCGTAACCTCGGAGGGACTCTTTTCCGTCGGATAAAGCCAGTCTCTAGTTTGATTTCGTCCAAGTGCGTTCGGGGAAAATAGAACAAGTCATCCAACGATTCGTGAAAATAAGTTAAATAAGATCTTTTATTAACCTGTGATCCGTTCGACTAAACCTTTGAATTTTTTTCGAGCTCCGCAGGTACCGAGCATTAGTGAAATTTATCTCTCGCGTATCTCGCAGAGTATTCCTTATCACGAAACTTGAAGCTTTTCCTCATTCGATTATTTCTATTTGTAATCGTCGTGGCTCGCGTTTCACGTTCAGATCGCATCAAAGAAATTACAGATGCGACCGACAGCTGGCTGCGAAAGGTGTCTTCCGCAGTCCCGAAACGCGAGGAATAAGGGAACAGTGGTGAAGAAGAAGCGCGTAACGGACGAGGACGATGTCTGGAATGACGTCACAGCCCCTCGTGGTACCCACATCTTCCATCCGCGTTACAAAAAAATTCAAGAGGTTGCGTTCGCAATCGGCGACTCGTTTCGAGGACGCGTCCTCGTGTTTGCAAAGTCCCAGCGCTTCCTGAGGATCACCTTCTTGCCCTCCCCTCATTCCCCTACCCCCTGTCCCACGTGATCTGCATCGCAAACTAGAAGGATCTTGGGCTTGTTTTTACTCTTTTGTAACCTCGATTTCGTTGCTTCCGGTGATAGGTTGGTAGTTTCGAGTGAAACAGATCGCGATCAGCCAAAGGGTTACATAAATATTAACGGGAACGTTTGTTTTTTAACAATCGACATCGACTTTGAACGTTCGTAGGCGTTTAAAAATTCTGTTCAGCGTATTCATCGGTAGCGAGCAACGCTCGCAACAGTTGAAGTTTCCCTTTGACGTTGAAAGTTTCCTTCGAGCCGGTGCGTCGTTCCTCGAGGCGCGTTTCCTCGGATCCTCTCGCCGTGGACGATAAAGAGCAATCGATGCGGGCTTTTATGCGATAGAACGACCACGAGGACGCGCACCGTGGTGACCGCCGCGGTTTCCGGGCCGTAGTCACAGGACAATTATTTTCAACGTGCTAGCTCCCCTGTTCGAGGCAACATTCCTTTTTTCCAAGTATAGAATGCACCCTCTGCGCATGACGCGAGTGCTGTTATTAATAACAATCGGAGACAGCCACGAGTTAAGGGAATAAGCGGTGTCGCAGCTCCGGGGCTCGTCCTTCGAGGAATTTCCAAGTTTTTCGAATGTTTAAGTCAATTTTCACAAATTCTTCGAATAATCATAGTACAGTCCTTCTCGAAATTAGTATCGCGAGGGTTAATTCCAGCTTTGCCGATTCGCTCGACGACGACCCATCGCTCAGGGGTTGTCGAGACTCGTTCGAAAGAAACCTGATTTTCCCCGGAAACTTTTGCTCGAGGAACACGATGGACGTGAGAACGCGGCGAGCCGGTGTTGGTTTCCAGCCGGTTGTCACAGCACGCGCCGAAACGCGACACCGCGTCGAGGAGACCTTACATGCGTCGCGTTTGCACGATTCGCACACGCACACGCGCATGCACGCTGACGCACGGGTTACGAATTCCGCGCGTCTTGGATTGCCAATCGGCGCCTGTTTCCACGGGACGTCCTGTCGGCTTCACCGATTCCGTTTCGAACCACTTCCGTGGCGAGTATCGATACTATCGGCTCGTCTCCGCGGTAACTAGTATTTTCCTTGGCGTTGCGAGGAAAGTAAGACAAAACGACACTTGGCATCGTAGAATCGTGAACGATGCGAATTTGTTGCCTACGTTCGTCGATAGGATTAAAACGTTGATCGAAAGCGTTCGAAATCGTTCGATCCGAGCCAGTCCCGTTTCGCACGATCGATAATCGATCTCCCCCTGGGAAAATCAATTTTTTCGACGATCCGAGACACGTGCCAGATCCGTTCGACATAGGGAAGTTTGGTTTCTGTGACTCGCCATCGTCGAGAAAAGGCTATTCGGTAAATAGTACCGAATGGCTGGAGGCGAAGAGGGGATCAAGGTGCAGATGTCGCATCAACGAACACCTTTCGTGGAACAGCTGTTGCGCCACACCGTCGACCTAGGAAAATCGTGACCTTCGGCTCTCCCGTGCTCCCCTTTCACGTTTCTACGGATTATAAAATCCAACGGGACGCCACCTCCTCGTAGGAATAAAACTTGAATCGTCTTCTCGAAACTCTGGGAAAGTCCTGAGTAGATTGTCTGATAGTCTCGCCTTTACCAGACGATGACGCAACGTTCGAGAGGTTCCGTAGTTTCTGAAACGTTCCTCTCCGCGATTGTCGCTTCGATTTGCAATGAAACGAGAAAACGAAGATGAAGGGATGGGAATTAGGGCGGAGTCGGAGAGCTTTTTTACTTCTCTCTCGAACGGAAAAAAGATCGAAGAACCGAAGCAGAGAATTTCAGAGTTCGCACCTAGACCTTTCGCCAAACTCCGCTGGATTGTTTATTTTTACGAAAAGCAATAATTTTTCTTTTGTTTTCGCCAACGAGAATATTAGCGTTTTATCGTATAAGAAACGGAAAAAAGAAAGGGAATCGATCGTATTTTTGTTGAACGCATCGTGTCGCGATTGCTAAAGTAGTCGTCGAGCGCAGCCTGTTCGTCTCGAATTAAACTTCGGTCAGGTCGTTGATAAACGAAAGGTGACACTGGTATGTTTTACAGTAAGCCTACTCTCTCTTCGAACGACGCTTCGTGTGGCTCGGTAAACGTTCGCAAGAACCCGTCCGCGTACGGTGAAAAGGAATCTTCGCGGACACCGGTCGTCCCTCGATCGTTTTCTTCGTATCGCGATAGTCGTGACTTTCGCAGAGGTTGTCGCGTCTAGGAACATTTTTAACGACATAAGCGTCATATGTGCCGCGTCATCGGTCGGAAGGGTAGGAAGGAAAGGGAAGGGTTTTACGTAAAAGCAAACGTTGCGAGTCGTCGAGGTGCTCCTTGGTAGGAGCGTTTCGACAAGAAGAAAAAGCTGTTAACTTTGTTACAGAACTGACCCGACATTAGCATGCAATGTACGTTAGAAATTCTATACGGTCCTGCACCGGTGGCTTATAGCGCGAACGTTTTGCGTCAGTAAACGTATATTTGTTGGGCCGTAGGCTTAATCTTTCCCAGCGAAGCGATGAACAAAACTCGGAAGCGTTTTCTAACGTTAACATCGCACCTAACAAACCGTCCTAAAAAGAATACAAAAGAATTCTAAAAATTGTCCACCCAATTCCCTCCCTCTGTTTGTAAAACCAGAAAGGAATAGCGAAAACTGTTTCGCGGAAAATTCAAAGTTTATCGTGGAGTTTTCATGAAAAAGAGAGGGAAAGGGAAAGAGAGTGGAAGAGTAGAAGACAGAGGAGAAAAAGGACAAATATTTCCGGAAAGTTTCCCGATGAGTTCTCTCCCTGAAACTGCTTTCCAGCAGGTCTGACTCATCCTCCACGTCATGCATGCGATATACGTCTACGTACACCGCACGGAACACGTATTACAACGCAAAGTCTCTCTTTCTCTCCCTCTCTCGCTTTCTACCCTCTTTTCCATCGCGTAGACGTGGTAACAGGGTTCTCAGTGGGAACCGGCTTACCGTTACGAGGCATACATGTCAGTCTGCTACTGTTACGTACGTGACTCGCGTATGTACGGGCTGGTACCGATCGGAAAGGGGATGATTCTTCGCTGGGAAAAAAAAGAACCTCGAGCCGTTCCTCAACCCTTTGCTCACCGATTCGTTCTTTTTTCATTTCACGTTCGATCGTTTCGAAATTTTTCACGCTCCGTCTGGTAGCTTCGGACGCGAATCGAAACATTCAATCGTCGATGAATCCTCGGTGGACAAAGTTTCGACTCTCCTTTGTCAAACGATGTCTTAGAACGTTTCGAATACAACGGGAATATTCGAAACGTCGATAAAAATTTTTACATCTGAAGGAAGACTTTGGATCCCGACTCGATCCGTCGTAGTTCGTGTTGCGTAATATTTCTTCCGACTCCGATTTTTGTACTCCGATTAACGTATTCTTACAGTCTTCGCGACATCGATGTTACGAATCGAACGTTTCTAACGTTTTGGGAAGTTTTGATCGAGTAGATAAATTTTCCGTGAATAATAAGACCAGATTTGTCAATCTGTGGTTTCTCTCGAGCTTCTCTCTTAAAGGGTCGAACGCTCTTCGCTCCTCTAACGCGGTGGTCGAGCTTTGGAATAATTTACAACTTTACATAATCGTTTTAACCGAATATCCAAACGATTATTCAAAGCCGGCATGGGAAATTATTCGAAACGTTCGTCGAAAACGCAGAGGGAGATGACAGGGAGGGTACATTTCAATTCAGTCGATATCGCGGGGTCGAGCAGAAGTACTTTACAAACCGCTCGTTCTTGGAATAGACGTTCGCAAACTATTTCCGGAAATTTTTCGTACAAAGATCATTCGAAATACCCATGAATTTCCATTTTCCGTCAAGTTCTTTCCTTTTTGTATACATTCCTTAACTTTGAACTTATTTGTTTCGAAACGATATTCGCGCATTCCTTTACGTTTATTTAAAAATCTCCTCGTACGATTCTTGGCTAACGACACACTTGAATCTTTTCGAATCACCATCGCCGATATTATTTACGTAATTTACACCACCAAGTTTATCCGAGCGTGTAAACATACCAGTAATAGCGTCTGCTTCCATTTTTCCAGAAGAGCCTCCATGATTTGCAGAACAGGTACATATTAATTCGGTAACGACAAAGATACGAAAGGAATCCTAGTTCCTATTAGCTTTCCCGGTTTGCTGCTTGGCCTGGCAAACTGTATATTTTTTTTGTTTCTAGACCTAACTGCGTCGCTTACCGATGCAACGAATCGTATTCATTTTGATATGCATTCGTTAAAGTGTGTCGAAAAAGAATCGTATCTCGGTTATTTCGTCAAGGTTCCACGATGGAATCAAATGGAAACTATTCTCAAGGGATTGCACTTTACGAGACGAGAATGATAAAAATCGATTTTTCGCACCTATCATAGCAGTCTTACCCCGTAAGTCGCAAAAAGCATCCCTCGGTTGCTGGATTTGAACGAAAGGATATACGAAAATTTTGTCAACGTCTAGAGGTGATCGTTCGAAAGCGTCGTTCGACGAACGAACAAATGCCGGGTTCTTCGAAATATCCACAATCGAATCTCTCGGTCTCTCGTCCCGAAATGGTCATTCGTCGCCCGCCTCCGCCCCCCGCCCCCGTCATCGGCCGAAGACGATCGTCGACCGGAAGTCTACACGGAAGATCGCAGAGGAGCGGACCTCGAGGAGACCACGTCCACTCCACGCGCCTCCTTTCGAGGCGTCGAGAGCGGGAAATCGATAGTCTCGCGATGTCCTCGCAGAGTCGCAAACGGCCTTAAAACGCGCTGTTCGAGTCTCGACCAGCCAAACGGATAGACAAAGACACGCACCTCCGCGGACGGTTTCAATTCGATTCGAAACAATTTTCATGATCGCTTCGCACTTGCGATTTGCGTCCCGCGATCGAGAATGGTTTCGTTCCGCGTTTCTTTCACTCGGAAATGGGCAAAATTCTTATCCGGATAGACACTAGCACGTGCAAATGAAATTACAAATTACATTGTACAATAAAATAATTCGCTGCGAACGAAGCAAAGTTGTAACGATCTAGCTATTCGGAGTTGTTTTCGTTATCTATTATTCGAATCAAATTTTGCCCATCTCTGGTTTCAGTTGGTCGCGATAACGTTCCGTCCCGTCTCCTTTTCCCATCGCTTCGCCCGATCCTTCGCGTACTTTAATTTCTGTCTTTTCTTTCGTTTCAACCGTCTACCCTTCTTTCGCTTCTGTTTTTCCTTTGGGTCTTTTTTTTTCAGCGTAGATTTTGTTGACGGTTCTAGCGAGGCAGCGTCTTCGACGGCGAGTTTGAATCTGACATTTTCCGCGTTAATCGCGATCGATCGTGAGCGAAGAGGAGGCTGCGGAAACGACGTCGACACGATACTTTTTTTTTGGCGTTTGCGCTACGTTTTGTAGCGGAAAAAGAATCATTTTTTGATCGTTTCAAGATTCGTATCGTCGTTTGCCATGCCTGGATATTGCCAGATTTCGACGGCGAATGCTCGAACGTGTACGGTCACTCTTTCAGAGACGTTGCGTCATCTGTGAATCTGGTAATCTTACTTCATCGCGCAGTTTAGAATCGATCGATCTCGTAAAGGCCCGAAGACGCTGTCGATCGTCGTCGATCGAACGGTTTAGTTTGTGTATCTATAAGTTGTGAGTACCTTTTAAGTGAACACGTGTGACATACCCCTGCTTTGTGTTTTATGATTTCTTTCTCGGGGCACGTTTACTCCACTTTTTACCGATTTTGTTCAATTTGTTCGTACCTGAACGGGGAAACGGAGAACGAAGTCACGTAAGACGCGCCACGATTCATTTCTGAAACGATAGAGATAGAATTGAAACGATGATTTTCGTCGCCGACCTTCCTTTCCCAGACGCTGGATAATTCGGCACCGATTCGTTCGCGTCTCATTAGCCCTGGAAACGTGACTTTTTCTTCTCTTTGTTCATAATTTCTGGCGGACGAACATAATTTCGGGTAAACGAACGAGAACAAATTCGAGAACCGAAAGTAACGTTTCCATCGTAAAGTGAACATGATACCGTGATTAAACGCTCGAGGGAAAAGGGAAAGGAAGCCGACGAAAATCGGAACGCGAGCCGGAAAAACGCGAAAGAAATTATAAGCGAGGGTATTCCGCGCTATGACGGATCGCCGCCATTGAAAACTGATTTGAAGTTTAAACGCAAGGTGTGTGTCTATCGGTTTGGTTTTAGCCCTGAGCAACTGCTCTGAGAGCGGAGGCGAGCCGGAAGCCATGCTGGATATCCACCACCCAGGAACCGGTCTCGAGACTCACCATCAACAGTTTCACAACTCATATGGTAATATCAAAATACATCACTTTAATATTTTACTTAAATTACACGAGCGTCTTCCTCCGCGCTGGAGACAAAGTAAAGAGAAAAAAAAACAGCGGAATAAGTATGCAAATTATCCCTAGCGTTTCCCTTCGCCGTCGCGAACAAGATATTTAAATTGTATCGGAGTCTCCCTCCGAGTCGGGATGAATAAAGATAAAAAAAAAATACTATTTAAACTATTCGGATGTCTCGGCGCGTTAAACTCGCGAGCCTTCGATCGCGTTGTTTTTACCGTCGATTTGTCCAACTGTCGTCTTTCTCTGGCGAGAAGGAAGATATCGCGATCCTTTCGATTAAGTACCGTCCCTTAGAACATTCGCGAACATTTCCCTTAGCAATTTTTTAACGAGTCTCTGGTAGAAGTTATAGAATGAAATAAATAACCCGATCGCCTATCGCCTATCGTAGTCGTTAGATATTACATCGGATTTGTCCTCCTTAGCTTCCTTTAACGAGCCCCAAGGGCGGAAGAACGCTCGCGCCCTTGATCCGGCCATTTCGAACCCTTCTAGATTCTAGACGATCGTTCGATCGTTCCGGAAGTCCGTTTGATCGGCCGTCTCCTCGATTAATCGGAGACAATCGACCCGTCCGTGTCACGAGCAAATTAATCGCGGATAGGCTCGATGTTTTTGGGGAACCAAGGCATATCGTTCTCACCCTGTTTATTTCGTTTTTAGTTTGCAACATTTCTGATAGCTCTCGTTCGGTTCGTCGGTTACTCGATCTCGATCGAGAAAGTATATAGGATAATACTACGGAACGCGATTTCCACGTTTGCCCGCGGACAGAGGGGTACCTAAGTTACTCTCAGGGGCTGTAGCGGTGTTTGTAGCTACAGTACAGGTTTAATAACCCCGAGGTAGCCGAGCTAGAAGGAGGCCAGCGAGCCCCAATAGATGAGAAGTAAGAGATACCGCAAACAGTATTAAAATAATCCAGGAGTCATGTAAGACGATGATAAAAAGAATGGAAATAAGCTAATAATAAGTAAGCAGTAGTGCAATAACTTTGTATAATAAGTTACGCACTTTAAATAAACGAACGAACGAACGGTACCTAAGTAGAGTATAGGCCCTACTGTAATTCGTTTCTTGCGATTCTATCGTATCCGGTGATGGTAAAAATAAAATAAAAATGAAAAATAAAGAAAGCCACTCGAAATTGAAATAAGCCTCGGAATGATTTTCCGGAAGAGTCTCGGGACGAAAAAGAGCTTTCTCGTTGAAAACGCGCCCTCCGACGCGATTCGAACTTTCATTTTTCCCCGGCCTTCTCGTCGTCCTAATAGAAAATGACATAGAATGGCGGGGGGCGGTGGGGCGGTGGGGCGGGAGGATGGAATAAAATCAGTCGGCCGGATACGGAGCTCAAAAAATCCTACCCTCCCCGGCGCAATTCGCGGAAGAAGCCCGAAAGCTCGTTCGATTCGCGGAGGGACGCAAGAAAGCCCAGACCGAATGAAAGTCTAACGTGCTCTACTGCTCTCCCACGCTGGCGAAGTTTAATTAGGTGCGCCGCGACGCTGTGCCCGAGCCGTGTATACGCGAGCCGATACACCACGGATTGCCAGGACTGTATCGAGGGAAATGGACGCAAGTAAAGAGGGTAGCGGCGGGTGGGTACGGATACGCTGTCGAAAGGGGATGGCTTGGCTTAAAAGGACTCGATCGGCGGGGGTGGCACTTCGTGGCACACGCACGCACCGGTACACGTACACTATCGGCCAAAAAGTTACAGCGACGACAACCGAAACTCGTCTTGACCTCCGCTCGATCGCTTCCCGTCGACGAATCGTTCTTTAGTCTCCTTCGAGGGGATTGTTAAGGTTCCGGATAGACTTCGTGGTACGACAAAGAGAGTTTTTCGCGTTTCCTGGAATCGCGAGTGTTACTACGAGTGACAACGAGCAATTTGCGGGCTGAGTAGAAAGCTCCTCGGAGTAGTTCGGGATTCTCCGCTGCTACCCCTTTAATTCGATAACGTACGAATCGCTCCCCCCTGAATTCCTCGAACGCGTGAACAAACTCGAGCGAACAGTCGCTTACACTTTTCACGTCATCCTTTACATACATCTCTTGATCTTTTAATGCCAGAAGCTTATCGTCTTTTACTTATCATGGATGTTGCCAAAAGAGAAAAACGAGTCCCTTATCGGGCGGAAACTTTTGCTCGGCGATGTACTAGCGCGCGTTCGAGTGACTAGACTCAAATGGACCGATGCACACGTGTGCAGCGAGGCTGTACGTGGCCAAGGGGGGTGGGAAGGGATGAGATCGGGCGGAGGATCGCAGAAATGGACCGTTGCCTCGAGCACGAGTCGTTCCTCTGTTACGAGAAACCGATTCGGGGCGGGAGCGGAAGGGCTCGACTTTTGTACACGTCAGATTGAAATTTAGCGTGGGATTCGAATGAGCGGTCCAAGAGTAGCGAGATTACCTGCCTTCGTCGCGCTTTGCCCGTTACTTCGACGTGCCTTCGACGTTTCTCGTCGGACTTGGTCGTCTAGGTCCGCTTCGATGCCGATCGATCTCTTTCCCCCTACCCTTCCCAACTCTCCCATCATCTCGGCTTTCTATTTTCTCTATTTTTTTTGGTACTCTACTCTTGTCCTTTGTCTTTCCTTTCGTTTTATTCCGAAGAGTAGCGGATCGGGGAAAAGGTATCATCAGGATCAGCGGTTCGAGTCGGCCTTTCGATCGAGACTCTGTTTTCCTTCGCGAGGACAAATCTCGGTAAGCGTGTTGGTGATCGCAAAACATTGGTCGCTTTGGATTTTCTACACTTTTCCCAAGTTCTTTTTTTAGTTTAAGTTGTTTGGCGGAATAGGTTTGATTAGGCGGTCGTGGTAAATTTCGAATCGAACGGATAATTATAGTTGAATCGATAACAGAAATTCTTCCGTAGTCGCATTCTCGCGAAAATTGTTAGTCGGATTTCTTTTACTTCCGATGTTTGCCGTAACGAGAAGATACCGGCAACGTCGATCCTCGTAATTGAAATTCTGAAGGTAACTCTTTCGAGTAGTCGAAGGGTGCGCATACGAAGCAACGCGATACACCGACGCTCGAACTAATTACTTCGTTACTAATGAAATTAATTGCTATCGCACGTGTGCTCTTTGACGCGAGCCCGCTTCGAGATATCGCGGAAATTCTAGCCGCGACTCGTCGACTCTTGTCAAGCGCATGCCACGTGCAACAATATTACGCTGCTACGTTGTTCGTCGGAGTTTTGATACGCGACCGTGAAAATTCGAGCTTTTCCATCGCCGCACCCCACCCCTCCAGTCCCATCTCGTGGCATGACGAAAGGGAGGTAGACTCTGCAACCTAATTCGGGACGACCCGATCATTCGAATTTTCCTCGGTTGTGGTTTCGGTGTCGTATACTTTTCTTTCTTTGTCGTAATCAGAAATTTCCCAAGTACCCGTGAACTCTCCGACACGGAATTTGAGCCAGCCTGGCGACTCTTTTAACCTGCTGGGGGAGCGCGGCAATTAACGTAGCATGTCTCGAATGAAACTTAGACCATCGACGAGCGTCTCGACCGCTGTTGGTCGAAACGGGGTGAAAGTAGGGAGTTTAAGCGGTCCCTAATTCGCAAACCCGATTCTCGCGAGACGTGGGAACCAAGAGGGATGTCCAGTGAAAAGTTTCGACGAAAGGGCCTATCGTCTAATCAGATCAATTCTTCGATAACGAAGCGTTGCTCCCCTTCGTAAGAGGGGTGGATGCTTTCGTCGCGGGGATGGAAGACAGGGAAACGTGGAGTTGGCCGTGGGGTAACTTGTCGACGTCTCTGTCTTTTAAAATGTGTCTCGAAAGTTGGTGATAGCTTTAAAGCGTCTTCGTGTTTTCCTGGATAACCGATGACCAGGGTGGATGTCTATAAGATGAGCTAAGGGAAATTGGAAATTCCGAACATAAATTACAAACTCTGTCTTCGGTGGATTGTTCCTTATTTGAAATTTGTAAATTAAACAAGTGATTTAACGATCGCAATTTTTCAACGAGTTCCAAAGGAATATACGCTTATCGACGATCCGATCGGTGCTAGCAGCGTCGAAACGATCATGCATTTAAGTTCGAATAAAGCACAAGTGAGAGTCTCGCCCTATAGGGGATCCATGTATAAGGCGACGTGCAAACGCATCGGTGAGATATCAGTGATTTTTCACGCGAACGGAGACCGAGTTTCCTCGCGGCCCACTAAATAAATGCGCTGGAAGCTCGTCGAATCAATCTTAAATCGTGCTCGCGGACTTCTCCGACGATGTTCGAGGATTTCAGTGAGTTTGAACGACGCCGTCGCCACCCTCTCGTTCCCCCTAGTTCCGTCCCTGTAACGACGTACGGTGGTGTGCGAAATATTATTGCAACATTTATCTCGGGGACACGGAGGCATTTTCCGTAGCCGAGCCGAGATTCCAGAGCCGTACAATTTCCTAGTCGATGTCCCGGAATTTAACCAATTTTACCGACATATTCGATTAACTTTTTGGGCAATTACATCGCGCTGCTGGTGAACGTTGAAGACTATCGGACAGTCGTAAAATTAAATTAACAGAGTAGTATAAGCTTCGTCGAAACGTGGTGGAAACAAATTTTGCGACGGCCATTTATGGACTGTTTTCGAACGAATCTTTTAAATATGCAAGATTTTCCTCTTTATCTTGCTTGATTAATCGGTGCGGCATCTAAAAGCAAGCGACGAATTCGATTCATCGATCGAATTATCCGGTTGTTGAATCGAAGCCACTTCATCTCGGTCGGTCCATTACGTCGTTGCCGCGGAACGAATGCCGTCAAATCATGCACCGTTCGTTCGCTTCTCGCGTGTCTTAATCGCGAACCGAGCGTCGATTTTGATTGACATTACGTTCGATGGATTATTCAGCTGGCTTCTCTTTTCCTCTCTTAGCTTATTCGAGGAAAGCCGAAGGGCCGATCATATATTATTTTGCTAGACTTTCGAACGATTTCAAAAGTAACGCGAATAATTGAGGATTTTCGTTTCAGTGGAAACGAATAGTTCGAGCTACAGTCGTTCCCATTAGTATCGGTGCCCTCTGCGTTTATTGAAAGAATCTGTCTAAATTAAATAATAGCTCCGATGTTTTCAAATAAATTTTTCATTATGCATATAGTTTATGTACTGCATTTATTTGAAAACATCGAAGCTATTATTTAATTTAGACAAACTTCTTTAATAGACATAGAGTAGTTCGTTGGTTAGTTTAGAGGAATCCGATAAATAGGAAAACTGAACGAGAACGAGCATCGGCATTGTAGGGTAGAAAATTCTGCGTAAGTAGGTGGAACCAAAGAAGACAAAGTTCTGGAGAGGTAGGTTAGGTTGGGGTGGCCAGTGGTGGATGATGACGCGAGGCGGGGTGCGATCTAACGGAGGCGACGTAGTTTCTGCCGAGTGGTTGTGTAACGGAGGGTACAGGGGTGGCGAACTGCGGTGGCTCGGAGGGGGTTGTCGGGGGTGGTGTGCCTTTGTAACGGCGTGGGGCACCGTGCATGTAACGAGTTTCCAATAATGGCTCGGCTGCGTTACGCCATTGGTTGCTAGTTTCGTTGCCCCCGCAGAAGTCGAACCAAGGAACCTTTACACCTCTTTCATTCTCTACGTTTGCGGTCTTTTGCGAAATCGGCGCTTTCCGAGTCTTTCCTGTTGCTTTCTTTTTAGTTTTTTTTCGATGTTTAGATTGCGCTAATTTTATCGCGTTTCGTAGCCGTTATATAGCTTCGTTGAGATTTAACGAACGACGATTGTACGTTCGTGAACTTTAGGGATAAGAGAGGTGAAAATTTGGGGAATTCCGGTTGGTCAGTATGCGTTAGAAACCGCAACGTTTCGACAAGAGCGGTCCTAGCGGAGTGGCAGCGTAAGCTGCACGCAAACTTTTCCATCCGAGTTCAAACTCCACGAAAACAAATAGTTGTTTACTTTGTCGATTTTCAACAGGTTGTCTATGTATTGGTAGAAAAATACTATGTCACAATGTACGAGTGTAAAAATACGATTGTAGCTGTAGAAAACAATTTCATTCGACCGCTTTGCGTCTCCTTCCGTGCAACTTCATCGTCGATGGATCTTTCGTTCTACTCTTCCTTTGAATTTACCATTTTTTCTCGACCGTTGGACTCTGTCTCGACCCTCTCCGACCCCTTTCGCAGGTTTTCTTTTGAAACCGTTCTTTCTGTTCTCGATTTCGATACGTCCCGTGAGTCCGTAGAATCGATTGTTACTTTTTGCGGCTTAATTACCACCTTTTTCGCGTCCCGTCCGAGTCTTTCACCAGACGCTTTGATCCTTTCATCCTTCCGCGTCGTCCTTTTCTTTTTCGCAACTTTCAACTGCCATTCTCTACTTTTACCACCCGTTATAAGAGACGAAGACGTTATCCCTGGCAGTTTAGACGACGCGAGATTCTCGGACGAGGAAGTAACGGACGTCTAAACGCTTTCTAACGTTCGCCGATCGATTCCGTGACCGGCGTGCAAGATGCACACAATGTTTCGTAAGTCTGGAGAAACTGGACCGCAGACCCTACGACACACGATGCGTTATTTAGCTTCGCAGTATCGATACCATCGTAATTAAACGAAAATATGAAAAATAAATAAATATGGCGTTCCTGGTAGAGCTTTGGCGTTACAGTTGAACGCTAAACCACGCTTTGTTGTACGCAACGTACCATTCAAACGATCGATACAGATAGAAAGGAAGAGTGCGCGTATAAAAGAATACACCCCGAAGAATTCCTTTTTCACCGTGTCTAAGTAGAAATTGTCCATCCTTCGGTAGAGTATCTCCTTCGCCTGCAACGAATTATACGTTATCGGCTGCAATTAGCAGCAATTACGATCGACAGATTCGTTTCCAAATCGCGGATGCGCAAACAAAAAGAGTAACTCTTTCGGTAGAACAACAGCCGGTAGAACAATTCGCCAACATCTCCGGGACAACGAGAAACGGATAATCGACGAGGCACTCGTCGTATAAAGGCAACCGAAACAACGATAACAATAACAACGACAACAATAACGATAACCAACGGCATCGAGCACGAAACGAAATTCATGCATCCGGTTAACGAGTCCCGAGTGGCGCGCCGCGCTCGTACGGGATTTCTTGGCCGACTTTCACGGCTATTATAAGCTCGAGTATTTTCATTATACATTTTTTTCTCCTCCTTCCACGGCCACTTCGCATTGATACGCCTCTCTCCCTCCCTGCGGTTCTCTATCTCTCGATCCGCTTCGACCCCCGCTGCGGAGGATCCCTTTTCCACCCCACCGATACAACGTCGCGGATCGACGTAACGATCCACTTATGGAAAATGCCGCGGCAGAAGAAGAAAGGCTCTTGTCGCTTCTACTCGGACATCAGCCCCGTTTCGCCCTCCTCCGTCGTTCGGTCTCCGCGCCTCCTTCAACCCCTGCTCCATTCTCTATTCTGCTTTTTTCGGAGAGAATCCTCTTAGACCTCTAGTGGCTGGTCGTCCTCGCTCCTCGGCTTCGGGAATATGCTTTGGGTTTATCAAATCGCGCTTGTGTATCGTTGCGCGAGTTTCCCTCCCCTTCGCCCTCTTTTCTTTCGACGACACGTGTCTCGTAGCCGAACGCTAGCTTGTCATTTGTTTCGAAGTCGAACTTTTTACTCCAGAGATATCAGCTGTGTTCCGTGCATCTCGAGATTCGCACGATTCGGTTCTCCAACGATAAAACCCGATTCTCCGTCGAAGCATCGAGAGGACAGCGTGGCCGCCTCCTATGTAACCGGAGTATCCGGCCGCCAATTAATTAACCAGTTAATTAAACATTTAGACGCCGCTGGCGGTCGCCTAAAATTTAATTCGCCCATTAATTAATGTTCCCGCGGTGCGCGTGTAACGGTGAACCTGCGGAACGTGTGGGGCGGCGTGGGGAGGGGTGGGAAAGAGGGTGCTGGAAAATGCATTATTAGCCGGCTCGATTCTCAGGTATTCGAATCCGGACAGAATCGATAGAGGCACGCTTATCGGTGAATTTTTTTGGTCTCGCCGGGGAGAAAAGGAGGCAAAAGCTAACGAACCATAGTTACGGTGATGATTCGAAGAGAAGGACGCGTAGGAGAAAGGCTTGGCGCGAAATAGCGGAACGAAGGGAAAAGAAACTCGTTAACGGGCTCGGAGAGATTCGTTTCGGGCGACAAGCACATGTGCGCATAATGATCTCCGCTATGGCCCAGGTTTATGTCTGGTACCGGCCGAAAGGTTGCCTTTAATTAGCATAACTACTGGGTACCAACGTTAGCCGGAACGTAGCTGGCTGGTCGGGCCGCTGGTATGGTGGTAATATGCGCCCCGACTAGTCCTTGAGTTATTGCCTGATCAATAATCTATATGTGGCAGCAACAGTACCGTACACCGTAGGGCGAGCTTGCTGTCCACGTAAACCCAACCCCCGTGCGGCCGGAGCTCTAAGCTTCCAACGCTGAATATTGCAGCTGGGTATCGCTCCACGCCGATAAATCTTCCGCTCCTTCGTGCAAAACGAACAAACGAAAGAACACAAAAAAATAGAGAACGTCGGCGGGTGGTGGCGGTGGTGGTGATGGTGGTGGTGGTGGTAGAAGTGGAACGTAGGTGAGTGGAACGAAAACAAAACTGTGCTAACTTCCGGTCCGCGACTGGAATAAGCATTAAGAGGTATTAGGGGTACACACTGCTGTGCCCGTGTATCTATACATTATTTGCCCATCGTTTTGTTTCTCTAGAGGGATAACAATGGCACGGAAAAATGGTTCCCGGTGCCAGTCAGCGGATATATTCGTGGATCGTCAAATTTTTTCGACCGTCTATCCATGTCGAGGTTTCTCGTTTCCGATTTCTTCGTTCCTGCCCGTCGACTTGCCGCCCCCGGTGGATTGGTTCGAGCTGATCAGCTGTTCGCTATCGGTCGACGATCGACGCGAACCGTGGTTTTTCGCACGTATTCGGCCGCGTACTATCCTCGATACCGAATTCGGGTTAGCTTGCGCGTGTTTAGCCCAACGAGAATATATTAATCTCGACGCGTACCAGTGATCGAAATCGCGATAGTGTGACACGGATTATGGTCTGACCCATATCGATTCGTTCTACTTCCACTTGCCCGAATAGTTACGATATTCGGGACACTTAACTCGAAACGATGTATACCGAAACGGTATTCGAGTACAAATTATCCTTGTTACGACGATTCATTTCTGAAACGTAGTTAACGCTCTTCGAGCAGGAAAGTCGAAACGAAAATCGATACGCAAACTTTCAGGCATCCACCATATTTCCGTGTCGAAGTTGCGCGATAACTTTGAAATTAAATTAAAACTAACACACAAAGTATAGATGATTCTACGCAAAGTACAGTAAAAGTTACCTATATAGTAGATGATTCCACGCGAACTGCATATACGTAACCTTTCCGTACGATTATCTACTTTACACAACCTTGACTGTACCTCGTATAGAATCATCTAGATTCGATCGCGACGCTTGTCGGTGGATTCGTTCTTCGGAATGATCCCGCTTCCGATTCAAACAGTGTAACAAAATTGTCCGTGTAAATAGTCAGGGATGGACTTGTTCCACTTTGACGATAAGCGGTCCATACGTCCGCGATACGTTATACGCTGGTCTTCTTCGCTTCGGCATATTTTTACGTCGTTTGCGATCGATTTCGCCAGAAACCGTTTCGCGAAACTACTCGTCAATTCAGCATTCAACGTCACTCGAACGCGTCAACTCGTATCACCGTCGAACAAAATCCCGCATTACGAGTCACCCAATTACCGCGATAATTAGGAGTAATGATCGCAACGATCGCGACGTTTGATATACAGTTCGGTTAGGACGTTTCGGGGCGAAAGTAGAGAGAAAAAATGTCGTTGGAAAAATGAAGGAATCGACGAGTAAGAAAATGGGATACGAATTCCGGAAAAGTGGGCCGCGATCGAAGCACTCGAACGAACGCAGGGTGACCCCGAAACATCGCGGTTAATCCGATTAGCGGCTAATTACTCGCTTTCATCGTTAAACTTATCATTAGATTTGAAACGTGTGGCCTGAATATTTAATAACAGACGGTTCGTCGTAACGTGGCTATCGATTTTTGAACGGTCAATTTCGGTGAATTTAATCGGCAGATCCGTCACCAGTCCGACATGCGACTAAACGACAAAGTTCCGTGGCTCGTTCTCGATCACCGTTCGAAAGAGACGTCTGTCTGAGATCCGATCAACGATGAATCTTAATTTCTCTTACATTTTAATCACGGCCACAGGATCGAATGAATAGCTAATACCGAAATAAATACGTACGTAACGTGTAATTTGTCCCTGAAATCTTTGTCCGTTCTATAAAAGTCGCGCCAATTCGTTCTACTTCCATTTGGAGCAGTGATTTTTAAACGGCACGCTCCCGTTCATGACCGTTGATTTACGGAGCGAAAAGTTTTCCGAAACGGAACGAAACAAGGAACCAGCGAGGATGCGCGAAAAAAAATTGGTGCGTCCGAAGGTTCACTCACCTCGGGTCGACGCGTTATCGTCATCCTTCGATTTCTCACGTGTGCGTCGAGCCGGCAACCACGGGGGTGGCTGGAGGGTTGATCGTAGAAGAAACGAGAACAAAATAGAGCCAGAGAAAGATCGAAAGGGGATAGAAGCGTCGCGGAGAGATAACGAGGAGGACAGAAACGAGGAGGACGAAAGGAAAAGAGGGTCGCGTTGGCGTCGGTGGCGGGGATGGATCGCGATGCTCGGTATCGAAAATTCCTTGCATTTCGTAGCCGAGCACCGGTGGCTACTAATTTTGAAAACTGCCAGGTACAGAGAGACGTCGCGGTGCCCTGCGACGCGCCCGAGGAAAAAAGACGGAGGTAGGGAGCGAGCGATCGGAAGCTAACGGGAGGGGAAACGTGGGAATAGAAGAGAAAAGGAAAGGTACCGATCGAGAGAGCGAGAAAAACGTGGAAACGCAGAAACGCAGGGAAAGGTAACGGAGAAAGGGCTGGAGGAGAGGAGAAGGGGTTCGAAGAGAGAAAGAGAAAAGCCGCGGAGCGACCAGTCCGGCTCTGGTTCGACGCAGTTCGGTTCGGTTTCTAGCCAGTAAGCGGTAGATTAAAGAGAAATGGCTACACGTTCATATTGATTTTTGTCCTCAGTTCGCGGGTGGATACGAGGGTGAGGGTGGCTGGTCGAGGCTGACGGTGAGGCGAGCTCACTCAGGAAGAGGAGAAGGAGGAGGAGGTGGAGGCGGTGGAGGAGAGCGACGGAGGTGGTCTGCACGCGAGAAAGACAGCCAATCTTCTCGTTTCGCTCTTTCTCGTACCCTTTCCACCCTCCTCGGTCGCGATCGGTCCTCCTTCTCTTCGTGGCTCTCATCTCTTTCTCTCTCTTATCACCGCGTCTCACCCTCCAACAACCCCTCCATGTGTCTCTTTCTTCGTCCCTCCCACGCGTCCCCTCCGTGCCACCCTCCCGCGGCTCACCGGCTTCCTCCCTGGCCTCTTCCTCCTCGTCCACCTCCACCACCTCCACCATCTCCTCCTCCCAGCGGCTTCTCATCCTACGCGCCGCTTTCCAACCCCCGTCGCCGTCCACCCGTCCTTTCTCCCCTCGCCCATCCTGTGTGCTCGCTATTCCAAGCCCTCTTTTTCTTTCCCGCCGCATTCACTACTCCCGGACTCCATCCTTGTCCTCGTTCCATCCGACGCGGTCTGTCAGCCGGCGGAGAGCTGCCACCCCCGCCGGCTGAAAACTCGTCAAAAAATATACATTCCACGACGGCCGGCATACGTCGATGCTTGTAACTGCACCGAACCGACGGAGAATGAGAGAGCCGCATAGTCGTTGAACAGGAGAGGAAAGGGGACCAAAGGGGAGATATCGGAGGGAGGCGAGGCAGCCCGGAAGGATTGATAAAAAGAGAAACAGAGAAACCGGCCTGATAGCGATGCAAATTTTCCAGGTATCTGGCTCCTAGGGAACACCGGGTTCGCGGTTATTCTGGCCGGGGGATACGGCAAATGAAGTTGAGAACGTTCGAAGGGTAGGGGTTGGCCAAACGAAAGAACCGATTAGCCATGTTCGCCGTATCTTTCGATGCACGGTTATCTCGTTGACGTCGTCGTCGAACGATTAAGATCGTTGATGGGTTGGGTGTCGTCGACGAGTCTAAAAAAGAGTGGTAACGAGACGGGACTTAAATTTGAGTCGAGGGATCGTCGAGAGCTCACGAACTCGTCGAGGGAACGATTTTCGCGCGTAAGATTTTTTCGTTTTCGATCGTTGGCTAGAGAGCCTCGCACATGTCTTCGTTCGACGCGTATGTAGGAACGTGTATCATTTCCGCGATAAAAACGACTAATTAACGTCAAAGAGTGTATTTTTTACGTCAACGAGTTCGATGATAAATAACAAACGATGCAACGAGCGTCGTTAGTTTCCCGTGGTAGCGATTCCATTGTCTTCCCCCTTCCGGAGCGATCAAACCCCCTGGAATGATACTTCGAGGGGATTGGGGTGTACCTCACGCGTTGCACCCTTTCACCCTTCTTCGAGCATTCGATATGCTTATTAGAGAAAGGGATAGGTGTCTTCTTCGCTGCACTTCACACTCGCACCCACCCTCGTTCAAAGACTCGCTCGCTTTTTGTTTCCTTCCTCGAAACTGTACGCAAAATACCTGATTAAGTGTTGCGCTTATTCATAAAAAAATGCGGTTACAACGTTAACAAAGTATATAACGTTCGCATCGATCATCGATACATTCCAATCGGTCGCGTTTCATCTCGCGTTGCATCTCGCGGACGACTAAAATCGATTTGCATCGACGAGCGCCCCTTTAGCGCGGGGTTCTGTCGTCCATAAACACGATTCGACCGACCTTGCGGTTTGCATTCTAATTTCTGTCGCGGCGCCGGCTAACGCAATTATCGCGCGGACCCGGAAATTGCGCGTATGGAAAATTAGGTTTAGACTTCTGCGCGTCCCATAATTTACCGTCGTCGTGGTTCGAGTAGTCGCGCGTCTCTTTCCAATTGTTCGTTATCCAATCTCTCGACACTTGTGCCGAATGCGCGGAGCATCGGCCGCGTTTCGAATCGCGATCGTAATCTCGAAAACGATCCAAGGGTTCGTCGAGCCATTGGCCATGTTACGGATTCGAGGAGTTTGGGTCGACGAAACCCGCCGATAGGAGTCCGCGAAAGAGTGGTAGGAGAATGAACGAGAAATGAAAAAAGGAAAAAAAAGTAAAATATCACGCGAATATAATTTCAGCGGGCTGAAAGAGAGTCGGACGAGGCGGAAGAGGGTGACCGGTCAAAGCGGGCAGAAATAATCTCTTCCTTCGTCGCAACTTCGACGAGGCTCGAATGGACGCGCCTGGGGAGAGTCTTCTCCGGGCGGAACTTGACAAATTTTCAATAAGATCGCTAATTGGCCGGTTATTTCATCCCCCGCGAAAAAGAATTCAGTGACGCCGGACTTGGTATCCGTCCCGGAGTCCCCTCGAGCCACCCTGCTACGTTCGCCGGCCCGATATTCCCGCTCATATCCCCTGGCTATCAATGTATATAGCCGCGCTATCGATCGGGTCCGACATTCATTTTTTGCTTATTTGACTTTTCGGCCCGGGCTTTCGTTCGTTCGTTCGTTCGTTAGCTCTTCTTCGAGGGCCATCGAACGACGCCCCGCCGCAAATAATTTTCCAGATAAGCCCGTAGCGATGCGATCCGCACCGGTCCCGGCCAGAAATTTCAAACGTCCACCACCCAACCCCCGCCGCGGCGCGACGATGGTTCGAATTCGCGATCTACAGAAGTTTGCCGCTCGTCGTCGCGTCAGCTTGTTTCCCAGGTCGTGGTTCTTTTGCTCATTGATCACGTTTCGAGGTGAACAAATCAAAATCCCGGTAACATAATTCCCTACGCGTACTCCGTTTTCATTTATGTTTCAAGAGTGGCTTATCGGAATAGGGGTCGGAAAGCTTCCTTTCTCGTTGCACGTATTTACGGACTAACCGACAAATTAATTTTCCTGGTAAATACGCGCGAGATCGTATTACTTTGTTTTAATATACGTAACTCTCAATTTATGTTCGTCCAAGAGGGATAAAAAAAATTGCCGGGAAAACGTGCGCGTTCCTCGACAGGACCACCCCCGGGGTCTCGGGAAGCAGCGGTTCATCGATTCCTCGATCGCGGCTTACAATTACCTCACCCCCGTCGTTCATTCTTCCGTTACAAGCAGCGCAACCGGAGCACCGGTGCCTTCGAAACTCCGCCGGTATTCCAGCGTATTATTAATAAAATATTATAGAACGCTTTATAAAAAAGTGGCCTAACGGCGGAGAGAAGCGGGAAACGGAGAGAGACGGGTCAGGGGTGCGGTTCGCGGCAGAGGCTCGAATAAACCACAGATACCCGACTATACAGAGCTCGTACGGCCTGAAAGAGAGGACCGGAGAGAAGGAGAGACAGCTGTGGGTGGTTTAGCGGGGGTGAGAACGGGGGCGGAGAGTTCTGGAGTTCGAGCGATATATTGCGACTAAACCAAACTGACGGAATGCCAAAACTTTTTTGTAATTAAATTTTTCACCGCGATAGAAAAGGCTGGACGACGGCGGGGGCGGTGCCGGGTGGCTTGTGCCAGTATGTACGTTGTACAGTTTTTCCGTCGGGACGCCCTACGACGTCGATTTCTCCCTTTTTTCCTCGCTCGTCGATTCATCCGGCCAGGTGTACGCGGGCTTTGTTAATAGGTTAGAGGGGCCAGCCCTCGGATGAAAAAAATAATAACAGTTTTGGGGGCTGTCTGGCTTCTCGCTGCTCGCGGCGAATCCACGACTATCGTATCTGGGGTCATTCGAATCCAGGTTTATTCAATGACCGCTCAACCGATTATACGAACGCGATTCGACGATACGATACGTCAGAAAAGACCTTTCCCTTTGGCGATTCTGGGCTAAGTGCCGTGTTGTTTCTCATCACGATCCTTTTATCAAAAGGCAAAGGCTTTATCGGTCCACGGCCTGATCTTCTAAGACGATGGCTTTATCTTTCAGGCAATGGAGTTTCGGGTTGCTTGCCAATCGACACATCTATTAACAATAACGAATCAAGAGTCAGCTCGGTTGTCCAGACCCCGCCATAAAAATGTAAATAGTATTCTTCTACGAGTTATACGAGAGCTCGAGATTTCTAAATTACGTCCAATCGCGTAGGCAGCTGTAAACGTATCGGGTACCAATCGTTATACGCGGACGGTATCTCGCCTAAGCTCGATTCCCGTTTTCCGTTTGTTTCGCGCGCGCAAATAGCAGGTTCGATCGAGTTCCTCTATTGCTTTCCGGTACTTCGATCGTGGAAGATTCAGGCACGACCGAGCAAAATTAATAAAGCAAACCTCCTGGTCAGGGTGTGCCAGAAGAGGGAGGTAAAAATTCTCAGGAGCCATGAAATTTACGCGGTGCGAGCACGTGCGCGCGCGAGCGTTCCTAGGCGGCCCGTGACCGAGTAAATTACACGCCGAGTAATTACGTTGTCAGAATTTTATACTCTGCTACTTTTCGGACTAGTTTCTATTACTAACGATTCCATGACAACTCGACAAATGTCTCCGCGCTGCCGACTGGCGCGTAAGTAATCCTCGAAAGAACGTAAATTAATTCCACTTGCGGACGAGTAGCTGCGTTTTTACGATCCTTCCCTCGGGGGTTCGCGTTGTCTGGGTGTCATCGCGAACGTATAAAAATCGCGAATGTAACGATGCAGTGGGAATTGGAAAGGAACGCGAAGTTACCTTACGATTTCGAACGATGAACAATTTTCGTAAAAATACAAGTTAACGACGATAGTTGATAAAGAAACGATAGAAACGCGAGCGTGTTAAAATACGAAGTAGTAAATTTTCGAGTCACCGGAGCGCACGGTCTCGCCGATACCGTGCTCTCGCATAATCGATCGAAGCGGAAAGAAAATTTCAGCCACGAGCCTGGAAAAAGAAGAACGAGACGAAACGAACGGAAACGGATAGTCCGCGGGACGGGGGAGGGGGAGGGAGCCAGTTCCTGCGGGTGCGATCGTTCGCCAGCCCAGAAAACCAACCCTTCCGCCGATGGATGAAAAATGTGTAATTTTTATTAATTGTACCTTTATTAATTTTCACCGGTGGGTCCTGGCTGCTCGGCGGAAGTGAGCTGAGGGGCGTGGGGCTGGATCGGAACGTGGTTCGAAACGCGTTAGGCGCACATACGACGCGTTCTCTAACAGTCGGTACAGTTAGCTGCAGCAATGGTCACGGTAGACTCCATTTTCCTCGAGCGGCATGTTCCGTTCCGATACTACCGATGAGTTTCTTCGATCTAAAATTATCTCCATTCAAATCAGGCAAGCGTCGCGTTTTCCCTTAATTACTTGGTCCGCGATCGTTTCAAAAACAGATCGGCCCCTCAAAGCGCGAATTCCTAACAGCCGCGAATTCGGTTAAGAAATTTCACACGGACTTCCAGAACGGAGCAGAATTCGAAAGCGCGGACCCGTCCTCGCCGCTATCGAATTAACCCGAGTCCGCTGTCGTCCTTTGTCGCAGCCTGCCGCGTGTCCGCTTTGCCAATTATTCTCCTCTTTTGTCCCCCTTCGTGGAGGGGCCGGACGCCCGGCTGGAAGTAGCTGTATAACGTTACCGGTAACTCAATAACGATCGAAAGGACCCAGGTAACCGAAACCGGAAGCGCACGCAAATGAGGAAACCCCGTAGACGAGCCAGAAGTCCTCGGAGTTTCGATGCCACGCGACCGTCTCGCGGCTGCTCTGTCTACGAGGCTGCTCGTTACCCTTCAAAGAATTCGATACCTGTCCTAGGGTGACGGGGTTGCCCACCGATTGCGCCGAGTCTATGCGCCAAGCCACGCGAATCCGTCTTCGTTTCGGGATTTAGCTATTTTCTCGTCTATCGACCCTCGAGCCGTAACGTCGCGTTCGAAACCGAGAAAACTGTGATCCGGAAGTTTCCGTCGACTTACCGTTGGGAGATTACATTAGCCGAACTCCTGTTCGAACTGCGTTCCTTAGCGGAATTTAATGCGGAACCCCCGACTTGCCAAACACGCTTACGCGGACGAAACTTCGTCCGCTTGGCTACACGTTTGTTCAGTTTATATGCGTATCCGCTGGCTTTTTAATCGTTCGCTGGCTTTTTAATCGTTGGTGTACGGTTTGTCTCGCGTTAGGTGTTTCCACGAATTCGAGATGATCGTCCATCGGTAATTTTGACTTGGATGATCGCGTTTAGCAAAGATCGGAGTACCCGTTGGGAAAGATTTTTCGGAAGCAATCCTTTCGTCCGAAAGGTTAAACGGGACACTAGTCCAAGGTCCTTCCGAAGTTGGAATTTATCGACGTTTCACTTTCCTTACGATGACCCGGATATTCCGCGTACCTGTGCCGGTGACGCGCACGATCCACACTCTCCGATAAGAACTTCCTCTTGGGACTCGATCAGCGGAAGTACCGCTTCAGCGCTGATTAATCGTTCGCCGAGTTTTCTTTTCTCTCGTCGAACATCTATAGCAGAGACGCGCAAATACGCGGCCTAATTTGAACGAAACAAAAAGCTCGGTTAACCGTCTACGGACGCACGTCAACAATTTTCTTAAATTTGAACAATCTTCGTCGCCACTTTCAAACAAATATTCTACGTCGGAGATCGCGTCGGTATCCAGGGTGGAGAGGGAGAAGATATCGGAGATCAAACGAGCTGGTCAGTGAGCAGAAATCGGAGGCGTTACCGGTTTCCCTGGATCGCGATGCCACGGTCGATCTAGAATCTAGATTCTAGATGCTCGAAGTCGTCGATCCCGTTCCCCGTTCAACGTCAGCCGGCGCTCGTTTTCAATGCATATTAATCATGGGGCGCGACTGGCTCCGCGATCGCGGGGCCATTCATCAAACCGTCGCGATCCCAAAATCTGCTACGCGGCAAACTGAAATTTCGGCTCTCCTCGACCGTTGCTCGACGCCTCGCGGACTGAACTCATTTGCCCGAAAAAATTTGGCTCGTCCAAGTATCTATTCTCTACTCGTTTTCGATAGCGGAATTCATTCGTTACCCGTTGCCACCGCTCGATCAACGATAGATTCGTATCGATGATAATATAGGCGCTCCAGGAGTTAGGCAGTCGGCCAGGAAAATCTGGAAATTTCCACGTAGATTATCGTGCTTCTGTGTGCACCGCTTAATTATACGTCGACGCACACACGCACACGTTCGCGTTGACACAGGCATGCTTATCGGTCAGATTTACCGCGTAGAGTATATTTTTATTCGCATAATTAGATACCCATCAATCCTGCCGATGACAGTCTGCCTCCCAGCCTGCCAACCCTGCATTTATAATATATTTGAGACAGAGGGGTTGAAAAATGCCAGAAGAAACGGCGAGTGAGGTGTAACGTCGGGACGCAAGAGAACGCGATAGTCGGGAAAGTCGATTTTTCCGCGGGTTCTTCTCTTCCGGCAAAAAATTATAATTTATAAGTTGCTAAGTATAACGTCGTTGCATTTAATCGATCATCAAGATTCTCGTCGAACGTGGGTGTAATTAACGTTGAAAAGGTAGAAAGAAAGTTCGGCTAACGACTTTTCGAGAAATTCCAGTTTGGAAATAGCATGGCCGAGTAATGGCTCGATATCGCCTTAATAAAAGTCGAGCCAGCGGTACCGGTTTTTTGGATTAGCCGAGGTCCATGGAGATATCCCGTTGCTAGACGCTGGCACAGGTGTCTCCCTCGAGCACCCCCTCGAAACCCTCCCCCTCCCGTAGCCGGATATAAAATATACACGTCGCTAGATATCCTGACTCTTTCGAATATGTGTGCATCGGCATATTAAGAGCGTTTTCCGCGCATCGGCGTGTGCGCGCGCTCAGTCGCGTACCAGCCTCGAAAACCAGCGACCAGGGGGTAGGTATTGTGTTTATATGCATATCGGGGAAAGCCTCCGAGTCTCCCTTGTACTCGAACTCGGCGTTTTCCAATATTCCAGCCGAAACTCTCGACCGAAAAGCCCGGCCTTCGAATCCGTGGCCCGCACAACCCTTTCGACCATCTCTCCCTCCCCCTCGAGCCACCCCCTTCTGGCCAGTGTACATCGAACCGTCATATTTGGACAAAATCGAACGTATCCTATCTAAACGTTTTCCTCGTTTCCTCCCCACCTTCCTCACCCTTATTCTCCATACGTTTTTCAGCGGATTCTTCTTTTCGTTCTGGTACGGTTGAATCGTGGCCGTGGCTTTCCCTTCCAAAAATGTTTTCTTTTTTTCCACTCTGATGAAAATGCAACTTTTTTGCGCGGTTGTTTCCGCAAAGATTAGCTCGATCCTCCGTTCGAAGTGCAGGGAACGTTCGTTTAAGCGATCCGATCCGAACCGATCGGGTCGGTTGGAACGATGGGTAAATTTCGTTAAACGCCTTCTGAATTTGTTTCAAAATTTTTCCTTCCTTTTTTATCAATCGACGATCGTTGGAGCCCGAGAAACGCGATCGTCCGGTTCGCGACACTGTCGCCGAAATCCAAAGATTTTCGGAGGGATGGAAACGCAGCTGGGATGGGAGTGGACCGTAGTAGAGGCGGTAAAAAAAAATAGCGCATATCCGAGTCGATGCGGGTGGAAAGACGGACGGACGGACGCACGGGTGGACACGTGTAGCCGAAACAGAGAAGGATAGAGGGGCGAGGGGAGACGAGGGACGGAAAATCGGTCCGACGGGAAAGCTGGGACGCGCGGCAAAGGATTGCGACGGCCTCTCGACTAGGATTGAAATAGTAATATGTTATTGGTAAGCTCTTCTTTTACATCGGCAGCGCCAATAAACGCTGCAGACAGGTTAACGAACCGTCCGTCGTCGCGCGGAAAGAACGAGCGGAGGCAGATAGACAGAGCGAGACACGGGAAGGTAGAATCGGAGAGACTAGGTTCGGGCTAGCAAGAGGAAAAGACAGACAGCTGGACGACAGGCGTACGGTCGAAGCGAGAGAGATGTACAGAGGGAAGAAGAGGAAGTGGCCGGGAAAGAGCTGGTGGATATGTAGATCGAGCGAGGGAGGATTGGGGGTGGGTGACGTGGGTGAGGGGGAGAGCCTGTAGAGGTGGCATCGCTAAACTGTCGACTTCCAAGCTTTTAATTCGCGATCAAAGGCCCGTAACGATCCGTCGGAAACCCTTTCGCGGCGCTCTTGCCGACGTCAAAATTACTTTTAAATTCGCCGGGCCCTGCTCTCACCCCCCTTTGCCTGGATGAACCCTTTCCATCCGTTGCTGCACCGTCCCCTCTCCACGTAACCTGCCTCCGACGTCCACTTTGCCGCTCTTTTACGGGGCCGCGCGCGGCCGGATACGAGCGAATTCGGGCGTCGCTCGAGGAAAAAAGAGAAAAGGTCGAACAGGTGGTTCCGTCAAAGGTAATCGACTCTCTCTGCGGTGGATCGAACTCGGCTATCGACTAGAAGAGCGGAGTTCTCGTCGGGATCGAGACGACAGGACTTCGATCGGTCGGGCTTTCCTGGATAACATCGAGTCCGAGAATCCTCGTGCCGCGGCGGCGTTCCCCTCCGAACCTCGACGATTCATTTTAAAGAGATTTTTTTTACCATCTTTCGTCGTAGCTGTCACGGGGTCGTAAAGCGTTCGAGGATCAGGACTAGCGATCTCGAGATTCTTTCGGATGAAAATACAGCTCGAGTGATGGATCGAGTTTGTCTAGAATTTTCGTTTACCTCTCGATTGTTGTCCGAACGGTGCTTCCGGTATGCTCTGTTTAAGCATTACGCGTATCGCTTTCAGGATGCCGCGAGAAAAGTCGACGATTGGCGTGGGTCACGTGTTTTCGTGACTTCGTAAAGCCTTCGCGGAACCGAAATCGAATGCCCGGTTTGATAGAGTTTTATTTTTAATGTTTTCGCGGTGATCCGAGCGACACGATAACGATATGCCTCTTTGTCCCCTTACAGGAACGCACTAACTTTCTTTTCAGGTGTCGGGAACCTCGGCGGCGATACGATACTCTGTATGTCGACGAACTTCTGAAACTTTCTAACGGCGAGAAAAATGTTGTTCGATCTTAAAACGCGTTCTCGAAGTAAAATCGTTGGAAGATTATCGAAACGATTTCAAAAGAATTTCGTATGGCGCCGAGGTTCCGCGGAAGGTTTCATCGAGAATCAAGCGGCGAAAGACGTACGAAACCGGACCGAAGAGAGACAAGCGAACGCGGACAAAAATCGTTAAGATCCGTTGATCGTCGTTGATTTCGATCGGGGATCGTGGCCCGCGCGAAAAACTTCGCGGATCCCCGCCGAAGCCGCGTTCGCAATCCTCCGTTTTCGACGCCCCGACGAGTCGAGGGGAGGGAAATTCCTCGACGGGGAAAAACAGATAAAGATACGGAGAGATCGAGAGCGGAGAAAAGGAGCAACGTTGAAATAAACGGACGAGCAAAGAGTACAAGAGAATCACGAGAGCCGGTCGGTTCCGAGGGATCCAACGTCCCTCGTCCGTCCTTTTACCCGCGCAAATTCACCCCGTCCGACGTTTCGTTTCGAATTTAGAGTGGACTCTTCTGTTCGTAGTCGGCACCCTTTCGTAAGAGAACAACTGGGCGCGACTCGATCCGCGTTCTTGACGGCCATAATAAGGGGAGCATCTTGTTTTTTCAGCAAACGGGTCGTCGTACCCTCTCGCGTGTTTCCCTTGTTCCGGTTTTCGTTTTTTTTTTTAACGGTCGGCTTTCGAGTCGAGCAATCTTGCGGTAGCGGAGGGGGTTTTGGGGACCTCCAAAACGTTTCTTTTACATTTAACTCTCTCTCTCTCTCTCGCAGTTTCCTCACCGAAACTCGGTTACCGAGCAGTACATTTTTCAAACCGTTTCAGTCTTTTCGAATCATTCTTTATACACGAGTGCGATATTCTCAGAGAGTTGACGTCTAGCTTAAAAACAACCGTACATCTGCACGTTTCGCTTCAAAGTATCTCGTAATCGACGAGTGGAGGCGGCGGGGGCCCCCCAATGTATGATATTTTAGAACGATCAAAATCGCGTACGAGAGTTTCTAGCCGCGATTTCGAAATCACAGACTGCAGCAGCAACAGCAGCGGCGGCATCGGCAGCCCGAGTTTTCATCGTCGAGGAATATCTGGACAAATCCTACGCTCGGCGTCTGAATCGAAATTCGAGGGGATGGAGTCGGCGAAGATCGCGCGGTGGCGCGTCGATACGTCGCAGACGCGCCGATAAACTGAAACGTTGCGAAGAATAAGCAAAAGTACGTCGAGTATTCGAATCGGGGGTTGCTTTCGAGTCTGGACGCGACTGCCGACTCCAACCTCGCCGAGGCAACGAACACGGAAAACACAGACGACGGCTTGCGACGGGGGTGCGAATTCGTACTCTCGTAGATGGTTTCATCGAAAAAGCAAAGATATATAAACGAAAAAAGAGGGGGGGTTGTAGCACGCACCGCCCCTGACCTAAGAGACAGAGATGATAGCGTGAGAGATAGAGAAAAAATAATTAATCAGTCGACGCGACGCAGAGAAAAGAGAGAGCTAGAGACCGGTAGAGAGCCGATTATGCGGCGAACGTGTTTGTAAAACCAAAAGTAATGCTCGTGTGTACTAAAAAGTGACGTTGCTAAAAAAGAAGTTGCTTTTCGTTTCTCGTCACCTCGAAAGGCCGTCGTCCGTCCCTGACCCTACCAAAGTGTGTTTTGCATTGCAGACTACCAGATGCGCAATGTTAACGTGAGATCGGTCAACTCTAAACGAAGGAAAACACCCTCCTCTTCCTGCTTGTGAGTCTCTCAGTTTCGGTGTTTCGTAACTAATTCCACCTATGATAACTACACTGTTCTCAAGTAGATATATATCTATATATCTGCTTGAGATACATACACATTTTATATGACATTGTTGTAATGGATCGAGACGTACGTTGTCCTTTAACCTTGCCTTTATATATATATATCCGTATATATATATTCTCTATACGTTACACACACCCTGTATACAAACATTCTGCGTAGCACACGACACGCGTATCGTTATCTCGCGATTCGCGTATACGCGCGCGATCGATCGTCGCGAGAGCCAATGAGAACTCGTTTGATCGAAAAACGAGACGCTTCGGAGAACGAGGGTCGCTCCTCGAGGAGGATCGCGGGTCTTCTCAAGTTAGATGATTGTTCACCCGACTCGCGGAAGAGTTCGAAGGGAATACGATTCGCGAATTAGGTGCATCGGAGCGCACGAGAAAAGAACGGGATTGCGATCGACGGGAAAAATTTGACGAGAAACGTTGCAACGAGTGGAGAATCTCGAGTGTCCCTGCGAAAACTCCAACGATTCTTCGTTTGCAGGATATTTTCCTCAAACTTCTCCCCGGATTTCGATCTTTGCTCTTTTACAACTCGATCGCTGCAGCAGCCAATCGATCCGATCTCCGCTCGACGAGCAAATATTATATATCGCGAATCTAATTCCAATTCTCTTGTTCGATTTTGAATCGGGTAAACGATTCGTAATACAGTCTTCGACGCTATAAAATAAAAAATTGTTCGTTAAACGCCGTCTCGTTACAACTCGACCAAAGAAGTTTCTAACCCGACCGGACAATCTCGTCTTTAGTTCTTTTCGTTCGGCACGGTATTTTTGTTACAACAGTCATTAACAGCTCGCCCGGACTTCTTCTCGTTTTTTATCCACGCGGTATTCTTTCTCTTTTGTTTCGTCCCACCGTATCCATTCGTGCAGTCGCTGTTCGAGCAAATCACGATCGATTTCGTATCTTCCTCGATTTTTGAACACAGTTTCGTGCAGCTTTCGCGAAAATCCTCTGGAGCAGATGCTGGGAAATCCTCGTCGAAAATGTCGTGAATGTTCGATTGCCGAATTATGAGATTAAAACAGGGCCATTAAAAATATTGAATTCGACTATCCTCGAGCGTTAGTTCTCCGTCGAAATCCTAAGAAGAATCCTGAAACGATCCGAGTTTTATCGACGCTTTTTTACGACGATCAGGGCAACGACGAACATCGAACAATGGTGAAAGCAACGATTCCAACGATTCGAATTCTACGAACGCGTCGAGTTCGTCATTCAGTCCGAAGAACTCGACCGATCGATAATCACCGACACGCAAAACGAAACACGTCGTTCGTGGATCGATCGCAGTTTTCGACAAATCGACGTATGGATTCGCTAGATCGGCATCGGCTCCTAGGGTCGCGAGATTTGCACGAACGGAAGTCGAGATTACGAAAAGTCCTCGAGGATCGTGCTCGAGACGACCTAACGAGGAACCAAGTCAGCGCGGTTTCGACGTCGTAGAGCTTTTCGCGGACTTGTTATTTAATTCATTTATTTAAGAGAAGGAATCAGTTGAAAGCAAGGTACAAATTATTTCGTCGTTGGAAAAGAATTCGAGTCCTTTTTAGTCGGGCAAAGGGGAACGAAGGAAGAGCAGTCGCGATCGACGCAGACGTACGCTGCGTCGTTCGTTCGACGGAGCCTCGTTTCCCATTCGAGATCTCGCGGAGATCGATCGAAATCCTCGCAGGCAAGGATCGCAGCGATTGCTCGCGCCCGAAGGTACGGATGTCCTGCGATTGCAGGCCTCGATCGCAGGACATCTTCGTTCCGGCGCGTCGCGACGCTTGCAGCCTTTTCGTCGATCGCACGAGACGCTCGAGCTCGAATGCGCGCTATTTTTTAATTCAGCGCGTCGAGTACGTTCATTTTTGACGACGTCATAGTAAAAAATTGTCGCGTTACCATCGTTTAGAGATTACTAGCTACTTTTTACGACGTCGTTGGATCTTTCCGACGTTTTTCCTCGACGCTTACGTTTCGATTGATTCGTTTCGTAAATACGGTCGAGTGTCGAAAAGCAAAAGAAGGACAAAAGTCTCGAGAGATCCAGGAAAAACCGCGCTGCCGTGGATCGCGAATTCGCAGCGTAAAATCTGCGTACCCAAAGAGGAAGAAATTATTTGCGAGCGAGGGTTCGACTGCAGCGTTTCGTTAGCAACAACTTTCGTTTCCCTGATTTCGCCGCCGAAATAGCGGAGCTCGAAAAACAACAGACTCGGTGAAACGCGCACGCATACGGACACCCGCGGCACAGAACAATCGAACAAAAAAGGAGAGAACAGAAACAAGTACAGTACAATTCCATGCACGTTCGCTGTACCTGTATGAACCGTAATATTATTTATAATCTCCGTACACGTAAACACACGACTATGGCCTCTGTATACACGTTCGCAAACATACATACGTACATACATACACGCACATACACTCACACGTACATACATACACGAACACGCGCAAATACACGTGTCTGTACACCGTATTTTTGCTGCCGCTTCTTTGAACGTAAGCTTTAGATTGGAAAGAGAACAGCGACCAAACAACACGAACAAAAGACAGTCTCACGCACACGCGCACACACAAACACGCTAACGAACATAAAAGGAAAAAAGAAGAAGGAAAACCACATCCGACCAATCACCATTCTCGTGTATGTATATTTCTTGAAAGCGAAAAAGAGAAAACAAGAAGGTACAAAGCCTGACAAGTGACACGTACGGAGGCATTTTATTGAGAAGCCGCTCGAGTCGCGGTTGTCGAGGTGATAGTACGAACAGCGAAGAGAAGTCGAGAGAAAATCAGGAGAGAGCGATAGAGGGAGAGAAATAAAAACAAACAGTGAGGAAAAGCGATGAAAAGACGGAAAAAAAGTATGTACGAACGTAGGAAGGGTGGGAAGGGCGTAAGGGTGCGGGAGACGAACGAGATTCGAGGCGGGAAAAACGTGACGCGACGGTTTCGCGGGACGATGAGGGTCCACGAGTCGTGCGAAAAATGGAACAGGAAAAGGTGTTCGAGGAGGGCGGGAGAGATTCGGCGATACAGATCACACGATCTAGAAGACTATCCGTGATAATCGGTATCGCTCGTTCAGAAACGTTTCGTTTCGTTCGAGTCCAGCGTCCAGCTTCCGTCGATCAAAAATTTCTCTATGTCATCGATAAACGACCAACGACAAATTACCGCGTTCAACGAGGATAAAGTGGAAAATTCGGTTCTCTATCCGGTAGCCGAGCGGCGGGAGGCCAATGCAGGGGCGATCAATCGATCTCGTGGCGTTAAAATGACACGACCTTGACCTCGTTACAACCATAATGGCGGTTGGCCTCGGTCCCGCGAGTCTCTCCGATTTGCTCCTCGAGCCGTTTCCTGTTTTACGCGATTCTCTTGCTGCGCTACGCTCGAACGTTCTTCCGAACGCAAGCTTCGCAAAGGAAACTTGGACTTGAAGCCAAAGTTACCCGAGGTATCGATCGGCGATGATCAGATTACTCCGTGTTCACGCTAAATGTTTTTTTCAGCGATTCCTAGACTATGATCGCATCCGCGAATTCCCGTGAGAAAAATTCGATCGCGAAGTCGTTTTATCGAGGAAGAGAACAACGAAAGCTCGCTCGCGCGTAGAATCCCGATCGATACGGAAGTCGAGTAACGCGTAAATTCTCGGTAAGTTCCTCGCGAATGAGGAGAGGAAGGCTGCTCGAGTGGTGGGTGCAGGGTGAATCGCAGAAGCGACTGGATCGTCGAGGCCACGTGTCTATTCTAATTGGCTTCGAATATTACCTCCAAGTCGAGGGACGAACGATCGACCAACGCGCACAGCTAACGTGACTCTTACACGCGAAAAAGTACATGCCACGCCAATGACCCAGAAACTACCGACAACGTATCGTTGGTACACGGGTTGGATCTGCAAGTGTTCTCGCTAACTTTGTTACCGAAAACCTCTCGACAACCTCCTACTCGCGACACGATTCTTCGCCGAATTTCGTTACGCGAAACATCCCTTAAACCTAGTAAACCTAGATGTCTCTTTAGAGATTTCGAGATTATAGCGATTGCCAAATACCGGTTCAATTTTTATGAAAATTCATTCGAAAAGGACGGATGTACTTTTTCGCGCGTCAAGTTCGAAGAAGAGAAAAGGGAACAAAGAATCGATCTAAACGAGATCTCACGTTCCGAAAAATCGTTCGTTCTACTTACTCTGGGGTACCGAAAGCGCTACCAAGTAGCCGCACTCTAAATTCGAAACCAGCTGCCAATCGGATTTTTAATAAAATTACACTCGACAAATTGGACAGGCAGATGAACCGGATTTAGGCGCGAGAGGGTCGGCGGAAAGCTGGATCGTCGTCTCGGTAGGAAGACTTTCCATGTTCACCTCGAAATGCATTCAAGGCATCTCAACGTTATTTTCCATCGACCAATCTTCTCGTATTCGATTCTCCGTTCGCTCGAAATTTTCCATCGAAATGATCCCAGACTAGCAATACATGTTTATTGCTCTCAATTACTTCCCCACGACCGTTCAAGAGTCCGAATCAATTAATGAACTAATTGAACGAATGAATTAATTGAACTTTTGTTTGAATATCGAACGATAAGACGGAAACTAATTGGAAAATGGAACATTTGCAAAAACAGAAACTTCGAAGTAGAGTAACCCGACGGTGAAAAGCGGACGAAATTGAATCGAAAGGAAGTCGAACGAGTAGAGAATCGAAAAGTCGAAGGATCGGAGAATTTTCGATACGGAAAATGAAACATGGAAGGTCCAGAACCGAAGCGGGTCCGGCGAAAGGGTGGCGCGTCCCAACGAAAGCGAAATTATTTTCAAATTCCCGCGAGTCACGGAAAGGGGTGAGTTTTCTTTAGACAAGGGAAACTGTCCCTTTAGCAATTCCGTACTCCCGCCACGGTTTCGGTGAATTTAAGCCGACGTATTGTGCGCCGGCTTTGCTGATGATACAAGTCACCCTCTCGACCGGCACTCCAGTCCACGAGCCACCCTTTTGGAAGCCACGTAGGCAAGGGGTTCGGCTTTTTTTTAACGTCGCTGTCTTCCATTCGGCGAGGAAGCTTCGTCTTTAGGCTCTGTGTCCACGGCCAATTCGCGACGCGAGCTTTTGCTTCTTTTATTGCGTGCAGAATCGTCGTTGAATTTTAATCCCATCGCCTTTATCTCGCGACATTTTTTTCTATTTTCCTAATCATCGCGTTTCGGATAAAACTATAAATTCTGATTCCCAGTTGGAGGGTTCGCGTCGATTGTTTTCTTCGTGTATCGTTCCGAAGTTAACGAAAGAGCCCGTGACACAGGCTGGAAAGTTGTTTTTCAGCGACTGGCGCAAAGTGGAAGATGCGAGCGTTGCGCTCGAATTGCCGATGTATTTCGAACGACTCGACGAGAATCGCGTCGTCTCCAAGTGTCGACACTTTCGTCGAACTTTTTCTTCTCTTTTACGCGGTACGGTTGTTCGGGATTTTCATTCTTCCGTCGTGGATCCGATCTTTTATTTTCCTTAATAGTCGCGTATTAGAATTTGGACAGTTTGATTTGTAACTTTGCAGTAAAAATCCCGCAAAAAGTAGGCTATTTTTCTAGATTTTTTGTTATTGTACTCGATATCAAGGACTTATTGCCCGTAAATAAGGTATTATTATAATAATACGTATAAATCACCGCGAGTAAAGGGACGCGCGGCTTTCGATAGCTCGAAGTACATCGGTGAAAGCGGGAAAGAACTATGGAAGCATCCCTTGTCTACACCTTGAGCGCGCACGAATGAAATTGGGTTACGCGAAATTTGACGAAATTTAGAAAATTTGAAATCGATAACACGAATGAACGAACGAGGGTGAAAGTAAGATAAGTCGAATAATATGAAAGAGAATGGAGAGAGTAGGGAGACATAGGAAAAACATTGCGAGAAGAATGAGTAGGGAGAGAGAGAGAGATTAAAGCAAAAAGAGGGGGGATGATACATGGTGTGCCGATAAATCGTTGAGGAAGAGACAAATTTCTCAATAAAACGCCACCGGGCTACCTCGAGTCTCTATATATGTACAGTAGCACATTGCATGGCCAACATATATATATATATATATATTCTCTATATATATGTATATTATTATAATTATTACCTATTATACTATGTAATTCGAGCGACACGAACGAAGAATTTCCCCTCCGTTCTGCGTCTTCGAGTCTGTTCTCCGGCGTGATCGAGGAACGTCAAGGGCGTTCCAATCGGAGCGCAAAACTTCGAGGAAGAGGGTAGTCGAGAATGGTGCGAGATTATTATTTAAGAACGGTGCTGGGTGGAAACAATACTTTTCTTTTTTTTAGAAATCGATAATTTCTATTATACTTACGATAAATTGGATAAAGTATCCAAAGTCGACGGCGGGTGAATTCTCTCCGATCTAAAAAATGTATTTTCGCGATCTTATTTTCGAGCAACGTATTCGAAGTCTATCGGAGTCCCAGCATCGTTGTGAATAAAGAAACAATCTCGCCACGTGGGTCACAGATAGGGTGTCCCCAAATTCTTTGGTGTTTCTCACCCTTCAAGTTCGTTGATCGTACTCGAAAAAAAAAGAGAGAACGAGACAGTTTACCGAAAAATTGATTCGGTTCTATGGAATGCTAAATTTGTCGAGGAACGGGTGAAATACGCGAGAAAAGAAGTGGCGAGCGTTTCCGAGTACGAAAATTCGACGAGATAGAGGGAAAAGGGGAGAACGAATAAAAGAAAATACAGGACACCCTAGTTACACGGCGATCCTTTCGTACAGATTCGACGACAGACGAAAGTCTGCTTGCTTGCTTGCTTGCTAAATTCCTCGGCGTGGAAACGGGGACGAGAACACGAAAACGCCCCCGTTTCCAGCGCTCCTCTCTGTCTCTCGCGTCTTTGTCCTTAGAAAACGACACGAAGACGTACACGGGGAAAAATAAGTTATGTTTAGACGACCTGTCACCCCGAAGGTTGGCGAAATTTTTCCACGTAATCGATCGATCGTCGGCGTGGCGGAAAAGTAAAGTACCTGCACGCAAACTCTTCGACTTGTACATTTTAATTTTCAATTAAAAAAGTTACAATTACTCGAGATTTGAATCGCGTAATTTCGGTAAAAGATTGGCGCCAACGAGATCGTTCGTCTTGCTCGTCTGCCGTAATATATCGACGCAATTTCGATCGAAACAAAGAAAAGTTTCGCCGATGTTCGGGCTCGAATGCTGTCTTATCGAACGTGAGCATTTTGCTGCGAGCCGACCATTCCCCGCCAGATAAATCCCAATTTTAGAATCCACCGTAATACAGAGAGTGCCCGTTTACTTAGATATTAATTTTGAGGCCCCTTCGCAGGTAGTATTTGACCCACCCCACCCCCTGAACCCCTGCCCACGCCCTTATTCAACCAGATACCAGTATTGTTAGTCGATACCTTGTAAGACAAAGCATGAATGTTCAGCCCGTTGGAAAGAAGTCGCACATTACAGGCGTAACCCACATTACGTCGGTGACACTCGACCTCTTTCTCGAATTATCTAAAAACGTGTATCGTTGTTGCGCTTCGACATTGGTCGTTAGTTTGCGATGAACGTTGAATGTTATCGAATAATTCTCAGAATGTGTTCACAGAATGAGCACTACTAGCCACCCCGTGAGAAACAGGTCGAGGGACATCGGATCGGATACATCAGGGGTACACGAAACCACGTTTCGAAAAGATCGTCTACATCTACGTCTCGAACGTTTCTCGGTTCCCTTGAGACCGTCTCTAACGTAATCCGTAATGCTAAATTCGTTCGAAACCGTGGTTTACGAACGGTCCGGCAAGTCGATACAACTATCGTTCGTGGGTTTCCGGGTTGAACGAATTTGTCGATTGACGTTTCGCCAAATATTTTGTATCGGATTTGTCGGTCGTTGATTCTAACAAGCGTATTAAACCGATCGCACCTTCAAACTTCGAGCCATCGAGAGTTACGAGAATTTTTCATCGAAGGGAAATTTCATTTAATCGAATTTCTTGCAATTGTTTGCCCAATCGTTGCCGAATTTCCTGTTATTCCTCTTACCCAAACGATCCTACGTTTGTCTGGAAGCTAGTCAATTTCAAATCCCATCGAATTCGTTACCTTTTGCTTTTCAATAAGCACAGAATACCTATTTCTCGAGTTACTTTTAAATGTTCCGTTTCGTTCAAGTTCCTCCCGTACTTTTGTTTAGTAATCCGCTAGTTCGCTGCCGTTCTTCACCATCGGGTCGTCGGCCACCGAATTTCTCTATAGCGATTCGTCGAACGTTTGACTTTTTACAGAGAAAGAGGAAAATTTTTCTATCAGATTTTTCGCAACGCGATCGGACATGTAACCGCTCGTTAAAAATGCTCGACAGCCACCGTGACGCTCTAATTAACTTTCTCGAAAATTGAATCGTACAGTGTCGCGTGCCCCCGACTTCCTCTGGCGAACGTCCGTCAAAACGCGTAGAATTCCGAGCTCAATGAATCGATAATGAGTCCGACAGACGCTACCCGTTATTGTTGCCATCGGTCTTCCGTTTGTTTTCGCGGCGTCCGTACTCACCGCTGCGAGTCATCCACGATAATTAAATTATTAACTCGACGATCGCTAATTACGCGATGGGGGTCCGAGAATACGGTAATCGAACTTTCGGCGTCGATCGAACATCGTGTCCGATTTTAACAAACTTTGGGCCGAAAGCCATGGGTATCTTCTTCCGGTTTCGTAGAATGGAGCACTCGACGTTCCGACTATTTTTGAACGAACCTCGTGCGTCTTTCGATGTTAGTTTTGTCGAATCATCGAACACGGGATATTCGCTTTTGCAAAGTATAAATAAGTTTTATCGGAATTTCGTTGTTAGTCAACCAGCAATAGTTTACCGGAAGTCCGCCCCAAATTCCGTTAAGGATCCACGAAGTCCAATTTCGGCGCGGAGTCGAAGGATTGAGAACCGATATGAAATAGATTCCATGAAGAAAAATACACGAAAAGAGTAGAGAAGAGAAGAGAAAAAAGTAAAAGATATCGATAATCGCGTTAATAGGAACGTTGGATTCGAGCGAGTGGAGTACACGGAAGTAGACGGTGACATAGGAGAAGTCGAGGAAGCGCGTCGTAGGGCGTAAACGGGATTGAGTTCCCTGTGCGGGTGACGGGGCACCGCGAATATCGTCGAGTTCGGCCAATAAGCAATAAAATTGAATCGCCCTCGTAAATCTATGCGAAGCGAGAAAATCCAAGAAGAACCGGGCGTCCCGACTCCATCGGAATGTGAGCCTATCAGGCAAAAAAGGGGCAACGAAGAGGAATGCCTATCGGAGACGAGGTTCTTCCTTGCACGAACAACCACCCCCACTTGTCTATAAGGTGTGCTTGGAGTTAACATTTCACAATCATTCAAAATGTAGTTATCGGTTTTATTTCAATTTTAATTTGCGAGATGCGATTCGTTCGAAAGACTTGAATTAACTTAACGTTAACAAGTGAACGGAGACGATGGAGAAATTGATAGAGGCAAAAGAACACGTCCGACTGAAAATGTTGCGCGTCCAGCGTTGAATCGCGTTAGACAAACATCAAAATCGTGATAATACGTGCAATTGCCGTAGGTGGATTAACGGAAATGAAGCGAAATTCAATTTCCTGGCAGCTGGATATTTTCCTAAAAACGGTGATAGCGAGCATCGGTATCGATAGATCGTACAAACGAGTTAAGAACAAAACGTTCGCAAGAAAATAAACAAATCTTCGTTGCTTTGAATTCTAAACACGTCCATATCTAAAATGCATTGCAATGTTTATGAGATCTCGTTTAAATGGAACGAAAAGAAATGAAAAGTTGATCCGACACGAGTGTCAACGAAAGAAGAATTAAGACGGAAGTCGGAAATAGACGATGATCTCGTTTAGCTCAAAGTCAGATGTTCAAATAGGGATTTGAATAATTCTACTCGTAAATATCGAGTTAAACAACATCGAAAGGATGCAAATAAAATGGAATCAAAGTCATCGACGAGAAGGGCTGGCCAATTCCCAACGAGAAAGTTGCTTCGACGACACACCCGGTGTATCGGGAGAGGGTGAGCGGGTCGCGGGGGTTGAAAGGACCGGAACAGAGTATCGGGATCGCGTGGCCCATGTAAATGCGCGGCCGCCTTCTCTGCGTGTATTATTTTATTATATACCAGAAGCTATTGGGACCACGTGACGCCAGCGGGTTGCCTCGGCCGAAACGCAATCATTCTTGAGTTATTCGAAAAGGCTGGTGGCTGCAACGGAATCCCCGACCCACCTATACGAACAAGACGTCTACGTGCCGCACTCGCATCCCTGACAAACTTCCTTTTGATCGAACCTAGCCACCGGTTACGCCCGGATTGTACGCGAATCCGATCCCACGACCACTCGAGCCTGTCGATGCGACGCGACGCGATGCTCGATGGAGTTTCGAAGTTTATAGTTTTGGCTTTTCCTACGGTTGGAAATCTGCCCATTTCGGTTTCAATTTCCGACACCCTTTCGCGACTTTTGTTTTCAACGTTGAGCTTGTGGGTTTTTGGCTGCTTCCAATGGAAAATATTGCCTCGATAACCCCTGAATTTGATAGATTTCGCAGGTAGCTCGCGAAGATTTCGCGAAACGATTCACAACTTCTCTCTCCGAATGGTTGGATTGGGAATGAAACGGATGCTGTCCATCAAAAGCGTAGATGGCACAATTTCATTCGATGAATAGGACGAACGTACGGCAACGTATTTGTGACATTTGTCGACCGAATAGTTAAATATTTGTCTATTCGTTGCGAAATATTTCATTCTATAATCTAAATTTATTTATTTAACGTTACATCTACGAATAGACAGTCGCGTATAATTGAATATCTATTTACGTTGTATGTTGCGCGTAACCCAGGCGACAGTGAAAGTCAGTGTTGCGTGTTTGTTCGATCGGATAAACGGATGTTTATCTTGTATTCGTTATTCGTCGTCGCGAGCGCGTTCGATATAGCGGCTCCTCGACGATACACGGTTCGATTAGACGAAGCCGATGAAATTTTTCCGGCCGAGCAGATCCTCTCGCGTCAAAGAGTGGCCTGGCCGGCTTTTCAGGCCGTGGCGCACAAAGTGTCAGCCGGATTATTTTCCGAAAAAGCTCGCGGCCACCGACACCGACACCGACACCGACATCGCGTCAGAGATATTCCGCACGTTAGGAGCTCGTTAATGCTTTATCGCGCGGTTGCGCCCGACTGGATTTGGCCCACTTTGCCCGTTTCTGGAATCCTTCGATCGATCCGTGACATCCGGCTCCTGCTTTCGCATCCATTTCGAGTTCTGCTCACCAACGGATACACAACGATGTCTGACAACGCGACCGTTCTTCCGGCTGACAATTTTAACACCTCCCCCAGCACCTCCCTGTCCGTTCCTTGTCCGGGAATATCGTCACTGTCATCGGTATGTTCTTCCCCTTTCATAAAGCTATTGTCGGCAAAAATAGATTTTTATTATCGAAAGCCAAGGGAAAACGGACCGAAGGAAACGCTGTGTTTCGTGACGAAACTTTCGGAAATAGTCGAGAAAAATGGCGCGAGGAGTCTAGAAAAGTTTAAGCCCGTATATGCAATTAAACGGAAAATCGTGATAATTCCTGTATTCGAAAGGGCAAGAAATAACGTCAAAAAAAAGAGGGTAGATGTTGGAAAAAGTGAAACGACGAAAACGCTTCGCGCCCATAAGTCGATTGTCGCGACGATCAAACCTTTCCTGCTCGAAAGCCCCGAGGGTAATAATGAACGCGTCAATTTTCCGTCTCTGCCGGCTGTCCACCACCCACAGCGCCCCTTTGCAACCCCTTTGCAATGGCATCCGTGGCTGGGCTCTCGATGTCCTTGTTCCCGGTGCCATTTTTTCGCGAGCTTCCTTTCATTCGTTATCGGTCGCTTGCTAATGGCGCGCGATTGCCTTTTAACCCCTCACCCCTTCGCTGGTGTCTTCGTCCCTTCGTTGCTCCTCGTCCGTCCCCCCGTGTACGCGTTGGCGTTCCATTTTCGTAGATCGACCGCAACCGAAAAACGAAGGGAAGGCTCGCATAGAAAATTTTAATCGAGAGCTACTTTGCCAAGGATTTGTCGTTGGGACGACGGGGAGGGTGACGTTTAAGATCGTTCAACGGTTGGTCGTCCCGGTGGCAGGTTAATGGAAAATCGTGACTCGCGATGGCGGAATTAGGATCGGTTAGACACGATTGAAACTTGGGACGTTTCGCGATCGACGCGACGGTGGTTCGATTTTTTCTACGACGGAATCGAACGCAACGGTCGGTAGCGGTTGTTATTGACAGCCGTGGAAACACCGGAATTAAAAGTCCTCGAGTTCTCGTCCAGGTACGAACCCGCAGTTTCGAAAGATAAAGTTTCAATTTAGATTGCTGGCCGCGACGTAATTCTTTAGGATTAAACGCGTGTTGCAAATAAAATTGTTTACTATACCTGGAACCGGGCCTGTTCACGTGCGTCGTTTTTTTTTTTTTTTTTTTTTATTCCTCTCATCTACGATTATGCCCCATTTACGAGACGAGCACCGCAAGGGACCGGCAGTTATTACGTTGCAATTTCGATTTAATGTCGCGATCGCCTCGCGTGAGCGTATAGCTATTATTTCAAAGGGTAGTCAATCGGCGCGCAGTGTTAAAATCGAATCCGCGGTGCAGTCTCCTCGCTGAGAAAAATGAATTCGTTGAAAATGGTGATTTCGTCGCGACGCGTTCCATTTGTTTCGCTCGCGCACTTTCGATCGAGGAACTTCGAGTTGTCAGGAAGCGAACGGTAGAGTGAAATTTTATTTTTTTCAATGGATACAATGTACCGCATTTTCATGCCGTTTCCATTCCAATTGTCCTGTAAAATAATTTTTACACGCGAATCGAAGTTCGTAAATTTTTAAGAGAGTTGGATTTTAGTTTCCGAATATACGAGATATTTTTAATCGGAGAATTTGGGACCCGGATATTTTTTGGTCAAAAAGTTGGCCACGCGGGAAAATTTCGAATTGAGAAATGAAGAAATTAGAAACTAGAAAAATAAAAAATCGTTAAGAAATTTGCTACTCTAACAGAGAAACGAAATATGTACGACCAACGAGAAGCATGTAATTTTACGAGTTTGAGTCTCTCGAGAGCTCTGTTTGAAATCCGCGTCGGTGCAAACTTTTTCTCGGAAAAATTACCTCTCGCGTTCGTTGGAAACGTTCCAATGACAAAGAGAAAAACGAGGGGGAAAACGTATACTCGACAAAACATAATACCACTCAGATTCGAAACAAGGCATACATCACTCACTCGAGACACCAACGAAAACACACCCGAAACCACTCTCGCTTCTCCAAGGAAATGCATCTCTTGACACTCTTGCATCGTCACATGTCCGCCCCCCGCCCCTGCCCTCTTTTGGTACCCTTTAGTGACATGTTTATCAGCAGTAGTATTATATCAGTTATTGAGATATTCGTGGTATGCAACCGAATCCCCTTTTTTTATCCAGTGACTTGTGTACATGTTACTTATGCCCTTGAACATATTTCTCGATGTGTATCTGTAAGTCCAGATTAATTTTTGTTTTCTTTTGTTTGAAAACGTACGAAACGAGTTACATATACAAAAAAAGAAAAAGAAAAAAAAACAAAAAAAAAACGAAAAAGCATTCATAGAGTGTAAAAAAAGATTCTACGAAACGACCTACAAAATGGTCGTTCACCTGAACGAGTTCACCGTTGATTCACATTCGTCTTTTTTTCTGCTTTCAGCTGCACAGATTCCACAACGCGGAAGTAAGTACGATTAAAATACATTCAAAGACCGTTTTCCTTTCGTTTGTTTGGCGACGTCTTAATCGAAGCTATCGTTGATTAGACACGGGGCGCGAGAGAGAAATACTTCTTTTCGTATCGCGTTTAGCGGCTGCTTGGAGTCTTTCGCGCGGAACATTTTTCAACGACTCACTACCATGTGGTTCGCGTTTTTTCCGCGACAACGGAACGTCTTTGGAGTTTGTTTTAAAAAGTACACGGTGCTTCGTTACGTCGTTTCGAGCACGAACGAATCGGGGACAATCTTTCGCTAGTGTTAAGCGAGATCGGATTGAAGTAGCCGAAGAGGTCGTTTCCAATTTACAAACAACGTTCTTTCCCTTTATTTTTGTCCGTACCATCGAACGCGTTTTCTCTTTTACGGGCAAAGTAGCTAGCGATTCTCTCCATCGGTTCTCACGGCGATCGACTAAAGGATGGTTTGAATTTTAGCATGCAAGAGGAAAGACGAGATGGCGAGCCAGGCAGAACACCAACAGCCCGCCCCCAAGAAACCGCGCCTGGTTTTCACAGACCTTCAGCGCCGTACTCTACAGGCTATTTTTAAAGTAAGTCTTGTATAACTTAACTCGCGTTTTGATCGATAGCGGTTTCTCCGCGTTCTGTCTCGATTGTCCCGGGAAAGGAAAATTCGAAAACAATGAAAATTGACGAACGGAAATTCTCCGCGAACAGTCGTTTTTCTAACAATGCAGCTTCGCGCGAAATCGTATTCCAAAGCGACGTTATTGCTGTCTACCACGGTCTACTCCGCGAAGAAATTAGCTTGTCTTCCGCGATGAACAAATTGTTCCATCGTAATGCTGCAAGATTCGCGCATCAATCTTCCTTTACTTGCCACCGCGTGCACCAACGGTTACTCGATAACGGACAAAATATTAATGAAATAAAGGAACCCTTTCTCGCTAGCCCGGCGAGTGAAACATTCAAAGGATCGAGCAATAAAATTTCCCCGCTTCCTGGCAGCCATCGATAGCGATAGGCATCGTTAAAAATGGAAAAGGCGTTTCGAGTATGGGTGGGCTGGATTTTTGTCCCGTTGCTACGTCGACAGGAACGCTAATGAGGAAACGGACAATATCGATGGGCATTCTCGAAAGTGCTCGCGATCGTAGTCGCAATCGAAGCGCGGGGAGCGCGCGGCGAAGGAATCGGTCGCGAAATAATTCAAGACAGATCGATAGTCGGCGGTTGACGCGCAAGGGGGGTCAAACTCAACCCTCCACCCGCACTCCTACTCCTGCCACCTGCCATTCGCTCGATCTGCGCGTTTTTATCCACGTGCATGCGAAAAATCAGGGACGCGACACGCGACACCAACGATTGTTTTCCCTCGTTTCTGTCCTCCGTTTCATCGATGCACGCGCGTCTCGATCGTTTCGATGAACTTGGCATAAGTAAGCTTGCTAAGGGTTGGACCAAGTAAGCAACAGCTGACAAATTTCGGTTGTTATTCAATGTTTGAATTTCTTTGGCATTTCATGGCATCGCGAATATCTCTCTTCTCTACCACTCGATCGTAGAGTGGTCCTTTTTGACTTGGTCGTAGGGACTGATTTTATTCGCGATTAGCTTTTCCTTTCCACGACGATTGGAAGGTTTCAAGCCGATTGGAAGGTTCGAATGTTTCTGGCTCGCGTTAGAAGTCTAGGTACCGTACACGCGCCGGGTAATGTCGTTGGGAACTATGCCAAATAGTTTGCAAACCGGTCTCCGTAACTGCGACGAACCTGTCATTAAAGAAGGCATTAAAAGACAACGAAAGAACTCTGGAATGACGACGCGGAATTTACGTCCGTAGACGCTCACTCGATACCTCGCTCGTCGCGAACCGTCCATATCGCGGCCATTCGATTCCACGCGTAAAAGTCTACAATCCTCGAAACGCGCCTGGCAACAACGATCGTTGACATTCGTATTACAGCGACTTCCATTTACGTTAACTCCTCAACGTTGAATCGCAAGCAGTCTTTCGAAGTGGAGCTTTTAAAAAAAAATTAACTCTTAACGCGTGGTTTTCGAATTCGTTTCGATCAATCTTCCGGAAACACGAGGGAATCAGTTTCATCGAAACAGATCGAACGTATCGGAACCCTTCCGACCAGTTCGATTGAAAGATAAATATGGAAATAACGTGGACGTTCTCGAGAAAGACGAAAGATCCGGTCGAAGCGTATTCGTTGGCTCTTTGGAAGTATGCCAAATAGTTCGCGAATTGACCTTAGCCCAGTTAACGTCGTCGCTCGATCTTTCTCGCGTTCTGCTTCTATTTTCCGCTCGATTCTTCGAACTTGAAACTTGCAACGAATCTTTCCACTTCTCATTCGCGTATCACGATCTCGTAAAGAAGACGAAAATCTTGGACTGCGATCGGGAAACGTGCAGTCGCGAACGAACGAACAGTCGTGAAAACGTAGCAATAAACGCGCAACACCGATCGATCGTGCAAAAGAAATTAATCAAGCCGCTAGAATGGCGCTGTTACGAGAGATTTAATTACTCCAAGTATCCTGCATCGAACGACGATAGCAACGCGAATACGGTGGTTTTCGATTTTCCAAATGTCCGAACTCGAAGAGTAGTAATATCGAAATATATGGAAAATAAAAAGAGTACAGGGTTAGGAAGGCTTCGAAGAATTCTGATAGGAAACTCGGTGCCGCGTAATTCGAAGGGAGTATGCACCGGGGTGACGTTTAAGAAACCGCGCGCGGCCGCGGCCGTATCGATATCCTGTCTGAATGTAATTCACCGTGTGTAACGCAACGAAACGAAGGTTGCCGCCTCTGTCTACGGAATACCAGTTCAATATACAGAGAAGCGTATCAATTGCTGGAAATACAGGACACTATCGGCACGAGGATCGTGATTATTCCTTGACAGCCACTGTGCACCGTGTCTGAGCGGAGGAAGAGGGAACGGAGCGATGGTTGCATATGTGTCACGAGGCGAGCGGTGCACGGACAACTTCAAAAACGACAAGAAAATCACGTGTTCTTCGTAAACGCTGTACTTGGACAAATTTCAATCGTTTTTTCAATTACGATGCAACGTAGTTTAATAAATTTTACGACGCGTACGAATCTTTCTAAATCTTTCTAAATCGAGTCATCTTCGGGTACGACTAAACGTAATTTATTTATCAAATAATTCGTTGAAAAGAAAGAAAAAAAAGAAAAATTGTGTTGGTTCGTCGACTGAAATATCATCTTCGTTACGAATTCGAAATTAAAAAACAAGACTATTATCGACGAGTGTCAAGATCGAGGATAATTCGCGAATCATTCGTTTTAATGTAATAACGCTTAGAGGGTTAAACGGTCGCGTTTTACGCGTAGCGCGATAATTATTGCGTTCTGTCACGCCCGCTGGAACATTGGTTTGTAATAATTGTTGCTTCGACCAATCGATACCCTCTCTCTCGCTCACTCACTCTCTCTACCTCCTCCGTTATTGATCGGCCCACGTCGAGTAAGAAACGTCGCGTGGGAAGAAAGCGTGCCAGCCCGTTTACCACATCTAGAGAAATGTTTATCGTTCCGACGGTCGAACGACGATTCTTCGTATCGTTCTCTCTTGGTTCGAACGAACGAATACCAGAAAAGTCACTTTACCTATTTCGTTTATATACGGGGCGAAAGCTGTAATGTAACAATGTTAGTAAGTAGAAAGAATTTGGTGGACTGAATTTGGTGGTTTAGTCGTTTGTTAATGGAATTCAATGTTCGGGTATGCCGGCTCGTCGAATTGCAGATTCTTTTGATAAACTGCCGTTCCGTGCTCGAACGTATCGTAATTAGGACGCAGTTGGTAAGAATGTTTGTCGTGTTGCAGGAGACCAAGAGGCCGTCGAAAGAGATGCAGGTGACAATCGCCAGGCAGCTGGGCCTGGAGCCGACGACGGTCGGCAACTTCTTCATGAACGCTCGACGCCGCTCCATGGACAAGTGGAAGGACGAGGACCCGAAGACCGTCGCGGTCGATGAGGGACAGCTATCACCCACAATAGGTATCGGGCAACGACAGCCAAGCGATGTTTTGTGACACACGTCCGACCACGAGGAGTACCACGACGAGTCACCCGAAGAAGATTTGCCCTTCTCGTAAGGGCAGCGCGTTTCACGCGACGCGACGCGACGCGTTGCTTTGATTTCGAACGAGAGGATATCTCCAACTGACCTGGAACGTCAGTTTTTCACGCGTTCAGAATTCTTTGCGATAGGCGATTGGGATTCGTTTCGATAACGCGACGATAACCACGGGACCGTATCGATGAATTTTTCTCACGATTGGATACCGTTGTTGGATATACAGATCAACGAGACCTTTAGGTCTGTGCGTTGTAAGCGCTTGGACAAACGGTATCGTTCGAGGTCACCAGTCATCGAAGAAACTTGTCCAACATTAATTTATATTTATCGATCTAATTTCGTCCAGTTACGAATCCCACCTTCGTTTCCTTGTCGAGTAATCTACCGGAACGAACTGACGATATCATCGAAACCGTTCGACGGTCGACGCTTTCAAGGTTTTCGGAACTTTTTTAAAAGCTTCGAGAATTTCCGTCGAGTCCCACGGTTGACCGAATTTCGTAACGTTTCAACTGAAAGCAGAACGAATTTCAAGGCAAAACCGGTCATTCTTCGAACTACCACGCAACGACGTCATTATCTTATAACCACGCCTGGAAAATCGTCTGGAAAGCACGGCCGCTGTGATCATTTTTTAACGACGACCATCCGTAACGCGTGCGGCAGTATTGTCCGTGAATATTATAGTCGAGCTCCTCCACGTCGACCAACACGCCGGCAAAAACCATTTCGTTTCAAACTATTCGTCGCGATTCGATTCTATGGTAAAAAGAATTTCCGGTTCTGTCGTTATTTTGCGAATACTTTTTACGCGGAGGGACTTTATTTTATCGAGGAAATACTATACGTTGGAAATATAAAAATAGCTTTGTCGTCACAAAATTTCCTGTTCTTTGGAAAATTGTATCTCGATGTCGACGATCTATTCGATTAAAATGGATAGGTAATCGCGCGGTAATAAACATACATGACGTTCCAGAGATCGAAATCGAGCATCGTCTAGCGGCGTCGAAGGAAACCGTGCCAGCCGTCGTTTTTCGGATCCGAGAAACTCTCTCCCTCCTTCGATATCGAGCTCGTGAGATCGTCTAAAATGTGACGAAAATTACACTTGGACGAATCGTTCGAGACTTCGAATCGAACCTCTCCGGAAACTTGGTGCCATAATTTGCCATACTAGATTAAGCTACCTTTCTCCGCCGTGGGTGGTTCATCCCCTCGATGTGAAACACTTTCTAGTCTACGCGTGTCGAAGTGCTTCTCCGAAGAACGCCATTTTTTATCTAGTCAAAATTGCGAAAGACGCGCTTCGGATTGTTTTAATCGGTGCTCGTAAGCTTCTTCGACGCGGAACGGGCGACGTTGAGATGAATTCCAACGCGTTCGATCTCGAGGCGTTGAGATTTTAAGTTGCGTAACCGTGAAAGGAAACGATACTTTTCTCTCGAACGCGGTAACCCTTTGCGATTCGTCTTCTCGTCTAGAGAGCAGCCGGTGTTAATTTAGAAAAAGATGCCCTTCACGTCGAGCGCGAAGATACTTTTTTAATACTATAATAAACGTTTTAAAGAATGGAGTGTTTTAGTGCCATGTGGACAGTTTTCGTGCCATGTTCTATTTAAGATAAGGAAAGAAATATCGAAGAGACGTGGCTGGCTCAACGCGGAATCGCAAAGGGTTTCAAACTTGCACGAATTTAGAAAAGTGCAACATTTCGCTTGAAAAAGGAATATTTTTACTGAAATCGAGGAAGCCTACGATTTAGAACGATCGATTTCGTCGCTTTAAAGGATCGATAGACAGAAAAATGTACCCCGAAAGTTTATTTATACAATCCGACTTACAAAACGAAATTCAATTTCGCGTCAAAGAAACAAAAGATCAGATTTTTAAACTTCTTCCGATAATTCTGGAATATCTCCCGTGGTAGGAAAAAAGAAAATAGTTGATTAAACTCCAGTTCGGCAACGATGATTTTAAAGCGACAATGCCTCGATTTGCGAATAAAAGTAGTCCGTAAAAATTCAAGAAACAGAGGGTGTTGGAAACCGAGGGAGAGAGAGACTTCGTTCCGAAAGTCGTCGACGCAAGAGGGTGCAGCGTTCAGGACTCGTCGTGTCCTCGTTGGTCGCTAAAAGGGACAACCTAACGAACCCGTTAAAACTGAACAAGAACGCGAACAAGAACAGCTTCGTTTCTTAACACAACACACTCATACGCGACAACCGTAAACATGCGCGCGCACATACACACACATACACACATACACACATACACATACAAAAATATGCAAAACAAAAAAGTGGCATCGTGTCGAGGGTGCACGTGCCAAGTGATATATTCTATGTATGTAATAAACATTGTATATCAGAGTGGACGCTGTTTTGTGCGAATCGACGAAGAAGAGGAGACGGGACACGAGACGTACGGAGGGTGATCGTTCGCGAGAATTAGTGGATCAGTGTTCACCGACATGCGAAGAGAGAGCAAGTGGAATGCGTGAGAGAGAGAGAGAGAGAGGAAAAAAGAGCGAGCGAGCATGTGAAAGACTTAGTGAACCGCACTCGATACCGAATCGTAATTGTGCTGTGCTATTGTACATATTAAAGAGCGAGAGAAGCGACACGCGAGAGAGAGAAAGAGACACACACGTATACACTCATACACATATACATACAGAGGCGTTCGATTGCGTGAAAGAGCAGTGATCGAACAGACTGAAAAGAAAAGAACCACCGATTTTCAGTAAGGAAAAGAGGTGGCTTCTTTTCGCGTTTCCCGCTTGCACGCGAACCGTTCCTCGTCTTGAAAAATTTTACGTTTGTTTTGCGTTCGATTATTAAATTATTTTTAAGTGGACAGGCGACTCCACCGGGGCCTCCTTCGCGCAAAGTTATTCATTTTCGACTTCGAAACGGTATTGGGTTCTACAAATATTTTGGAATATCTGAAAAATATTTGTCTGCAAGTCAAAGAGCAACGGTTATACATTAGTAATCGAGCAATCTTTATCGAAGACCTGTCGTACATGGTTGTGTATTTTGTTTTTGTTTCCTTTTCTCTTTGAATCCGACCGATGAACAACGTTAAGATACTTTTGCTTTTTTGCTAAATATTTAGTGCTCGAATGTTAGTTATGACATTTAGGATGTTTGTGAAAATTCTCGATTATTTTCACTATCTAAATTGGAATCATCGATGTTTCGCGAAGACATCGAGTTGTTTGTAGGAGGGCCCGATGTAAGATGCGCAAAAACAAGAATCTTCTATACTAGTCGATACTATATCTCTACGCTAGTTAAAGCGTCGAAATAACAAACTGAAAAGACATGTCCGTCGATGTTTCGAGCTTTGAGCTTCTTCGAGTTCCCAGGGATTCAAATTCTGCGTTCATCGGATTGTTTGTGCAAAGGATACTCGGTATCTTTTTTTCTTTTCTTAATCGAATTTCAAGCTGGCCAGTGAGCGAAACGTCGGTTTGTCCGGATGTCACCGCGTCGAGATGAACGTTAAACTTATCGTACCAAAAATAAGAAACCACAGAGGAAACGGAAGCGACCGGGTCGCGGCCGTCGATTATAAGATCATATATAGTACAAAGTAAACATATATTATTGTAATAACAGTTTAAATTAAATATAAGAGGAGCGTCGCTGTTTCAACGGGGTGTGTAAGAAAATGGTGATACGAGAAGGAACGTTTCGACCATTGGGTCGAGGAACGTGACTTTACACTTTAAACTTTAAACTTCAAAGTGACGCGTGAGAAAAGGAGAAATGGAGGTCGCGAGCGGGCGATAGCTTCGAGCGTCGAGTTTTCATAGAAGTTTCCTCGTCCGGCGTGGTTCCGTCTCGTTGTCGGACGCGATGTAACCCGCGCGACGATGTTACACTCGAGGTTCTCACCATTCGAAGATGGCTCCACTTTTTTCGTCGGTTGCGCAACATCTGCTCTGCGCAAGGTATCGGACAGCGAACAGTTCTCGAGAGGTACGCGACATCGGAGCAACAAAACAACTGAAAACGAAGTCGATCAGAGGACCTGGTACCGTACTACCGATTATCGGGAAAACGGGGAGCGAAAGGAAATGGATAGATGTTTTCTGGACGGAAGGAAAAAGAGATCTTGTTTCAACGCTATAGCAATAGATAAAACATCGCGAATATACAGACTAGAGGAGACTCGGAAAAGTTTGGAGTGACGTAACAAGTTGCAAAGCCAAATTGCATTCGCGGACATTGAATGATGGTATTCGCAAGATCCAGAAAAGAGCAAAATTTGTGAATTTAAAACCAAAATGAAAACCAAAGCAATAACGAATCTACGTGGGAGGAAACGAGCGGGTGGTCGCGAAGTTTAAGAAGCAAAGTAGAATTTTTACATACCAAGCAAAAGTCGGATCGAGCAAGATTTCCAAATAAAAAATGGATCGTAATAGCAGGATGTTGCCCGAGGTTCGTCCGTTTCAACCCTTGAATGTAATATCGCGGTAAGCAAGCCACGGGGAGGGGAGGGCGGGGGGGGGGGGGGCACAAAGGCGATGGTCGCATCGTGACAAGGAAAAGATCTCGCGCGCTCAGTTGGTCGCGATCCGACTCGAGGGGAAGACGTCGCAGGGAGAACGAAACACGGACGAAACGACGCGCGAAGGGATCTTTATCCGTACGATAAGCCTGTACATAGACGATTAATCGCGATTATCAATTACGCCGTTATCATCGTCACCTTTGTCGCTATTATTCTTCTTATTACGTTTATTTGTATTATTCCTGTTGCCATTAATGCGATTTTTATTCCTGTAACGAGACGATTGATTATTATATAAGTATACCGTAAACATGTTGTTTGTTAAAGTGAGAGAAAGAGAGAGTGAAAGTGGGGCGGGGTGGCCGGGGAGGGGGAATGCAGAACTGAGATTCAGGGGAAATTTAATTAGCACAGTTATTCGAGAAATTTTTAGAGCTGACAAGAGCTGACGGGTCGTGAACAGAACAAACACAACAGTAACAGCAACAGAAGCATCAACAACAACAACAACAACAACAACAACAACAACAACAACAACAACAGTAATAAAATATCGCGATCGAGTTGAAAAACGATTAAAATAGGATTAGAGAAAGGTCGAGGGCGTAAAGGGTTGCGTTATCGTAAATAAAATTGGAATCCGAAAGACACGCACGCTAGGTACACGCGAAACAGAACATTAAAGCAAGAACATAGTATATAATTATATATATACTATATATATATATATATAAATATACATAAAATATAAATATATAAATATAAATATGAATATAAATATAAATATAAATGAATGATATATTATATATATAAATATATAAATATAATTGCCATTTTCAGGCATCCAGGGGTAGTTAGAGGATATGGGGTGGGGTGGGTGGGCTAGGGTGGGACGAAGATACATATATTTAGTATAGCGAAAAGCCCAGCGATCGAATGGCGGGGTGTCGTTGCCGGGATATTCCGGTGTCGATCGATCGACGATCGGCGAACACGTGTAATTAGAAGAAGACCGCGAGACGAGACATAACGCGCGACCTAGTTCTACCGAGGGTTCGAAGATAACACGGACAAATTAATAGGAGCAGAGGAACATGTCGAGAGGAAGGTTTTTTTTTTCCAGGAAACTCTAGATCGAGAGACATCCCCATTTATTCGCTATATTTTCATATCGCAACAATTATCGATTTATCCTGTTTCTAGAAGAAAATATTCGCGTGACCAAGTGTCAATTTAAACTTTGAAGATAGACGAACGAAGCACCGTTAGCTCGATGCTTTTTACACTAACGGCAACATCAACGGTCAAGCTGTAATATAATACGCGTGACATCCTCGTTCTCTCGGCTCGATTAATTTGTCGGTATCATTCCAAGACAGCCAGTACACAATATTAGCGGTACACGGTACCTCGTCTCAAATCGAGGACGATGACGAACAGAAACACGGAAGAAATACTCGAACCGTTAATTCCGAGCTAAGATTTATTCCGCGAGGGTGCAAAATAAGCGTGGTCTTTCGCCGAGCAGTGTACGCCATTCCCCGTAACGATTCGTATCAATTCGACGAATGTTCAGGGGATGTTCGGTGGCATACGGCGAAGGAACCTCGAGACGAAGGTGAATGAACATATATAAATATAAATATATAAATATATATTAAAGAAAAAAGAGAAATAATAGTAATAACGATAAAAAAGGGAATAAAACGTAGAGACTAAGAGAATCTATTTCGGATCCGTGTATGTATACGCGTTTTTTTATATTGCAACGATGCGAGTCGCGCGCGCGAGTTTTAAATCGGTAGATACGAGAAAAGTTAGGAGAGGGGGGATATTAAGTTAACCCTTGGACTCGGCAAGATATGCGGAGCGGAGGTAATCAACGTTGGACGAATGTTGAGTAATATATTATATGGGATATATTATATTATTATATAGCACGCGTAAAAATGGTGGAGAGGTTAGGGGACCGGTTTCTGTCCTCGTCTCGGCTACTCGTTTCGTAGATAGAGGCTCGTTTTCTTTTAACTAGAATTATTTCGTTTCTCGTTGTTGACTTCTGGGACGAAGACCGTCAATGCGTTTCTCGACAAAACGATCCCACTTGATTATATTAGGCCGGGTTTAATGTCCTTTTTGTATCGTACAGTTCTGTTTGATACAGTTGAATGTTCGATGTTGCTCGAAAAAGGAATAACAATTTGCTGAATAAAGACCACAGTTGACGAAAATACAATGATACGGACTCGTAGTAAAATAAAACATAGCCGAATCGCGAGAAACGCTGCGAAGCTTCGTTTTTGATTCGCTCGAATCCGTCGCGAGCGAGCAGCGGGAGAAACGCAGGGCAGAAACCCCTTCAGGACTACAGGGAGAAATGTCCGAGAGCCCGTGGTCGCGTCTCGCGGCCATTCGTTAACTAATTATCTGTTGATCGGATCGGTGGAAGATCGAAAGACGACAGAAGAAAACACACGAGTGTGGTGCGTGGGCGTTGAAAGAACGAAGCGAGAACAAGGTGAACGGTTCGTACGACAATAAGGTATCGATTAGTTAATCAGAGATGAAATAATGTAAAATACAAGTGCAAAAGCAAGTATACATTATTATATTTATTATAATACGAGGGTTCAGCGTGTCGACGTCCACCGTCAGGGCAGGAAATGTTCGGCGAGCGACCGCACGGTCTCTCAAACCGAAAAGGAAAAACGAACAGACGGGTAGAGGATTTTCACAGAGCTGAGAGAGACGACGTCGGGGCTCCTTTTAGAGTTTTAAACGCGAACCGCTACGCCGCTAGGGTCGAAACACACAGCTTAGGTTTTGCGCGGGACGTATCGAAACGAGACGAAACGCGGAGCCACGCTAAACGAAGAATGCCGAACGAACGGATTAAAAGATTGAGAGAATCGAGGAAACTGATCGATCTCTCGCTTCGGCAGCGGTCGTTTCCTCCTTTCTCGGCGAAGGGAGGCGTGACCGAGGATCGATGAATCTCCGCGAGGACATACCAAAGGATCGTAGATTAAACGCGAGTAAAAGAGGAAAACATTATTTATTGTTTACACTTACGTATTCATTAGCGAATGACACGTACACGTATACACCGACACACGCAAACGCGAACAAACACGGACACACACGCGTACAAAGAGCGAGAGTGATCGAGAGAGAATGCGAGAGAGAAAGAGTTTACGAACGTGAAACTTAGTCGAGGGAGCTACGCGTCGTTGATTTTGCGAAAAAAATAGGGGTGGGATGGGGTGGGGCGGGGGAGGGGGTGATAAAGAAGGAGAGCGCAAGCGGTTGCAACAGAATTACACTTGTAAATGATGAAGTCGAATTTTTCAGCTGAGATCGATCCGCCGGAAAGATCGACGAGGGGGTAGTTTTTTCTTGTAAGCGACCACTTTGTTAGCGTCCGCTCGTCGATCGAACGGCGACGATCGAGGATCTGGGATCCAAAAAGCGTCGATACTACGCCGTCGAGTCACGAAATTTGAGGATGTTCTTTCTCCCGTCGATCGAAATTATTAGATGGAAAATTCGATTGCAGCATGAGAACGCGGAATTATGTACGTAATAGACACGCGAGTTCTGTCGAGATCGGAACGCGCGCGAGGGACGGGGGCGGCTGTAAACTACTGTAAACTACGATGTTACTACGTTTTACCAAGAGCTTATTGTAGTCGAGAACCATTTACGAAAAAAAAAAAAAGAAAACACATACACACACATACACACGCGCACACGCGTACACACACACAGACACGTAAACAAACCAATCAACCAAAAGAAGACAGAACAAGAAGAGTAACTTACGTCGTAAAACCAAAAACAACAAAAAAAAAAACAATGGTAATTGAGTGTAGCACGAAAAAAAGAAACTTCTTTACACTTTTGCACGAGACGTGTGTTGTACTTAAATTAATTATCAATTGACATATGTAATTAACGTTTTATTACTTAGCAATTAAACTTAATTTATTTATGATTACATCGGAGTACCGCTTGTGTTGTGATACGCCCTTGTCGATGATTAAAAAGTAAGCAGGAGGCTTGTGTGTTTCACGCTCCCTTTCAACGGACAAAAATAAATGTGCAATTCGACGGTGTCGACTGGTGAAAATGAAAGAACAGAGAGATAACAAAATGAAAGAAACTTCCGTACGACCGAGGGCCACCCGGATTGTTGTTTGATTCTTCTTCGCTGACGCGCAACTTTCGTCTCTTTTTCCTACGGTTTTATTTTTCACGTGAATTGTGCAAGTCGACATAACTACGAACATTTTATTTTGGATCGTTCTTTTACTCTCTGGAGATGACGCGATTCGATCGAACAGCGATCGATCGTTTACCTCTTCTTTCGCGGATTTCGTCGAAATCCGTGAGCATCGGTTTCTGAAACTTCGGTTGCGTGGTTTGTAATGTCAGTTGTTAAAGGAGAGTTTAATTTTAAGCAAGACTTAGGAAGGATTAGCGCGTCGGAAGGTTTGCGATGAGGTAGACGCCTTCGTTGTAGCAACGGAATCTAGTCAAATAAACATTAATTCATGGGAGCTCGCAGTTAAGTTAAATAAACTCGAGAAAGAGGGATTGGTAGTCTTGTCATTTATTGGACGTTCGCTTTCGTTCCTTTGTATTCCCAATTGTTTCATTTACAAACGAAAGGACATTCGAGATGCCGGAAGATTAAGATTACGAATCGCGAAACGAAATAACCGTTAAATTAAAAGACGTAGAACGCAGGACCTTTGTTCTCGGAGAAATTATTTTGGTACAACAAAAATGGTATACAAAAATGTATATACATGTAAGCGTCATCGTCTTTCAAGAGTATTTTATAGTAGTATTTTATCTGTTATCAAACTGGTTATCCGTTTAGCATTCATGCTCCGAAGGCTTGTATGCCGGTAATCGCTCTGCCAAGTATCAAAGCATGAACGTCCTTCGTACCTGCGAAAAAGAAACAACGTTGTACGCAACTTTCCGATTCCTCGCCAGCAAAAACTGTTTCCCGATTGATCTTCCGTACGTACCTTCATAGGTAACGACGCTCTCCAAGTTCATCGCGTGCCTGATGACATGGTATTCGTCCGATATCCCGTTACCACCCAACATATCTCTGGCAGTTCTTGCGATTTCCAAAGCTTTCGTAGACGAGTTCCTCTTTATCATGGAGATCATTTCTGGCGTAACTCTGACGAAAGAGGAATCGAAAACAATTACCGAGTCAAAAAGAATTGCTAATACTCGGGTGAAAAAATTGAAGCGCAATTTATGGAAAACGTGTATCGAACTATAATATAAAATCGTACGTTGGATAACAACGGCAATTGTACTCATAAGCTTGATGGTTTCGGTATAAGGGAGATACGTATTTTCTTACTTGTCCTCGTCTTTTAATCTGCCAACCCTCAAACAAGCCTGTAAGCCGAACGCGATGTCGCACATCATGTCGGCTAACTTGACCTGCATCAATTGATTGGCTGCGAGCGGTCTCTTAAATTGATTCCGTTCCAAAGTATACCGTCTGGCTACCTGCATACAAGATTCCGCGGCTCCCAAAGCTCCCCACGCGATGCCGTATCGAGCGTTGTTCAAACAACTGAACGGGCCCTGTCTCAAACCCTCCTTTATTTTCCATTCTTTTACGGACGCTTTCTTTACGTAACACTCACTTTGAGTCCCTCAGCGTTCGGTAAGAGATTCTCCGCTGGTACTTCCACGTTGTCCATCAGAATCATGCCCGTGACGGAAGCTCTCAAGGAGAATTTTCCTTCGATTTTTGGCGTGGACAAGCGACCCTCGTTACCCTTCCTCTCGACGATGAACCCACGGATTTTCCCATCGTCGCATTTCGCCCAGATGATCAATACGTCGGCAATCGGAGAATTTGTGATCCTGGCTCAAACGATGCGTTTAACCATACCTTTATTTAGAATTTTTTAGATCCCTACGCTACAGGTACCGTACAGGTAAAGTATATTTGCTCCGTGTATATCGCAAGAATCCATACAGTGAATACTCTATACCGTCGGAGTGAGTTGCGCGTGTAGACAAAGCTTGAATAATATAACATGATTCTCTGACAGGATTAAGTATCGTTTAAAGTGTTACTACATCGACGGCGCTCACCATGTTTTGCTCCCGTTCAACCTGTAAATCTTTTTTCCTTCGTCGTAAGTAGCTTTACTCTCCATGCCTGCAACATCGCTACCATAATTGGGCTCGGTCAATCCAAAACAACCGATTGCTTCGCCAGAAACTGTAAGTATTTCGAATGGTCGCTCATTTCGTTAAATGAAATACGATTATAAGATACGAAACGCGTTGGTACACGCGTGCTTGTATTTTCTTTTAAACACGTACCGAGTTTAGGTAAAAACCGTTCCTTTTGCGACTCGTTGCCGTGCATATGAATCGCACCCGCTGCGAGGGATGACTGCACCGAGAAGGCAGACCTATACCCACTGTCCACAGCCTCGATTTCCTTGGCTAGAAGACCGTAGGCTACGGAAGAGACGCCCGCGGCACCGTAACCCTTCATCGTGCATCCCAGAATTCCCAGTTCGCCCAACTCCTTCATGATTTCCTTGTGAAACATTTCTTTTCGATTCGCCTCGATTACTCGGGGCAACAGCTTCTTCTGGCAGTACGAACGGACCTGATCTCTGATCAGAATCTCATCTTGAGTCAGCTGCGATTCAAGATTGAACGGATCTTTCCAGTCGAAGGTAGCTGAATTTTCAAATAATTGTAATAACATTTACTTCAGAAATAAATAATAATTTCCCTTCCTTTCCAGACACATTTCCCATTAATTTCTCTTCCTTTCCAGACACATTTCCCATTAATTTCCCTTCATTGCATGACACATTTCCCATTAATTTCCCTTCATCGCATGACACATTTCCCATTAATTTCCCTTCCTTTCCAGACACATTTCCCATTAATTTCCCTTCATTGCATGACACATTTCCCTTTAATTTCCCTCCATTTCCTGGCAGACGTCCCATTAATTTCCTTTCATTTCCTAGCATATTTACTTTAAGTCCCTTTCATTTCCTGGCACATTTCCCTTTAATTTTCCATCACTTCCTACCACATTTCCCTTAAATTTCCCTCTATTTTCGGGTAGATTTCCCATTCATGTTCCCCTATTTCCTGATGTGATTTCCCTTCATTTCTTGGAACCATTACCCTTAAATTTCCCTCTTTTCAATGTGCAACATTGTTGCACTTCGCTCCGCCAAAAAGTTCAACAAAGTTGCATTTTAACACTTTACATTTGATTTTTCACATTTCGCCGAACTTCTGAGTTGCCACTTTGTTGCACTTCACTCCGCCAAAAAGTC
>NC_071981.1:17680480-17736569 GCF_026283585.1 Hylaeus volcanicus
CAAAAAGTCAACAAAGTTGCATTTTAACACTTTACATTTGATTTTTCACATTTCGCCGAACTTCTGAGTTGCCACTTTGTTGTACTTTTGAGCGTTGCTACTTTGTGAAGTTGCTGGAAAGTGTCAGGCGATGTCAGCAGGTGTTAGAAGATGTTAGAAGGTGTTAGGAAGTGTTAAAAAGTGCTAGGAGGTATTAGGAGATGTTAGAAGAGTTTCCGAGATGTTAGAAGGTAGTAGGAGTTGTTAGGAGTCGTTAGAAGACATTACGAGATTTTAGGAAATGTTGGATTAATAATTGACTGGTATCAAGTTTTTTAAATAAATAAAAATTTGGAAAATTGTGGCGCCATCTCTCGGCGAACCGCCCAAGTTTGTCGTGAAATAGTTCCCGCCTCGCGCCGCTAGATGGCGTCGCATTTGTCGGTATTTTCGTTTATTTAAAAAACTTAAAATCAGTTAATTATTACCGTACGGATGATTTATTAGATGTTAAATGATAATAATTATGATGTAAAATAACTTTTATATGCTGAGAAAAGTAAGAATTTATGTTTTTAATAATTTTATGTCGAGGCGACATCTAGCGGCGCGAGGTGGAAACTATTTCACGACAAACTTGGGTAGTTCGCCGAGAGATGGCGCCACAGTTTTTCGAATTTTTATTTATTTAAAAAACTTGACATCGGTCAATTATTAGCGTACGAATCAATAATTAGATATTGAATTATAATAATTATGATGTAAAATAACATTTATATGCAGAGAAAAGTAAGAATTTACGTTTTAAATAATTTCATGTTGGGCGCTACATCTGGCGGCGCGAGGTGGAAACTATTTCACGACAAACTTGGGCGGTTCTCCGAGAGATGGCGCTGCAATTTTCCGAATTTTTATTTATTTAAAAAACGATATCAGTCAATTATTAGTACACAAACCAACAATTAGATGTTGAATTATGATAGTTACGATGTAAAATTATATGAATATGCAGAAAAAAGTAAAAAATTGGATTATATGTAAAAAGTTAGTTCGGTCGCTGCCGCTACGCGGCGATATCATTCGCGTGTCCATGATCTGGCGTTCATGCTTTGATATACAATAGCAAAATATGAATGCAATGAATATTATGCATAATAAACTATAATTTTTATCAATTATGGTATTGCTCATTCCTATGGGACAATGATGCATCCCATTCATTACTTAAGGTTGGTTGTTTAAGAGGATAAAAACAAAGGAATTTAAACAAAGGGTAAAAGCAAAGCAATTTAAAGGGTAAGAAAGCAAACTCACGCTTTCCTCTTCGAATAGATGAAGTCGATATATCTGATCGTTTAAAATTAAGAATAATACGCCAACTAACGAATTATTTGCGCTACATAAATGATTCGAACGACTATACAATGATTTGATCGAAAGAAAACCTCGTATTCGAAACGAATTTTCCTTTTTCGAGTACATTTGCATAAGAAAAGGATACGTCTGGAAGAAATTCTTTGACAAAACCGCACACATCGCGAACGAAACTTCTGCACGACGGCAGCCATTATGAACAAGAGCCGACAGAAAACTAACTAGTCAACATACGCGAAACCGTCTTATCGGTTACTTGCCCCCACTTCGAAGAGCCGATCTAAATGACTTACGCGATTTACATTAATCAGTTCTCTAACTCGTTAAAAATATTGTACCGGTCGATGGCTGATATCTAAGTTCAAGATTTAAAGAATCAGTATTTAAAGAATTTGCGGGAAATATAAACGGAAAAATAGAATCAATTCAAGAATTACTACCCGAGTCTAAACAAAATGTTTCCATGGGACACGTTTTATTTACAAAACATTATAACAATAGATATATAGATATAGATACAGATATAGAATTTTTTCGCGTTCACGAAATGTTCAAGACTAGCCGATTCGACTAACTCCGCGACGTAGACGATTAAATGATGCAGCAGGGGATAATCGTTACGCTGGATAACGCGGAATGAAAAAAATATCGATCGAAAACAAAATGTAAAAACGATATTGTTCAAATTTTACGTTAATCTTTACCCGTCGACTCAGAAGGCACTCGAATGATTCGTAAACGATATAGATGGTCGATTTCTCGATGGTAATCTTACACCACGAGGACGTCTTCTTTGTGAGCAGGACCATCTGGTAGCTGTTGATTGTACACCCGAATGTTGTGAAACAAGTAGCCGATGGAGTCCATGAAGGGACGCACGATGGCCTGCGTCAGAGCGGTGAGAAAATTTCTCGTCGCCGCGCAGGTAATTTTCCAAACGCGGAGGCAAGGCGCCAGGCACCATATATGCTGGAAAGATCGATTTCTTAGTTCTCCTTGTCGCGGCTATGCAATGTTTTCATACCAGGGAATGTTATTCCATGCTGTCGATAACGAGTAGCGACCTTTGAAGAAAGGTTTGCACACGTTTCTTCGCTATAAATATAGATAATTGGCATCGTCTAACGGCGCATCGAATCCGATTTGTTACCAATCGTTAGGGTTCACTCGAACTCGATCGATCGCACAAATTTAAAAATACATGCAGAGTAAGCGGCTTCGAATCGCAATCGCAAGCTATGGTCTCGGGAAACCAGGAAACGAAAAGAAACGCTCGACGTTGCGTCGGTCGGCATCAGTCCATCGATAATAAATGACTTACCTGAAACGCGAGGCAAGCGAAGGTGAAGCCTAAGCAGAGGGCGAGCAACGGAGCAACGAGAACCGAGAGCAACACGTAGCAGCATCCCCTGGACAGTCGGAAGCAGTGACCGCTGAGACGCCACGCGCACTCGGGGCTGCGTATTCCTTCCGGTTCTCCGATCACGTCATCCCACATCACCTGTGTCCCAATAAACGAGTGCATTCGATATCGTGAGTTTTCCAATTGTGTCCTAGGTATGTACATCTGATTTCGAGCAACCGGTCTCGCCCGATTTCTTGGATACGTATCGACACGTGTGTTTAAGAATATTAAAAAAAGAAACAAAAAACGATAAACATACGTGATAACTAAATCAGATAACGAAAAGCGTAGTAACGTTTGAAAAATACGAGTTTAATCGCAAGAGAGTGGCAGCAGGTACCTGCAGGTGTTGGTTCAAACTGTTGGGGTCCCTGTCCTCGAGATCCCCGTTGCTCTCGTCTGCGGTGGAGGACTCGGGCTTGTCCATCCCTGGAAATTCGAAAGTCCCGCATTTCGGCAGAGAACACCTGAACGCATTTCGGAAACGCGCGAGCATCGTTCCGTCTCACGGTCAAGACTTCTTCGTTCGGACTGCGGCGAGACGCGTATCGCGTCGCCATCGCGGAACATAACACGCCAGCGCTAGGATTCGAATCGCGACCGACCCACACGAGTCTCCATCGATTCTCGCTTTTAAATAATACACGGTTCTCTAGCAATCGGCACCGATGCCCATGGAGATCACTCGCGTGGCCTCGTACGATAACTTCTTCGACGTATACGACGCGGAATCCTGCCGAGTTTTTTCAAGAAAACCGTTTCGCGAACTTACCTAGGCGTCCGGAATTGAATGTCGTAATTTTTGTATCGATTTAGCCGCAACTACGCGTAAACGCGACGCGACGATTCGCGCCGCGGGGCAAGGTGGACGCACCAGCTCTTCGGGTAGTTTCGATACCTTGACATTTTCCGGTTCGTTACAAGGGCAAAGCGAACTCGGTTCGGTTCGTTTATACTTTAGCTCGGAGGGGGAACGAGGGTGTAATCGTGAGAAAACGTTTACGCGGCAGGAATGATGGTAAACGAATAAAAATATTGCTCGTTCTTTTTCTACGCAAACTATTTTTACGGCATTTTTTGACGCGCTCAAGAAAGAAAGCATCGCGGGCGATCAATTTGTAAGAAGGCTTAAGAGCGTCTAGGAAGTCGCGCGATATCATCGATCCGGAACTTCCGATTGCCACGTGGATCGACACGAGCCGATTAACAATGCAAGAAGCTTTTAATCTCTCTCGAACACCTGCTCGTTGTTTCCATTCCAGCTACGCGAACCGAGAGTGCAATTTTCGCTATATATATATATATATATATATTGCTAAATCCGGAACTCGCTGCGAAACAATTAACCCGACACTCGCGACAGAATGCTTCGAAACTCCTTCGTCATCGAAATTTTCTTCTTTCGTTGACTCGTTATCTTTCGATTTCTATTTTGCGGTAAAAGACGAAACGCGACAATGTCGATCGAGGGACGGAAAGTATACTCACCGGACTCCCCGTTCGCGACTCGTGTCCCCCTTATTTTGGCTGCGTGTTTCGCCCTGGTACGGCGAGTTTGGGCCTCGATCGCGCCGCGGTTAACGCGACCAGGTGAGAACAGGTGAGGAATAATTCGCGATACGCCAGGTGGACAATGGTCAACGCGACTGCGCGACCCTCTTTGACCCTATCTTCAACCCCCGTTCTCGAACGCGACCGCTTCGGTACAATCACCCCGACGAAACGAAAGTGAATGGCCCGTTCGATCGAACTCGGACAATTCAAATCTTACGTTTCGTTCAATAGCAAGGTTGATTCGCAAAGCGAAGCTTAATTAACTCGTCTATTCTTCAAAAATTCGACGTTCGTTATCTCTGATGGAAGACATTTTGAAATAAAAGAGAATGCCTGCTTCGGTTTCGCTTCATCTTACTTTTTATTATCAAACGAATATCAAAAGCCGTATATGAAGAGCGTTCGTAATCTTATGCGAAATTTATTTACATTTATGCATTACGCGTAATGTATATATAGACCGTGTTTTCACATTAATTTTACTTCCGACGTAATTTTGCCGGTAAAAATAAATTCGATCGCTTCGTTGGTACATTCGATGCAAGATTACGCAATGTCGACGAAAACAAGTTCGTCGACGATACGTTGGTCGACGTCAAAGATAAACGATGTATGTACAAATATTACGTAATACGGTGTTTACGACGCCTTTAGACGAGGCAAGCTCCTCGACGTTAACGAATCCCAGCCGACTCGATAGATGGAGCAACTATGAACTCCTGACGAATAAAGAGTGCTCATTATCGATCGCGGAAAGCGGATCGGATCGAATAGGATCGTTTGATTACAAAATAAAAATAAACTTACTCGACTCGAAATTTAATTTATAGGAACGTGAACGTAATACGTGATACGTTAACTGATAATTAGGGATGCGAGCCAAATGGTACCGCCGGCTAACACCTCCGACCGTTGCACGTGGAATTTCCGCGTACACGCGAATCTCATAGATTCGTAATTGTTTGGCAATCGCCTTGAAAAATGAAAGAAAAGTTTGTCGGAATTTGAACGATTCGACAACGGAATGGGCTCGCGTTCGCCGCCAACCTTGTGTAATCCTAAATGAATAAGCGTGTAGGTGCAGCCGGGGATTGCGCCATTGGGACACGGAGAGACCGTCGGACCTTTCGATCAACGACACGTGCAACTCGCTCGACGATAACTGCGGGCCTGGCGCACTGGTGCCATAACCGGGGTGTCATAACCCTCGGCGAAGGTTGCGCAAGTCGAGGCTCGATTGTATCGACGCTCGTTCCCGGCTCGTTTAGCTGGGACAAATTCACGGATCGGTTCACATCGACACACGTTCGCGGATCGATATACTCGCCGATCGTATCTGCGGCATTACGCGTTGAAATAGGGCGACGCGACGATGAAACTGTACGAAACCGTTCATCGATCAGAACCAACAGCCAAGCGTATGGAATCGCGTAACTTCTTCTTTGCGCGAAATTTTCACCGATCATCCCTCTGAAAGAGGGAGTCGAAGCCACGAGCAATACACGCTCTCCCACCGCCGTTGAAACAGGTACAATGGATTTACCAGGACAAATTAACGGAACAATAGGAATATCCGATGCATAGCCTATTGTCGCATCGATCTGCAATCTGTCGCGCAGAACTGGCATCGAAACGCTAAACAAAGCCACCGCGACTGCGGATGACAGGACGAATCCGGACGCGTGAATGGCCGCTCGTGCGTAGCGTTACGATGGAAATTTCAGAGCAATAGTGGTCCGAATCGAGTGTCGAGGGACTCGAAAACGAATCGCGCGAACCTGTTCGATTTGACCGTTTACTCGGTTACACGGTGATCGACTCAAGTAATTTAATTTGAACGCGTCGTTGTTTTTGCGGCTTCGAAATGTATACAAAACGGAAAGAACGGTTGCCGGAAGGTGAAGCCGAACGATACGAACCATTCGAGTGTCCGAACGCGAGAAGCGAACGTGCGTTGTGCTCGTTCCTCGGTCAAATTTCGTTCTAATCGTATCTTTTGGAAGTAGTTGTGATATTTATTTCGTTACAATTTTCACCCGTACACCTTGCTTGTATTTATATGATCGTGTCATTTATCAAAGAAACTAATAAATATTAAAAAGTGATATCCGAAGGAAATTAAAATCGATAAAGCACCGACCGTAACGTTCAACGTCAGGAAAATGAGGTAAGAAATAGCAAAAACATTGTTACGAGAATCGTGGAAAAAAACTGACCGAACGATTTTCCCATTTATCGTTAAAATAAATCAATTCTCGTGTTCCACGTCAAACGTCGCAAACTATGAAAATAATTCGGTATACATGTTGTAACGTTGCTTTGGTATAGCGAGTATAAAAAAAGAACGGAGAACGTTTTGTAATTTAATAATTTTTGTTCGTCCTTTTGTCCACGAGGCTCGACATTCTCGGAGTCGAACATTTACGTTAAGAACGACGGTTGGAATTTTGAACGAGCACCGTTTCGATAGTTCTGTTTACCTACGTATAAGTGTAAACATGCTTCGAAACAATCGTTCGGAATCGTTTTTCTTACGATTGCGATACTAAAATTAGAACGTTTAAACGAACGAACCTTTACCTTGAAATAAATGCTTTCACTCATCGCCAAAGAGTTTACTACCTTAGTTTTAGTTGCAGGAAACCTTCCGCAAAGAAATCGACCAGGAAGTCGACTTCTTGCCGTAAGGGTAGCTGCTATCGTTCGGACAGCACCGACAGCAGTTCGTCGTACACTTCGGATTCTTTCTCCGATTCGGACAGCTTCGATTCCGACAGCTGCGATGGCTGCGATATCTCTCCTCAACGAAAGAAGAGCAAGGGCAAGGCAAAAGGGCGATGTTCGCGACCGGCGAAGACGAACAAGTCGAGGAAGCCAGCCAGAACGCTGACGGCGTCCAACGCGAAAACTACGAAGAAGAAGCCGTCTCGTCGTACCAGTGAGTATTAATTCGTTGCTGAACTTAACTTTACGAATTCGACGGTGTTAGCTTCTCGGTAGCGAAACGTGAACTTTAAACTAATGGATTTTGTGCGTGAAAATGTGGCGAAACTTGGAAACCTTCGCTTTTTCAAATTGTTTTCATTCGATTGCTTATTCGATACCGGAAAAGATAATTTGCAAAATGAATCATGTTTCAGAACGCTCGTCGTCGTCGTCGTCGTCGTGCGGCTGTTCCGACTGCGACTGCTCGGAATCGTGCAGCAGCGATGGAAATTGCTACAGTCGCGGTGACTGCAAACCACGTCGTAAAGCGAGAGCTTAATTAAATCGACTCTCGCTACTCGTTAAAATTCTCGTTCGTTTATAGAATTGATTGTAAATTATATACTAAAATGTTTACTTATTTATTTATTTATTACTTCTATGGGTACACGGTATTTGATATCGATATATTGATTCCTTTATTTTTATCGTTATATGCTGACCGTACGTTTTAATGTTGCGGTTAAAACAATTTTATCCTATAACTTGTATATTCAAAATATTTCATATTTTTATAAAGCGATCCGTATCGATAAAAGTAGTTTTAAATAGCAGTACTACGTAAAAGGAGACTGCAATTTCTATAAAAACAAAATTGTAATGCGTTACGTTAACAATACAGATGTCTATTCAAATCAAACAGTCGAAGCATTTAGTAAATGCCATTTACCTCTATTCGAAGAGTCTCGAATCGAACGCACCTGGCGATAGACTAATCGCATGCGTAGCTGCTTTCCAAGCACTTTTGCCTACAATCGGGGGCGTCTTTCGAATAGTGGATCGTCTAGCCGCGTTAAGTAATTATAACGAAACGATACTTACGCGGTTTATCGATCGTTCGAATATTTACCGCGATATTTAAATTCGATGCTTTCTCGCTAAACTTACCCGAACCGGATGCTTAATCGACGCAGTCGATTAAACATCGACTCTTTGGAAGAAACAGACACCGGGAATTCGATTACGTAATCCCGGAGTAGATTGAAACGAGAGACCGATGCACCAGCTTCCATGGATCGCGGCGACACGCTGATATGTACTTAGATAAGATTATCCTTCGATGGAACGTTGAGGACGAAGAAACCTGTTGTCGACTCAGCATCCATGGGATTCTATCGCCACCCGCGGACCGTCTTTGCTATGCTTGCTGCGATTACCTCGAATGAAATCGTGACGCTCGGAACGACAGGTCTCTCGATTCTCGGAACAAAAGTAGACCGAAAGTATAGATTAAGAAATTTTAGTAAGAATACGTTGATAAGAGGGAACCGCTTATCTATTAAAGGAAATTTTAATGGAAAAGACCCAGCTTGCGGAACCAGTCACGTGCAATCGCGCAACGTGCCAGGCTGCGCTTAGGTTCACGGTCTACCTCTACCTTGCCACTGCAACCAAGATATGTGATGTAATAGCTAGTTCGCTAACTATACTGCGTTCGCGCGAATCCAACACCGAGGAAACTCGAGCTAGCTACTGAATTCGCTCGACACTTTTCTTGCAATTTTATTCGTTCCCAATCATTTTGTCCGCATTTTCGAGAGAAGGATTCGAATGAAAACAGTCGAAACGAACATCGGTAACAACGCTTGGCCATCCTTCGAGTAGATACCAAAGTAGAGATTCGATATGTCTCGTTCGGCGCACGATTTCGCGTCACCGAGTCAGGATGCATCGAGAACAGCGAATTCATTCTAGATTCGAGCACGCGAACGAACGCATCGCGTCTTGTAATTTACCGTTAACGACAATTTAGCTCGTTGCACAGGGTTGCAACACGCTCGAGCAGCTGCGTTGGGCAAGATAACTCTGTTAAAGGTCTCCGTCCAGTCGCATTGTTTGGAATCTAGGTGGGAGTAGTTATGGTTAGATAATGGCAATGCTTCTAGCATACAATTAGCGTCTTGGATACGATACCACTATATACGTACACGCGTGCAATATCTTGTCCCGCATTCGCTCATTGGATACGCGATACTCGAACCCCTTTCGATAAACTTTCGTAGTAAGTTTTAATCGTTCCGCACCGCACTCGAGAGAAAACTCTTCGTTTACTTGGAACCAAACGAAGGAACGTATCTTCGATGATATTCTCGGAAGAATGTTCACGATATCGGATGCGATTTTTCGAGTCTGTTCGCAACGCGCACTAGTAACGTTTTCTAAGAAGAATTTCCTATGAAAGATCAGAGACTCGTTTACGGTGAGAGACGTCGATACGAATAACGGAGAATTTGTAATAATAGGAGGCAGGTGCTAAAAGAGAACGCTATCGAACCCTTGTCGCTGGAACGATCCAAAAGTGATCTTCACGTGTCAGTCATCGTGGCCTCCGCGATGGATAGAGCTGCCGTTACGAGTTACGAGTTACGAGGCAGCGCGGCTACGTAAGAATAATTCCATTTTCAGAGATATCGGCCGGCATAACGTGACCGGAGGCCACGTGGTGGCGAGCACGTGTACGAGACGCGAGACTATTGTTACGTAAGCGCGGCGCAGCTCGACTCGAACCGAACCAATCCGAATCGAACGCCTCATCGTACGCTCGCGTTTACGTTCACTTTTCATTCATTTTTTTTTCTACGACTACGATACTAATGGCATAAAAAGATTGTATACCACCACCCTCTGGCTTCCATCTTAAACGTTATCATCTTATAAAAAGTATCGCGTGCATTCTTTTCTCGTGACTCGTGACTTGTGATTCGTGACTCAGGAATGGTAACCCTAGCGGAGCGAAAACTAATTTTCTCGATGGCAAGTCTCGTAGCATGCACGAGCATTAACGCGCGAGGAAATATTACGCCGCGAGGTTGCACAACGCTGAAACGAGCCGCCGATACACGTGAAACGGGACCTCGCGTAATGAATCTTCGTTCCTATAAATAGCCGTGTATCAAACCGTTTGGATTCCTCGACACACTTTGGCTAAAACTCTCTAACGATAAAAACAACTTGCCGCAACGTTATTTTAGAACCTTTACACGGTGAGACTTTGTCGACAAAATTTCGGCAAGTATCGACGCGAGTCGTGCGGCAGAGAGTGCAGTTCTCTCGAATGACATCAGGCTCGAATGATACCGTTTCGTGTACCACATTTCCCCGGCGTTAAAGAGACGAATCGGTTGACACTGTCGGTCCAAATAACGGTACATCGGTGACGTTACATCGCTTACGTCTTACGCGAAAAAAGTTTGATCCGTGGCTCTCGAAAATCCGTCGCGTAACAGAGAATCGACGCCTCGAATCGAACGGATACGTGCATGCCCGTAGAATTTGTAGTCCTTTCTTCCGGCTGCGCCGTACGTACGGAGAGCTAAAATTGTAAGCGATGTCGATCGTTCTCCTCCAAACTGACCTATTTTTTCAGGGCACGTGGCTTCCTTAATTCGGTACCGCGCGTTTCTGGGGTGCGAAAGACGATCGCGAGGGTTGGTCGAGATCCGTTGCAAAAGAAACGGATCAAACGAAAAGGCTGGTCGGTCCAGAAATAGCGAGGCTCGAAAGAGCAGCGGTAAGACAAAAGCGGTGCTGGATTTTGCGGTGCGTGTCGGTTGGCCTACTTGTCTTCGGCGACGGCTGTAAGATGCTTGAAAAATTTAGCGTAAGTCGCGTTCTCGTAGTCTCGAGAAAATTTTCGGAGTCATTTCGCGCGGCCGAGTCCGAAAATTGACCAGGTTTTTCTCAACGTTTCGTTGCGCTGGATTGTTTTTCTCGTTCGATCGCCTCTAAGCGACTCTGCGTTCTCTGCGCGACCGATAAATAACAGTTGCGTTTCACCCGTGCGACGTTTAATATGTAACAGCGATATATTCATACACGGTGCAAGGTAAGTCAATGCAATCGAGCGGTTACGCTATTACATAAGGTTCTCGCTCGCGCGAGAAGCGTTGGGAAATCGGCGTATCGAATCCGTTGTACCTTGACACCGCTGAGACGCCGAGTAACTACTTTTCCACGCTAATTTTCCAATAAAGCTGAATCAAATTGTTGCGTCTCGAGAGAATGGCGAGACGATCGCGGTAAAACCTCGAACGATACGTTGTTGGATAACCGGCAACAATTGAATCGTGCAAGTTTTCAGCTTTCAGGGACGCGACGATAAAAAAATGTCGAGCGTTACTTTTTCCCCTGTGTCGTAATTATATTTACGTTTACATCGAGGTTCGTAGTTTCGTTTACTAAAAAGCTATAACGGTACGCTACAGACGTTACTTTATACTGGCACGGAAGAACGGTGTCAAAAGCGGAAACGTGGAAGCGTTAACTATGAAGAAACAAAAGCCGAGACAATTGAAAAGTTGGAAAGCAGCGATTGCCGGTGGCGTTGACGCAACAACGCGGTCCGTGACACGGGAGAGGACAGCCGAGAAAAACGGAGGCTGGCATTGCCACGGTGACTCGAAAAAGTAGGTTTCTGGAGCAGACCGGAGCACGAGACCGCGGGAGTACCAGGCGTCGCGGCGCTGCACTGGATGGCGAAGGCTCGCGAAACTGCAACGACTGCGTAAACATGCAGGGACAGCTGCGGATCTTCGCAAGGGCAAAGTCGCGGTTCGATCGTCCCGCGAAATCGGCCAAGGGGAAACAGGAAATGATTGATCTCACGCGCGCCAACTCGCCTGTTCGATCGACGCGATTATCCAAAACGGTATAGCCGGATAAAGCGGACGCGCGTGTCCCTAAATCAAATTTCACTCGCGACGAATCGTTCGATGGTTCGTCGAAAGAAGAAACAATATGTAATCTACGAGAAAACAAGAGCAACTGTTTCAACGCATAGTTATTTTTTCATCCAACATCGAATTGATTCGTGCGGTATCGGGGTAATATTTCAAGCGACTTTAGTCATTTAAGTCTTCGCTATCGACATTTAACAACTTGTTCGGTGTAGCGCTCGTCATCGAGTAACCTCGATTGCCGTCGACCTCGATCTTACGATGAAAACATCGAGCGACGTGTTTCGAGGCGTTTCGCGCGTACTTTTCCGTAGTTCAAACACGAATCGAATATCGCGACACAATGAAAAATAGAATAAAAACTTTCGATCAACGTTGAAATTCCTTTCCGTAATTCGGTAGATCCGATTCCACCTCGACGTCGACGTCGGTCAGGTGTCCCCTTCTAAATTCCATCGCGCCGAATTTAACTTTGAGCATCGCGTTTCTCCTTTCCACCAAAACTAGAACAAACTGCGAGCAAACATTGTACACGTTTGCAGCGAAGAAATCGATCCGTACGTAGCTGAAACTGTTGTCTTGTCGCCGGTGTCCGTGACAGGAGAGGAAAGACCGTGTACCAACGATTTTTTTTTGCATTTCGAATACCGATTAATTTTGTTTGTATTATTCGTGGGAGTGGGATCGTCACGCAGGTCGGATTCACCAGTCGCGAAATCCGTGAGTCCTTTGGTAACGCGAAACGTATTTAGAAAGGCATCGGTTCTTTCGCGGCACAATTTCTATCGATCCGAGCGAATCGAGAGGATTACGGTCGGGCGGTAAGAGTCAAACGGTTAAGTTACGGCTATTTAAACATTTTTCTTGCACGATCTAATTAGCGGAGGCTGCGAGCGGCTGTCGGATTTCCTAAGCTCTGCGGCCTCACCTCTCAACGGTAAAAGTTCCCTGTACACGTGGTTAGACTCGTATTATGTCAGATTTCAGGCTCGTTACGTAACCTTTACCGTAAGCGAGTTAACGAGCGAGTGCTACCTTCCCGCTCCAGGGCCGTGCCGATCGGTAACCCTTTCGATGGCTTTTTCGAAAATCTATTTCCTATCTAAATATACAAGTAAATCAGAATTCGATGAAGTTTGCTCCTCGACTCGTCTGCGGACCACGCGTTTGCACCAAGAGAACAACATTCGCCGAAAAAATTCTGCGACGCCATAACAAGTACGCCAGACGACAGCCCGATATAACAAAGTCGAGCTCTCCTTGGGACGACGCGCGGAACACGAGTCGACGAATGTTAACGATGGACCTTTCGCTCGTCCTTCCGGTTCGCGTCGCGATGACGTGGGTCCATTGGCGTTCGCCAAAAGTAAACGCACCGTCTGTACGCGTCAAAACACGACTTTCTAGATAAGAGTGTCGTCCATGACTCGGAACGAATCATCGGAATGTCTTTTTTACCATTTTAAATAAAATCAATGTTTTTCGTTTACGTTGCCGAACTGCAGTTTGCTCGCGCGAACGCTTCGAGCTTGGCAAATTTCTTTTTTTACACAAATTGTTATTCCTTTCGTTTATCTTCCGATAGGGGCGTTCCAGACCATCACGATGACGCACGTTTCGAGGTTATTCGATTTCGTCGAAGGTCAGATACAAAGAAAGATACTTGAATCCAACAAACAGATTAAACAGGGTTGGGCAAGTTGTCGACACTCGCAATTTGCTAATTTAAGCGTTGGGTGTGATAAACTTGTAACGCATAAAGGAAATCGCACCGGTGGTTGAAAAATTAACACCGATTAACGACGTCGCGACTCGCCGACCGGAAACGCTTTATTTCGGCAACTACGCCTCCTTTGTTTTTCACCAGTCGATGTTTTTTGGTCCTCGACAAGATAACCGCTCGCGCGAAGGCCACGGCAAAACAAACGTTGCCATTATCGATGCGCTTTCAATGTTCGAGTGCGTCGCAAATTTGCGCTGCAATACCCAGCGATAAAATGAATTTCATGTTTTCAATACTCGGTGGTATTGAAACCGTCTTTATATTTAGCCGTTACTTTCGCGATAAAGAATTTCTTCTTTCCTACACGGAACAAAAGTCATCAGGGGTGTCTCGATGCGTGTACGCACGGTGGTACGCGACCTGCTTTAGGTGCGTACTCAGCGTAAAAAAATAATTAAAAATTTATTTCTATAAAATCAAGTCTAGTCCGACGAAAGAGCGATCCATTCTTTCCTCGATCCCTTTAATCTTCGACATAAATCTAACGTGTTATCATTCGTCGAGGGGACAAGAAAAAATAAGCTTGCGTGGGCTTACGCAATTCGTGTCCCGCGACAAGGTCAGTTACATTCGAACGCGCCAAAAATATAGAAAGAAATAAAAAAAAATGTGCGTCATTCGTTCGATAAATGCGTTGCGTAATCAACGTTGATCAAATTGGCATAGATAAGCGGGAATAATGATTCACGTGGTTAAGAGCTGCGTAAACAATCTTTGGAGCCGCGATGCGAGCAGCCTGTTCTCTTTTTCTTCCTGTTCCGAAAATATCACTTTTCGGCAGACGGTAGGTAATCGTTGTTTCGTTCGTAAGGCAAACGACGCGTTCAACGAGGAAACTTTTGCATAGAGAAACTGCTGGAAGATTAGAGTTAACGTCAGTTTGCAACCAACTGTACGAAATTAGAGCTGGAGTCGCGCAAACGAATTGGTAAACAAAGTTTCTTCTGCCAACGATACCAACCGGTTGTGCGTTTTCTGTAAATATAAATTAATTACGCAAGTCACGGACGCAGTTAATTATTACGGCCGAGGGGCATAGCGTAAGCGAGAGATAATCACGCGCATGTTTTGGAAAATGTCTTCTCGTGTAATCTCCCGCCACTTTAACGAGATACATCCTTGAAGCGTAATTAACGAGTATGTTGCGAATCCGTTGGTTCTCGTTATTTATTCCAACGACCCGTTTAGAATAATAATTGAAAAACTCTTCGCGAATCTAGCGCATCGCGTAACGTTTACAGAGAGATTTCGACGGATCTCGTAACATTGGTCTGGCAAAGTTCGAAACGCATCGTTAACGGTTACTCTTCGATCCGTGTTTTCCACGAATCAAAGCATTACGTGACAGTTTATCGCGCGTTACTCATCGAGGTTGCATCAGATCGATTTGATGGACACGTCGAGACGCGCCTCGATTTCACGCCAATTATAAACACGTATTGAACGATCAAAGAAGAAAATATAATATTCTCGGTGAATCAATTTTTGGCTTGCATCGCTATTAAATTTCTCTGGACTAGCGGAACGATATTAGTCATTGGACAGATGTAACGTGTAATTTGGTCATTTCCTAATCGATCGTGAACATTCGGTGGATTAATTGGCAAGCACGCGAAAATGAAGCTGCGCGGCCGCAGCTCGGAGATTCGACAAGGCCGAGAACATGAGATATACGGAAAGGGGAACCGAATAATAAGATGGATAATAACGCAGCCTCGGCTTGCATTTAAGAACGCAAACATATTTGCAAACATCGGCCGAGAACTGATAACGTTATCGCGGTTACGATGCAGCTGTGCCATACACCAGGCTTATCGGCCCGAGCCCCGTTGCAAGCATGAACTTCGAGGATTCGCTATTTTAATCGAGCCGTGATGTAACCGTACGCATAATAGTAGAGAAGTTAAATATAGTCGACCAATGGGAGGATTGGCTATCGGGAATGCGGCCGAATCAATCGTGATCATTTGCCACCGATCGGATCGAACAATTCAACGACACCGAGCCGAACGCGTCGGTTCGTCGTCTCGAATTCTTCGTCAAAGATTCTTTTGTCTTCGACGGAAAAAACCGAGAGAATCTTGAATGAAAGGAGGGAGATTGACTGCGCGATGAAACTTGATTACTTTCAGTTACGAATTATTGTCAGGAGATGGCACTTGTTTCGTCATTCCATTTGCTTCTACGAGACATTCGAGGTAGTAATCGACTCGTATCGTTACCGAAGATCAATATTTTCTGGCGCAGACGTTGTTTACTCCGATATTTTTTACAAAGCAACGCTATCTCGGCGGATCGCATTGTTTTCGGTTTCGACTTGGATGGCCCAGACGTTGGTTCGGGTAAACATTGCGAAGAACGTTACGCGCTATCGAAAACATCGAAATATACACGGTTCGGGAGTTAAGTTTTACGAAACATTTTCCGCTTCCGAATATACATATACATTTATTTCTTTCCGTACTATCGCGTAGCTTCTGAATTATCAATTTATAGAAGAGCGAAATAATGGATCAGCGCACGAGTCGAGTCGAGTCGAGTAGCGTAATCGTGCCGATGACGCAAAGCAAAGAAAACTATCGGCGGTAATGATATCTCGACGAGAAGTTGAGAGATGCAGTTAGCGCGGTAATAGCGCGCGCGCACACACATAAACCAGCGTGCCAGGTAAAAGCGGTAATTTATCTCTAACTAGTTAATTGACCGAACGTAATTCCAACCAGGTTATCCTAATTACGCGCGTAAGACCTTGGCGAGGAGAACGCTCGCTCCGTTGCATCCCCGATGGATGAGAAACAACTCCGAGGGAAAGACGCGGCCATGGGTGAAACCGACGACCGAGCCTCGGGGTGCAACGTACGAGTCGACGTATCTCGGTGAAGTGCTACTCGAGGCGCAATTAACCGGTTAATTAATCGGTTGGAACAACAATTTTTTGTTATCTTCGTCATTACTCGCCATCCATTCGTCGCGAGTAATAGCGACCTAATAGCTGCGAACTTGTAATAAGGTCTTTAGATTTAGCCAATTCCACAGAATTTTAAGAATAGCCTTTAAAAAATTGTACTATCGTTAGAGATGCTATTGATTTACAAATTTTCAGATTTCTTTATAATATTAGTATAAATAACGAGTTGTTTACCTTTCCTTTCTTACTCGGAATTCTTACGTAGATAAGACTTTCGCGATAAAGAGCCGGAGTAGATTAATGACGATTGTTATTTTCTTCGTACTGTATATACCATATGGCAAACGACATCTCGTTAAAACTGCATAGATACGTAGAGCAACAAGAAACAAGCGCGGAGGTGGAAGAGGGGTAATCGCGAAGTCGTAGGTGGACTATGCCGCGGCATGCGAGCATTTCTATATTTAAATGACCACGGTGCCGCGTCGATATACATATTATTGCTAACGGGAAGCGTAAACAATGATTGCGCAACGCGACGCAACCGTTATCGGCCGTGAGAGCCGCGAGAATCGAGTCGACCGAGAGTCGAGCAACGATCACGTCGCGCGGCCGCGATTCGCTCGGGTTCACTGATCGATAATCGAACCGATATATGTATAAAAGTATCTACGCAGCCGGCGATTTTCGGCGGTGCAACGTCGACGTCTCGCCGGCGCGCCGCGGACGTCTACGATGACATCATCGCGCGATCAACACCAACGCAGACGACGAGCGATCGCTTCTTTTTCCGACGATGCCCAAGATTGCGCGTCTTTACAATTTATGATATACGCGAACCGGATATTCCACTTGAAACGATAACATCTTTATTTCGCAACCACTTTTATTTTTTATTTTTAGAACATACCGAACACTGACCACACTGTTTGCACTTTCAACATCGCCGACATTATTTCGATCTTGAAATACCCTGAAACGTAACCTTGGAGAGAAATAATATTTACGCCGTTGTTCGCTTTTGCGACGCAAATATGTCTCTTCTCGGAAATTTTGCATTCAACATGGCGAAACACACCACCGGAATGTTACGAGAAATTTTCACCGATTCATCGTTGTCCACTTGAATTTTACGGATTTTCCATTATCTCCAAGTGCTCCGAATCCAAAAGTACATAAAAACGTAATGTTTTGCCACGAATGAAAATGTCGACGCAGAATTACGGAAAGGTCAACGATCGTTTCGCGAAGATAGATACCTCGAGACGAAAATATTTGTACCGTCGTGGCGTTTGTCCCGATAACGATATTTTTCTCCAAGATCACTTTCAAGGAAAGAGCCGAAACGAAAATGCGGCAATTTCCGCGAAGGATAACATTAGTATTCCGTTGGTCGCGCGAATTCCGCATACATCGATCTCAAGCGTACCTAACTACAGATCATCAGCCTGTTCGTCCATCTTTGGTTCAAAGGGCGTCGCGACCTTCCCGGAACGCTCTTGTGCAATCCGTATCGCTCTATCTCTTATCGGTATTTGAACGTTAAATTTGATCTCGACAATGTTTTATCTTGTAATCCTTCGGTCTGGCTCGTTCGAGGAGTTCAAAGCTCGCGGAACTTTGACCATGATTTAGAAATCCCCGTGACTCGATGATATCTCTTCGATCGGTTTTGTCCAACTCCGGAGAAACGTGCGACACCGAAACAGAAGCGTATAAACGAGAGTACGGATTGCTTAATGTCCCACCGATGGAATCGAAAAAATGTATACTTATGAACGCGTATAGCGGTACTCTACGGCTCTACCGTTCGTAAAGTCATCGTGACGGATTCGTCTACCGGACTGTGTTCGCTGAATAAACTTGCACCGTCACTTTGTCACGTTATCGTGACATTCGCGTCATTGCGAATAGCGATGGGTTATTTTCGTCTCGAGAGGTAAATAAATACGGTTAGCCAAAGAATTTGTAATATTGGAATTGACACGTTTGGAGAATGATACAGACGAATTTCAAGTATCCCCTCTATAGGCACATCCTTGACCTCGACGAGATATAATATTCACCTTCGCGATATTCATTTTTACTGCGCCGCAGGACGGATTACGCGCCCCATTTGACCAGAATGGTTTTCGCGCTTGCGACTGGTTAATTATACCACGCGTTTGCCCTTCTCATCGATTTCTTCTATGACAGAAATAGAGTTCGATAGGCGTTAAAGTTTCGACGTCGGAGTCGGCCGGAGAAAGTAGCGGCTCCTATTACAGGGAGAAAGAAAATATAGTCCCGGAGTCTAAAGAAACGAGACACGATCGAGTTTGCTGTTCCGTGGGCTTTATCGGGAATTTATCCCTCCATGCACCTGGGATTTTTCGCAAAACGGCGACGTTCGAAATTTCAGTTCCTGGCAATATCGGGATCGTCCGACAGGGTCACGTGCCGACCGGATTAATTCGGAACGACGATCCTTCGTTATCGCGCTCTTTTCCTGCCCGAAACGTGACAGCGCGGTTATGCGAGCAGCGACGAGCTTACGCAACGCGCGACCCGTGCTTTTGCGCGCAAGAAGCATCGATAATCCGGTGGTCACGTGTCGGAAAGACGTTCGAATGATTCATGCTGGCAAATGAATCGTATCGTAAATGTACAATTCTCGCGATGAACGCGCGCCCAGTTTCACAGACGAATAAATTTCGAAGCACACCTCGAGGATTAATTATCCGATCGATCCGAGCTAATCGTAAGAAGAACCGAGCGAACGACAACGGTCACCCATCCGATTTCCTTCCTCCTCGCTGGAAGCAACTGCTGCGATACCACGCGACTTTGTCAGCACGTGACTTGGTTGCATCGTTCGCCTACTTCTTCGAGTTACGTAACCTCTTTCGCTTCCCCTTTCGCCACCCCCATCCCCAATCTTCTTCGAGCCGCAGCGGCCGCACCGCGCCGTTTCGTTCTCCCTACCGCGGCCAAGAATCTAGTCTCCCCTCTTCGAAACACCGACCGATACGCACGCAATGTAAGGTCGCGTGCGCTCTTCTAACCGTCTAATAATGAAACGCCTTTGTCGCGAGTATCGAGTCTCTTCATGGTCCATCGATTACTTTGTCTCTCGTTGGGGTATCGATGCGACGAACTGAATGCTTGTCGGGACAGGATGCAAAGAAGAAATGTTCGTTCCTTAAGAAAAATCTACCCGAGGAGGTGAAAAATCGATGCTTAAACGAATAGTAAGAGTTGGATCGATCGATCGGTCTCGTAGACGAGAATATAGAAGAAATTGCAAGTACGAATACGTGTGCGAGTGGCCCAACTCCGCTTGTTGTTCCAGTTTTACGCATAAATGAGAAAGCATCGCGCACGGACGCGCACGCAAACGCGTGTATCGGGTTGCGTATCGTTGCACGCGGCTGCAGCGAGGTTACGTCCACGATAATTGCGCTCGATGACTGATTACAGGTAGGTTGGCACGTGAGCTCGGTAAAACGTGAGGGTTACGCAACGTCACGCACGAGGATTACGCGGCGCGAGCCATCGACAGGTGCTGCTTCGATCGACCGCACCGGACCGCATCGACGTCACTTTTCGCAGCATCGATCGTATCGTTACACGACTGCGTACTCGGACTACCAAACATAGATCAAAACTTTTTGTTTCGATCGAAATTCGAGAAACGAACAAAGGATGAACACCCGTCGATCCGATGCTCGTTGTCAAACGAAGGTTACAGTTTCACTCGCGGGATAGAATACTCGGTTAAAATAAATAAAACTGAAAATTTGTACAACGACAAGATCGACATGGTAGAATGCAAATCAAACAAGTACGTTGAGCATGACGCGACGCGTACGAACGGCGACCGTCTTGAAAAGGTTAATAGGTACAATAGGTTACGGTCGACGAATTCTTCATCGGTGAATCGGTGCGAATTCGATCCACCGTCGAGTAGATTTTATTTATTTATTTATTTATTCGCTTTCCCTAGACCGAACGACGCCACGTCTAAATTCAAAATGATTACGTCGAAGATGAAACGAGACACGGTGCGAGTATAAAGTAATAAGATGTACTCTCTTCGATGTTTCGCGTTTCCAATTTCCGACTAGCGACTATAGACGCAGGACGATGACGAACCTCGGACAAGGTTTTCAGGCGAGGATAAAAGATATCGGTGGAAAATGAACGATCAGGGTGGGTCGAGCGAGGTGGCTCGCGGTGGGTCACGCGACTGCAACCCAGCCGTCCTTCGTCGCGATTCAATCCTCACGGCCGTCTATTTTTTTCGTCTGGACCAAACCTGGTCATAATTTACACCTAACACTGCCGGTAGTTCGTATACCTCGAATCCCGCGGGCATTTACGATCGCCTCGTTTGCGCAATTAATTTATCTATGGCCAACAAACACGCGCAATAGACAAACCAGGCGTGCAAATGAAAAAAGTGTATTGCCTTTTGGTGTACGGTAACCAACGAGTTTCTTCGACGGAAGAATTTCACGAGGCCGAGGCGTCGAGCACGCGTTCAACCTTGAAAAATGATTCTCGCATCAGCGGAAGGAGCGACGCGCGAAATAGACGATCGTTGTCGTAGGTCGAGAACGTCTTCGCGACAACATGTATTTATCGGCCGTCGAAGGAGAAGAACGCGGATAACCGTGAAGATCGTCGGAATGGCTCGAGGGGACATTAATTTCCAGACCTATTTATACGATCGTCGCGCCGGCCGTGAGCACGGCCGCGTAACCGTGCCGTATAATACCCTGCGTTGTACAACGATCACGTTTTTTGCTCCAGGCGTATGGGCGCGCTTACGTTTGCGCGCGGTTCTTTCCGACGAACGCGACGAAATTGTCCGCCGAATGCAAAGGTAAGTCGGCGAATGTTTCTCCGACCACCTCGTACCGAAACGGAAGAACGAACGATTCGCGTAACGAAGGCTGACGAGCAATCCTTCGATTTTCGAATCACAAATTATTTCGACGAATACTCGACTAAAAGTCTGCAAGTGTGGCCGTAACACCGCGTCAAGCACCCGCAACCTTTATTATTAAATCAAGGTTGCCGGCTTTCACTAGCGGCAGCGTCGTCGAGACGCGAGATTCACGCTGCGCTTCAAAATACCTTGTCGGGACAGAGAAAGGAAGAAAAAGACTCGTAACCGGCGAAAAGGAGCGAAACTGTTGCTCCCTCGCGACAGAAATAAAAGCTCCTAAAAATAGTTGCAGGCGAGACGAAGGCAGAGATGGGCAAAATTTTATTCGGATAACGAACGGCGAATGGAAGTACCTTGGATGATAGATCGATAGCCGTTTGCATGTAATGTCTATTGAACAAAGACTTGTTGCCGCGAGAAAATTTCGCGAGATAGACGTGCGCAAATTGCAGCCACGCAGCGTAAACGCGAGCGGTATGGATAAGCAGAGTCACGGGGAAACTTTGTTCGGAGAAAAGCGAGGCTTTCCCTCTCGCTCTGCAACTTTGAAGGATCGTAACACCTCGAACGCGGAACGATAACGATTACGACAAAGGGAAGAAGACTCGATTTCCCTGCAGAGTAGGCCGCGAAACGTTCGGGAGGGCTCCGCGTCCCGTGGGCGTCTCGCGTTGTCCCTTCGACTCTTTTACGATTTTTGTCTGGCCTCTGGCTGCCAGCGACTTAGCGGGCAAAGCCTGTCCTGATTTATCCGTACGTCCGTTTCGTTAGACGATCCTCTACGCGTCTGCTCGCACCGAGACACGCTTCTTATTTTTGTCGCCAGTTAACGGCGTTCGCGAAACATTATTTTTACCATCGTCGCCCTTTTTCTTCCGCTCCGCGCCAGTTTTTTCCACCCCCTTTCGCCGACTCTGCGCGCATAGGATACGAGTTACGCTTTAAATCGCGCGACGAAACGATACGACACGAGAAGAGACGAACGAGCCGGATTCCGATGATGTACAACGAGCGAATGCACCGTCGGACGCAAATGACGACGCGACGGTTGAAAAAGATTGCTGAAAAGCTGGGTCGTTTCGGTGAAGTTATAGTTCCTGGCTCGCGTTCCTTTTGCCCCTGGTGTAACTTCTTCCTTCGCCCCTGGCGCACGCTTCCTTATCGAAATTAATCAAACCGCGGTTGTCTTACAGTACTTGATCAAAAATAAATAAAGAATTCGAAGGATTTGCAAACATTTGTCTACGCAGTCGACGTTTGTCGGTGAGAAAAATTCGAACGCGAGTAACTTTACCGAGAGAAGGACATTCGATTGCAAGACCGACGTAAATTGATACAGTTACCATAAGCGTTGCGTTAATAACGCTTCCAAGACTGTTATCACGATAGCTCGTCCTTCTGCAGACGCAAAGAGACTAGTACGCATGCTAACAACTACCGACTCCGTTTACGTAAAATTATTTACGTTCGATTACTACTTACGCAACGGTTTTCCGTCAAGGGCGATTGCAAACTCGTTTTTCCGATGAAAAATTCAAAAAGACATCGTACGCGAGTACGACTATTTTTGTACCAATGTAACGAATAGTTTTTTATTTTGTTTTTAAATTATCGCTGAAACCTCGTCCCTAATCCTCTGAAATAATCGAGGTATCGATTGCAAGAGTATGGCGAAGCGAAGGAGAAATGGATAACTGTGAACGCGGAACGTTCAACGAAATCAACCTTTCCGATGGATAATTACGGTATCGCGGGGTGAAAATATAGCAAAGGGCGTACGGCTGGTGGTCGTAAATACATCGTTATCACCGATACGATCGGCGAGCAGCCGAGACTCGTCGGTTTACGTAATACGCGATGGTACGCGGCAACGTCGATTAATACCGTATTACGAAATCGCTGGCTATTTGCATCGCACGGACGTTGCCCATCTGTGTCTAGGCCTCTCAGCCTTCTGCAGTTTATTCAAAGACATTCGTTATTCTTGCTACGTTGATTACGCGCGCGTTGCACAATTCGCGCACGGGTCTCTTCGCGAGAGACGATCCTTCGATCTCCTCTTTTCGGGGTTGATTTCGTATATTACGATGCACCGTCTTTAATCGAAAAATTGATGTCCCTGAAACTTTCAAGAGTCGCGTCGCGATCGGATCGAGTCCCACGACTATCAAAGGCATCGGGAATCGTCATCGATCGCCGAGGGGCCGAAGGAGAGGAGCAATTACGGATCGATCTTACCGGTATTGTTGCCGGTCGACGTAACGGGGCATATTTTACCGTTAGCGATCACGACTCGTTCCGATTCATTACCGATCCCTCTGCTGGATCGATAAGTCACCCGTTCACCCACACGAATCTAAGCTTATTCTTCGTATTTCGGTCGGGAAAGTCCGTTAACGATCGACAATCTTTCGTCTAACGGTGTCGCCAGGTCGCGAAGCGTTACGCAACGTCTCCGTAATAACGTAATCGTCGACGGTTTATCGCGAAACTAGGATCGAGACCTTCACGATCCGCGTGTTTAATCGACGAAGTTGCGTCGATCGGCAAGGGAATTGGTAATATTTCATCGAGTCTGAGAATAGGATAGAAAGAGGTAGAGGAAAACTTGCTACAACAGTTTACTGTGCTCCTTTCGTGGAGCTGTAATCGCGATGCGGTCCAACCAACTGCCGATATCGCTAAGCGGTCCGATAAACCGAAAACAGGAATCGTTGGGCTAATAACGCCGAACAGCTCGCTCTCGGTGGATGAACTCGATCGAACCTAAGTACTCCGAACGGAGGCGAGTCGAGGTGTCCCGTTTCCGAATCCCTTCCTCTATGTCGCGAAACCGATTCCACAGAGGAAACGAACGGATTCGCGATCCAAAAATAACTGACCGCCGCGCCGGTTCGTGGGCCGTCGATCTTCCGAATGGACGGTGGTGGCTCCAGGCAGCTTATCGATGCGTATCTTAACGGTAATGCCTGTACAAGGGAACCGTCCGCGTCCGTCTGTCTCCGTCGGTTTTCTCGTGACTCCGGTGAGACTGCTCTCTAAAAGGGGTCTCACCTTTGCTCCACATCGCGGCGCGCATCGTGCCGCGAAATGTGGGTCGCCGTCGAGCGTATCCAGGCCAGGGCGACGACGATAAAGGATTAAAAACGCTGCCACCCTCTCCGTGCTTCCGCGATGAATATCGTACAGACTCTAATTCGAGATCCGAACCAAGATTGACCCGCTCGCGAGTTGTCAACCTTGAAACCGTTACTCGATTCGTTGCGCAACGCGATGCGTTCTTCCGCGGATTATCGAATTATCACCGCTGCCGATAAATTTAAACCTTTCCGCTCCATTTCTTTGACCTTGACATTACTCTGGTTCGATCGTTCGCCACCTTAACACCGCGCCAACTCTAATTGCGAGATTTATAGCAAGATCGTCGTCGTCGAATTTAATTGCATTTCGAAAAAGACGCTTTTGCGAATTAAACCTACCTACCAGTAATCGTTCGCGAGCCGTCACGTCGCCTAGATGTTCCCACGATCTTATGTAATCTGGTTAATCGACAATGGAAACCGCGTACGAAGCAGCGATCCGATTCTTGTATATTTGGAACTCGCGTAGGTCAAAGACCGCTCTCATTCGATTACGCAACAAACGAGAACTCGGACGACAACGTAACATCGATGGAGGTCTAGCAATTATCCGAGGAGACGAGCACGCGACTTCTCGCGCATCAACGTCGATAGGGCAACCGGTTGTCGGTGACGTCGGCCGACGACGATGAAGCAACCAAGCAACAGACTAGACGAACTCGACGCGATCGTTGAGCAACCAGAGGAATACGCGTTCTCTCTTATTTCCTACGTTCCTGTTTCGCGTCTCTGGAATGTCTCGTTGCTGTTGTCACACCGAAAATAAATACTCGATGCGGGTGTCCATAGAGCGTCCTATCGCTGGAACGATTCCGAGAAACGGCGGACTAACGCGAATCAATCCTAGTTAACTCGAAACACGCATTTCATCACAAAGAATTATCATTTTTCGAGAGAAAGTTTAAGTGTAGCATAGTCCTAACTTCGATTCTCGCTTAGCGATTCCCACTCGATGCAAATGTTGCGAGACATTCATTCGACAGCAACGAGACGTCGAGATCGTCTGCGATAATCGCGTTTGCTAGTTTACTCGGCGCTTTTTTATATTCACGGGCGTTCATTTCCACGTCCTTTATATTCCAGCGTAACTGTTACACAAGCAACAGGAAACGACGCGGCGACGACGATAGAAACGATTCGTACATAAGAATATACGCGGTACGTTCGGCATTGACGATATAAATACCTTTGCGTTTCGCGTTAACGTTTCCGTAAAGATGACACGATTCCCAATAATCGATCGAGAGACATCCAGAAGGGGAAAGGGAAGATAACGAATAGGGTTGGCAGCTTCGAAGTTGCGTGTCGAAAGCGGAATGTGTATTCCCGCGGCAAGGACTCGTCTCTCTTTACGATTAATTCGAAGCTTTCGAGGAACGCGACGCCCTATCCGCGCGGAGAATGTTAATTCGTTGATCGTTTTGAAAACGCGAAAGAGAAAATGCGTGTAAAAAAGAAAAAACAGTATTGGTTTCGAACGCAAGGAGTACAGAAAGCCGCGGAATCGATTTGCGAAACGGCGATAAAAAATAAATACGAGGACGGTACGTTAAGGAAACGCGGATGCGCGTTCGTACGCGAGCGAGCGCGTGTTAGTCGAGAGCACGCGGGAAACTTTGCGACCCATTGGCCCAGATAGCGAAAGCGGTAACACCTAACCGCTTCAACTTTCGTTAAAATATTAAACCGTACTTTCAGCTCGCTTAGATAAATTTTAAACGGTGGTAGTCGACCTAAGGCAAACAATTACAAAGCGAGAATTTTTTTCGCGTCCAACTTTAATACTTTAAATAAAAGTCGCGGTAGAATCGCGACGAAAGAGAACGACGGTATCGCTCACCTTTGACCGATTACGAGCTCAGCGTTAGATCGAGCAGTCGGAGGAGGAGGAGGAAGAGGAGGAGGCTCGTTAGGTTGCGCGTCGCGTTTCATGGTCGAAATTTCCATAGAGAAGCCAGGGTTATCACGCACCGTTTTCCTGGATTGCGTAACTCACTCGTTTCTCGTGATAAATAAAATAAAAATTACGGTTGCCATTTCAACAGTTTGCTTCTCCAGCGATAATTCTCGAAATTCAGCCGAGATACGATGATATACGAGTCGATCCAAAAGGATCTATGGTTGTCGAGTAAATCGAACAATTCGATGCGACCTTGATTCGTGGAGACCTCGAAGAAAGACGAGGTTCGGTCGAAGAAAACGAAGGAGCGTCGTTTGCATAATAAGGAGAACAATTCTAACGGTCCTTTGCTCCACATAGGATCGAGATCGATCGCGGCGACACGCACGGCTCCAATCCTCGTTTACGTAGGTACTCCGCGAAACACCTACGGGCAAGTTTAGCGTCGAAACAGGGAGACCGAAGAAAAAGCTACGGAACCCAAGAAGAAAAAAAGGAAACAAACGAAAAAAGTGACAACCCACTTTGATCCAACGAGTTTGTCGTCAGCCAAGAACGAAGGAAATCGATCGCAATATAGTCGGCTGTGATATAGTATACATATATATCCTTGACAGTCCTGCAAGGACTGGCAGCCTTCCTCTCGAGAGAGACTCGACCGGACAAAGAGGCAGGAAGAAAAAAGGCAAAAGAACGAGGAACGCGCCGGACAGCCGGCGAAGGCGGAGGATTTACCTGGCGCGATAAATTCAGCTACGCAAGGCCGCAAACCGTACACGTAACGCGCATAACGCGTTGCGTTGCGCGGCATCGCTCCATTCGTTCTCTGTACCGCTGCAACGCGCACGAACGAGATCGATCGTCACCGTTCTTCCTAGCTCCTAGTTCGAGGTCCTCGAGCCGCGTCGCGACGTTACGTAAACTTATCGGGAAGCGATCCACGATCAGTCGTCGCGAATGTTTCTACGATTTCCGGGAAAACGGTCGTGAAACACGCATTCGTTTTTTAATATCGTCTTCTCGATTTTGGGGCACAATTGAGCTCGACATGACTGGAGTATGGATCGGTCGATCAACGATCCCGTTGCAGCCGTACAAGAAGATAGATTTCAACAACGAATGCGAGTTGCACAACCGATAAAGCGTTTTGGGCCCGGATTATAAACGAGAGGGCCGGAGGGGTAAATTTTGGGGGGCGGCGAATCGAGGCTGGCAGGTGACGGCCCGTTATCGGAACCGCGTGGAACATCGACGAGGCGAGCCGCTGGCCTGTGAACGCGCACCAGGGCGTATACGCTTATTATGTAACGATGTTAACTGTAAATATTTACCGGAGTGCCCCCACCCTCACGAAGCAGCGTGCGGCGAATAGGCACGATTGAGCGCGTCCGCGCGGAAAGTAGACCGAAAGAAGTCGAAGCGGTGGAAGCGGTACGGCTAGATGGCGGACCGGAAGGGCGGTGAGAGGAGGACCGTTTAAAAATACCAAAGTGGAGCACTCCGCTACGCTCCTGGAATCGATCAACAACGGGGGGTCCGCGGAGCTACGCCACTGCTCGCGACACGCGGCCCTTTGGAAATTCTTAACGAGGTTATACGTAACGATAAAACCCGCGTTCTTCGAGTCGAGGTAGATTTCGATTTGCAAAGATAAAGCTACAATTTTCGACTCACCGTGCGAATGTCTCGAACGAAACCAAGTGCGCCCGACCATTCCCACGAAACTCGAAGAACCAGGAAAACGGTCCTGGAAAGTTAATCGCAAATAATAAAGAAATTGGTAACCCGGGGCGGACCAATGGCATTGACATTGTCGAAATCCCACGGCGAACGCTTTTAGATCGGGCTGTACGTTACGTACGGGGCGTCATGTAAGCGTTACATGTGCACTTTCTTCGCGTAAGAGCGAACGGGACAGCGAACAGCGCCGAGGAGGACAAAGAAACGCTCGCGTGAAAGTTGCGGGTTCGCTCGAGGAGAATTATGGCGGTCCACCTTCCCGCGACCGTTTCCTCCTCGCATTGAACTTGTACCTTGTCTTCCACCGCTCCAACAATCCTGACCCGGAATACGAGAACCGCGAAAACACGTATTTATCTTTCGAAAATATTTCTGCCTCCTATTCTAGCTGTATAACGTGTTTCGGATCGATCGTTGACGCACGGCTTGCAAATTCGAAGAAAATAAGGAAGAGTTTGTAGAAAAATTGAGGATTAATAAATTGGTGAAAAATGCGTAAAACCAAGGGAACAGAGTATACCTCTGGTGGTCGGACTATATCCCGCTGGATCGGTTAAATATCGCGAGTTTGATCGAAACGAAAAAATTCGCGTTTTCCGTGCGAACTCGTCGCAGAGTTGGACGTTCGCGGTAGTGAACCGCTAGCCGTTTCGGTTACGAAACGTGGCACTGAGATTACGAAACGAGAGGACGTAATATCGTGGCAATGTAGGCGAGCTATTGCCGAGAGCTCTCCGTAGGTACCGTTACATTTTCTCCGGCGGTGTCGCGATCGTTGTCACGCTTCTAACGCTACGACGCGATGTCTACGCCGACGGTTAATCCCTCGTGCTACTTTCGTCGACAGTTTTGCTCGTTGCGCGGAGTTATTCTATCGTTTTGTTCTCATCGGTGAACGCCTGTGTTCGACGAGAACAATTTTTAATGGAACCGATTCTTCTTACAGAAATATTATTCGTTACGCTCTCCAAACGCTCTGCGGACGTTAAACGTTAGCGCTAACTACACTCCGCGCGTTGGCAAAGTCGAGGGAAGCCAACTTTCACGTACTTATACAGTAATAGCATCGCGTTAAATGTAATTCATCAGCCTAGTCTTACCTCACTCTATAATTTCCAACGGACTTTCCTTGCAGTCGCTTACTTATTACCTTTCTAACTGCAACGTCGGTTGAATTTCTTCGCGGAAGTTTGACCGTGACGAGGTTAAGATCCTTCGAGCGCCGCGCTCTTTCCGATAGAAAGTATCGACGCGAATCGTGACGCGTACTTAAAAAACCTCGTCGTACGCCCACTCCATTGAATATATATGTAAAATTCTGAAATATTCCGATAAGGGAGATACGAATGGGACCGAGTATTTCGACCGTTTGATTTCGAACCGTTCCTCTCCGTTAACCGTATCGCGTTTTACGTACGAGGAAGAATCGCAAAAGGTTCCGAAAAATGTAGCGCCGGTGGTGAAATTAATTTCCATAAATTCTTTCGAGCGGGACGCGTCGTTCTGTGCCGAAAACGGTCTCCGGTGACATCTAACGATCGTGGATAAACATAACAGTACCGTAAAAGCCTAATTCGGCGCCGTTCGAGAACAGAGAACACCGTTATCCCACGACATTGGACGTTTCGTCGATTTCGGTCTAGGAATCGCTTAAGATAGGGCAAAATCCGTCGAAGAACGTACCGTTCCATTGTTCGCGCGAATACACGTGATTCGCGATGCGTCGTGTCGACCACGTGGCGGACAAAAATAACACGAAACGTCTAATTGGGCTTTGCGTGCCCGACCAAGGTAGTGGCCTTGATCTATCTCGTAACGTTACGTTGTAACGTAAGGAACGGTACGGAACCCGTTTCGGGCCTATCCCGTTACGTCCACCGACGACGAGGAACCAGGTACTTGGCGTAACAACCAACGACCGTGGTGGGAGGCAAACGAAATCGTTCGACTCCAACTGTTCTTTCGGTCTCTTTTCGCCGCGTAACTGTAAACATTCAACGAATCGAACTTCCGAGCGATCCCTCGCCGCGTTCAAAATTTAACCCTCGAGACCTGCTGTTTTTAGGGCCATTTTCCGCGAGCGAGCGAACGTTGGGGGATGCGACGACTGCGGCGTCCTTGCTAGGAGCTGGCGTTTTCCGTTCCGTCAGCGTCGGCGTCGTCGGTGAGGCACGGTACGGAACCCGTTTCGAGGCTGTCCCGTTAGATTCAGCGAGAAGGAACCGAGGAACCGAGGAAGCAACCACCGGAGAGGCTCGCTGGCTCTCGCGGAGGATGAACGAACGCCAGAGGAGAGGATAGGAGAGAAGGAGAACGAGGCGATTCCGCGAGTCGAAGAGAGAGGAACGAAGAAGCGGAGCCAGTTTTCGAACGGTCCGGAGAAAGTGCTGGCTATACATTTACTGACCTACATTACCCTCGTTTGCCCCCTCCTCCGGCGACTGCTGACACCCACCCGAGCGTACCGCCAGCGCACAAATTGTCCCGTTACACACCGGCCGTGTACACGTCATCGCCGTGACCCACAAAACCGACGCCTGCCGTCTCTCCCCGCGATACCGCTACCCTCAGCTCGGTACCACGATCGGCTCTCTTTTATTCGGAAATTATGTCACGCGACCGCGCCGAAATCGCCGCGCGGCGATTCCTTCTCTCGAGCCCGAGCGTTCGAGCCTTACCTGTCGAATGCGTTCAATGACCCTCGCGATGAAATGTAGGGGATCGGAATTCGGAACGTTCCGCGAAACCCAACATTTCGACTAAAAACAAATTTCATTTCCGACTCGTTAGTTTCCATGTCGCGACGAGAATAAACGAACCGCGTTTTCCTACGGAAAACCAAACGCTCGAGAAATGATTTTAATAACTATGCGCGTCGTTATCCACTTCTCTATCGTGGCAGCGATACGAAGAGCCTTGGCATTATTTTCTCGCTTCGCGGTAGGCACGTTACTTAATCGAGTTATGAAACCCGTGGCGTACGGTATCGACTAAACGCTCGATTAGAACGGCAACGGTGCAACGGGGGAACGAACGATCGAAATACGGACCGAGGCATCCCAGTCGCTCGTTCATGTCGACTCCTTTCTATGGCATTTCCATCGCGAATGGATCTCGTTCTCTAATCACCACTGCCAGATACCATCGGAAGACTCTTCTAGTTAGAACCTCTGTAACGAAGACTTTCTACCATATCAGGCTAACAAATTTCACCCGTTTCGACGATCCTTTCCTAATCCGATCGATATTCCATTCGCATCGCTCGAGTATTACTCTGATTAGCTTGGATTAGAAATTGCGGATAGATTTTCGTAACGATAATTTTAACCGGCACTGTTTCTTTCATGGGGATGCAGAACAATCTCGTTGTTCGAGTGAACTCCGTCGCGAGTAACGTGTCACGTCGAGAAATCAGTAAAAAAAACAAGCAACGTATCTTTCTCCCTCGCTAACGGACCATCTTTCGATTATCATCGTCGTCTTCCTCGATGATGTAACGGTCCTGCATTCGCCCTTGACCACGTTTTCTTTTTTCGTATCTCGAAACCCATCGCACCGGATACGATATACTTTTTTCCCGACCATCCAACCATCCATCTCGCACACTTTTCACCGTTTTTTTTTTTTTTTTTTTATTTTAGATACAAATAACTCCTTTACGACCCCTTCGAGCGTTCACGATCGGAGGAAAAGGTCTCGCGGCGTGGAACGAGATGGTTCAACCCTTTTGCGGTTACCGTGACGAGGGTAGATTTTTATTCGAGTCGACGATAAAACTCTTTCGGATCTTCTACTAACCGAGTTCCGCTTAATCGTTCAACGATGATCGCATTTTTCAAATCGACCTTTCATCGGTAATAGAGACACGAGAGTTCGCAACCTTCTAACCTATCCGTTTGGATCAGTTTTAACAAATTTGAGACCAAGTAAAGAGACCGAGAAGAAATAAAAAGGAAGGAAAGAGTTTTCATCGTGGACGATCGCTGGGTTAACAGAGCGAGGTCGAAGGAATCTCGCGAAAAACAAAGCGCGAGCAGGCGCGCCAAGAAAAATGTTGGGAAAAAAATAGGTACAGAGAAAGAAGGACAACGAGGCGGATCGATCGAATAAGCGTTTGCGTTCGTCGCAGGAGAAAGTGGCGATCCGATGCCGTCGGCGTCGCGCCACCGCGCCGCGGCAGGGAGAGTAGCCAAGAACTTCTAACTTTACGTCGACTCTCTTCTCGGACCGACCTCGAATAGCGTCGTGGTTCAATGTCCTCGGTGAAGTGAAAGAAAGACATACGATTCGGTGGAAAAATCGGCGATGACTCTCGCGTAAAAAATACCGTTGATTCAAAGTTTTAGGTAAACCTTTCCGATTCAACGAGAAGAAAGTTGACCGACAATCACGAATCAAAAGGAAAACCAACTCTTCTCGACGAAATGTTAAAATTCTCGTCGGCTTCACCCTTGCCCGCGTCTAGTCGTTTGCCAAAGCGCAAAATGATCGAAAAATCCGTTCCGAGTGAATCATCGTCGAGCAGTTTCTCTTTACCAGTTGTTCTTCGATCGTTTATCATCTACGATAGATCTTCTACCCGTTATCGGTTCCTGTTGACCCGTTCGACCACGGTCTCGATTATGTCACCGCATCGATCCGAGCGCTTTAGGCGCGTCGCTGGAGACGATAAAAGCAAACTGGGACACGAAACAAATTACCGTGACCCAGATTTGATAATCGGGATGTTCGATAAAGACGTCGATCGCGTCACGCGTGGATGAGTTAGAACAGATCCAGCGAACGAACCCAACTGCTCTAATCGTGTAATTGATCGCAACGACACGCGATTCTCTTGATTTGTAGTTTCCATGCTTACGTGCCGGCGCGAGTGAAAGCAACGAGTTGCGACTCTGGGAAGAAAATCCGGTCGTTGTTATTGTCATTGTCCGGTTTTTTTTTTTTTACGGTGACCAGATACATACGTGTACGTATTATCTTCTGGTTTTTGGTTTCGATCGATTTACGATTACATTGGCGTAGTTAAATTTGCATTATTTGCTCCTAGAAACCGGAAAAAGCTAGTCAAGGATCGAAAAAAGATTCACTCGAGGATATAGAAACGAAAGTTATTCATTGAACCGTTCTCTATTCTGATATGCATCACACTTTTAATCTTAGTCATCTATCGACTCGCGCGTGTCGACGCGGACCTACATTTCGCGGTCTAAATTTTCCGACACGGTATCGTTGCATGTCCGCGTCGATATTTTGAAAATGGGCCGGTACGATTGGGTGCGGGTAAATCCCACGACCGATACGAACGGAATCGAACCTGAAAATAGACGCTCGAATGGCGTCGCATCGTTGCTCTTGGAACAAAGACGATCGAGGATATACGCGATAGTCGGTTTACCCTGCCTTTTAGAAACGGTACATTTTGTTAATTGATAGAAAACAATAAAAAAGACATACCAGCGGAAAGAATAAGTCGCGTTCCCTCCAGGCCGAGCGTAGGTGAGTCGTGGAGTTCCTCGTCGCATTCTCGATCCTGGATCCGTACGATTACTCGTTGTCTTCGAGTCCGCAACGAGGCCACCTCGAGCGATGAATCTTTCACGGTGCTTTCCAACGGTGTGGAACGAACAGAGAGCAGGTGCGATTACCGATCTGTTTACAGATTCATTCGGGAAACGTGGATAAAATTGATCGCAACTCGATCGGAATTTTCCACGGTATTTTGTCGTTGGGAATTCTTGTTTCGCCAAGTTCTATTCTTCTATTCTATCAGATTTGAATTTTGAAGAAAAATAGAGATTTGAACAAAAATAGAGAACCGGTTCCTTTTTAACAACCGCAACACTCGAAGTGAGTTAAGGAATTATGTAATACGTTGATATCGATCGTCGAAGGAACAACACGTGTTTCTCGGATGGTTCCGTTATCGTCGTTCTATCTTTTGGTCGAAAAACTGTTAAGGAGTGCGCGTACATTGGTTCCGTTATCGTTGTACTCGAAACGGTAGCATCTAAATTCGATCGGAGATATCGTCTACTTTAAAAAAAGAAAATAATCTAGGACGCAATTTCCTTAATCTTCGGACGGTAGATTTGAATTTGCTTCGGACGAATCGGGTAGCGTCTTTCGAGTGGTTCGGTAACCTTTTTCTCCCGTTTCTAATCTAATCCGCTTAGCATCATACCGCATAACGTAATGGATCTTACGTAATATCGAAACGGGTGGCACACAAAAATGCTTAGGTATCATCGCGAACGAAATCGAACCGAAATCATCCAACGGTCCGACGCTTAAAGAAAGCAAAGTCTATCATTGGTATCGGTAGAGGCTCGAGAACCACGATCTCGTCGTAAGCGATTCAACGTTCTCGAATCGGTAAGTGTAAGAATTCTCGAGGCAGTTTCTATTTTGACTTCTGTTTACGTCGCAACGATTGAAATCGAGTTCTCCGAGGTGTCCCTAGAGCCGCGTGAATCGGCCGAAACGAAACACCTCGTAGGTGCGACGGTGGCGAATAGCCGCCACGTAACACTTACGAGATGGCGAGGATAATTCCAACAACACGCGAAATACGGGCCACGATTAGAAAGGCCCGGTGTTGACGGCGCGGTGCACGCAGACGAACAACATTCTGGCCCGCTTCGATGCTCTTTCGCGCCGCAGTCTAGTTTCAGCGAAGTAGGCCTCGTCGCTGCCTACCATCGTACCACTTGACCCCGATACTCTGCCGTGCCAGTTCTCTTTCACCGGCATCCTTCGTCCTTTCCTCCCCACTTCGCAACCATCCCCTTCCCGTTCTCTACCCTTCCATTCTGCATTTTCTCGAGGAAGTTTGCCAGTCTCGATACAACGTCCACATTTTTTTTCAGCTACCCCCTTTTACCTCACCGCGGTCAATTATGTTTATTCTCCTTCCAACAGAGGTTTGCGATGATCCACGGTTCGAGGCTATTCGGAGCTACCGAAGGTCGGTGATCGTTGACCGTTGATCGTTGATCGTTCAATCGACAAAATCCTAGAAGCTTTAGCTTCCTTCTTACGCGTTTAGACAACAGACATAACGCAACGGTTTGCGAGCGTAGTTGACGCAAACATAGAGAGAAATTTCGCGGAGAGAAAGAGGCGATGGAAAAGCAAGGCGTAGGCGTGAGCGGGGTCGACATTGTCCAGCTGGAACCGCGATCCGAGGATCGGTCGCCTTTTATGCACTCGCCGCGACTCGCGCGTTAGATGCACCGATTCGAGGAACAATGCCTCGAAACTCGTGTGGGGATATTTTTATTCTTTCTGAGCGTGGTTGTTAAGGAAGAACAGATTTAACGGTTTCACGTGGTTTATTCGTATCGTTGTTGACGGGTCGACTCGCAGAACGTTACTGCTATACCGTAGACACACGAGTGTCGCGAGCAAAAAACGTAGAAGCCCGTGTCGTCCGGCTCTCGCATTTTCAGCGCGCAAATCAAATCATTACCGACTACACTCGAGGAAGATTCGTTAACCTTATTTGGAAAAACTTGGTCTTCCGTGGATGGGCATATCGCGTTAAACAAAGATTTTAGACGACACCGTTGGCTTTTCTTCGAAACCATCTTGCCAATATGCTGTAATCGACGATCGACGAGAATCGGAAAACGAATCGACGGAATAGCGAAAGGATCGAGGGCAAGAGGAACGCGATGTCCGGAGAAGGCCAAAGGCGAAACGAACGATGTCCCTGAACTTGAATTCGGCACAGTGGCTCGGAAACGGAGCTCGTTCCGTTCGGTGTTCGGGCCGGGGTTCAATGTCTTCGAAAGTTTTTCGAGAGAGTTCCACGACTGACTCTCTCGAAATTCCACGGCGCTAAGCAGTTGTATACATCATCGTTGGCGTTACACACGAGGACGTGCGTGAATTACGCATCGCCGATTGCGATTTCGAAACTCGCCGTGGGAGTTCATTGCCACCTGCTTGCCGGCCGCGTTGCACACGCTCGACCGTGCACCAGCCGCTGTTATCCAGTCTTGTTACACTCGAATCAAACATCGGTAAACGCGACAAGTTCAAAATCACCGATCTCTCCGTAACAATGTGGTACGCATCGGTTTTCTCTGAACAATTGCGAAAGTTTGGAGTAATTCGATTGTTTCCAGAAGCATCGAGCATACGGATCTTGTTTGTTCATGGTCCCAGCGTGAACTTGGAACGCGAATGGTCGCGGAGCAAAGCGAGCGACGGCGACGTCGACTCTCTCTCTGGGAGAAGAAGAGAGGCCTTCCAGTTTACTCCACTTTCTCCGGGCAACCGCGTCCCGCGGAATCCAGCGTCGACGCTTTTCACATTCTTTCTACGGAGCTCGCAAAACCTGGCTCTGGGGCGCGATCGGATATGACGCGAAAATCATGTTCGCGCAAACGGAGGCGGTTTCACGTTCGAGATCAAAACTTTCTCCAGGGTGGGAGCGCGGAGTTCTTCGGTGCATGCGCCGATAGAGACGGCCGACTGCGTTTCGTCGGAAGTGGGTCGTAGCAGTGAAAACGTCTCCATCGATTCGATCGATATCGAATTCGCCATTCGCCATTCGATCGGACCTTCGATCTACTCTCGACTAGAGACGAACACCCTCGCCGAGTCGTAAATCTAATCGGTATTATTGTACGATAAAGATGTTTCGATATTATTTCTGCCGTATTATTATTATCAGAGATCTTGTTTCGCGTTGCTTGAAGAAGACGCGCGAATACGATGAATTCTAGTCGAGTAGTATCATCTATTGACGCAGAAATCTTCCGGCTGTGCGACATGGTTTAAATATTACGGCCTTCCGTACATTTGGGTAGACATTCATAGGTAACGTCAAGGTCTTTGGATATTTTTGCAAGTTGCGCGATGTATTCTCGTAGCAGATATTACCAGCGAAGCGATCGCGACCTTGTCCAGTTTCCATAAATGTTAAACGTCCAAGCGTGCTTCCGTCTTTTGTCGTCGAGTGTCTCGTTCGTAAAACGTAATTGATATTTGTTCGATCCTCGGATTCTGCGAGTACCCGCGCAGACTCTGGTAGATGCAACGGCACGACCGATTCTACTTTGAGAAGAAACGCGGGAAAAATTACTCCAGGAGAAACGGAAAAAAGACTTTCTCTCCCATCAGGCCGATATTCCACAGCCGGTGTTTCTCCCGACCCGCGTTCGCTAAAGTAACTCTCTTTTTACACGCAGAGTAACCGTCGAGTAATACCGGCGCGAATTAGTCGCGATGAAAGTGCAGCGGATATATAATCATTTAGGTAATCGCTGTGAGACAATCTCCTGCGAAGAGAAAATCATCGGAGCCGCTGCCACGGCCAAGGAAAATTGCCAGCGCTTTCGACTCGCGCGTCGCGTCGTTACTCTCTTCCGTCAAAGACAGAAGCATCGTCGAGTTCGGAGCTCTCGCGACGCGACGGGAAGCCGGTTATCGTTCCGTTCCCCTCGAGATTTCTAATTTCCGTCGTCGTGAATCTACCAGCAACGGAAAACTACCACTATCGCGTAACATTTTCGAGATTAAATTCTATTTAGACGGACCCACGGGAAAAGCGAACTTTCGAGACGAGAACAATCTTCTCCCGAACGCGGAAACGACGACGGCGCCGACGCGAACGGACCACGTTACGTGATATCGCTCTTCCGTAACTCTGTAATACAAACGTCATGTAACATATATAGCTTGAATATATAATATTCGCAGTCTATTGAAAAGTATAGCTCGACGGTCATGGTCTCGGGTGAAGCGGTAATTCTAGCTATCGAGAGCTATTGCTGAAAACATGCCTAGACGTTCCAAGAATGAAAGTTGAAAGACGCTGGAACGAATGGAAGCGTCTCGATCCCATCGCTGGCCAAGAGAAACGGGAAGGTTCTAGTCCACCGATCCTTCCCCCTGAACTTGGCCAACGACTCTCTCGCCTCTCTACAGGGTTACCTCCCTCTCTCGTTCCTCCGTCAGTCCACTCGCGGTAACCACGAGTAATTCTCGAGTAACACCAACCGGTAAGCGATGAAAGTGCAGCGGACGTATAACCACTTGGATAATCGCGGTGAGAGATATTCGAAGCGAGAGAGGCCGTCGCGTCGGATATACGACTCGATTCGTCGGCGTCGAATCGGACCGACCAGTCGGTGAACGTTCGACGATTCGTTGATCGACTGGTAGAGCTCGGGACCAGCAAAACAGAAATTAAAAACTGTAAACGGTATTGTTTCGTCGCCCGAGAGAAAGACCGATGCGTTTTCTACTTACGATTACTTACGGTTCGAACAGGTTGGCAACGTTGTTGCAAAACTTTCCTTTTCTTTCAATAGTCGAAACGTCCATCGTTAGCAAACATTCTAAGACTAAAGAAGGAATTTAATCGAACCGTATCGATGTCCCAAGATAGAAACCACCAAACCAAATTTCATGGTTTTCCAGTGAATCATTTGTGAAATATAAAGCGGAACGGTAAAATTACTTTAGTTCCTCAGTCTACTCTTGGTTGTTTCGAAAGATCCTAGGAGACAACTAGACGAATCGGTTGAAAAGTAGGAAGAGAGAAGGCACGGGATGCCCATCGTTCTTGGTCGCTCCCCGTTTCACCGAGCCTCTGTCGCCTCGTCCCCCTGAAACGCGTAACTACCGGCACGCGATGCACTTTCATGAAACTTTCAGCTTTCCATCGGCCGCGATACGAGCGGAATAGAAAAGAAACCGCGTCTCCCACGTCGGTCCTCGGCTCGTTCGATGTACCTAACTCTAACTCTAACTCTACGTTGAAAATTAACGCGTCCTTCCTAACGAGGCCGCGCCTAATCGTCCCTCGGTCCCGGTGTTCGCCATTGTTCGCCACGAGAGAACAACCGAGTGAAAATTCCTGGAAAGTCGCGACCGAGCGACGCGATGCCTCTTTTCTCTCGGTTCTTAATCGACCGACCTTGGCGAAGTTTCTACTGCGTTTCTCCCGTTGATTGAAATATCAATTACGCTGCATCGGGATTTACGATCATTAGGCTATCAACGAAGAAGGAAGGTAAAAACGAGCGATCGCTTTCCAACGATAGTCGTTTCGAGATCGATCGTGTGGCTCGATTCGATCTCGCGTCTCTATCGACGAGATAGCCATCGGTCCGTTGTCGCGGGACGATCTATCTCTTCTCCGCACCGTCGGCGTCGCCTTTTCCATCGATTTCGAATCCCGATGGACTCGTTCGGGTGGACGTGACGCTACGCGGTGTCGGAAGCGATCGGCCGCGATCGAAAGAGAAAGAGAAAGGTGAAGAGCGCGCAACTCACAGCGGCGTACACGTCCGCGGAAGAAAGTGCAACAACGATGACGTTTGCACCCACCTCGTCGGTCTAGCGATGGGGACGATTCTCTCGCGGTTTCGCACGATTGTTTTCCATAAAAAGGGTTTCTATTCGATACCTTCTCACTTCTTTATTTCCGACTATAGTACCGTGAAACGAAGAACATTCGTTGTAACAAATTGTTATCGTAGCCTGAGAAACATAGTTTTCTTAATGTTACAGATATCGACAAAGTGTTTCGTTCTATTGAGGATTCAAGTAGACTATCGAGTACGCGAACCAGTATGTAACGTTCAAGTACGTACATACGTATCTTTTATCTCGCGGACGTTCGTTTTCTTTTTGCAAGCAATGTTTGTTTACCTGGTAAATGTAACGCGCGCGATAAACGAACACTTCATCGCTTCGAGTCCATCCCGATAGCATCCATTCATCGATTTCATGCAGTCGTCGGAACTATTTCCGACGGCTAACGTTCTATTCGCAAGTATTAATTTCTACTTTGAAACTACCCATACGGAATTCTAACGTAACCGCAACAGACTTGGATACGGCTCGTCATAGCTTCGTTCCATCGCTACCAGGAGATTCCCACCTCGAGCACGACGACCACCTCCACCTTCGAGTACCTTCGCGTGCCAACTCCTACTTGTTATCCCCTCCTCTCTCTCCTTCTCTCTTACTCGTTGCCACTCTTCTCCTCGAAACCCTGAAACCACGAGGAGAGACCAGACCTACCTCAAGAAATTCATGCGACCTGAATCGGCCAGGCAAGCCTTACGAGACACCTCGAAAGGAAACCTCGAGAATTCTATCCTTCTCCTCATCTCAACCATCATTGAAAGCCATAGTCGAGAGGAGTACCGGTGTCGTTAAATAAGTATGAACGATTCGTTCGTCTAGTCTGACCATTCGTGTTACATCCTACCGCGACTAAATACGTTTAGTTCGGCGTCAAGATCGACGGTCCTTCGAAGCGTAGACTCGATCGACGACGGTGATCGTAGTAACTGGAACGCGATCGGAACTTATTTTGCTCGTAAATCGTTCGCATCGGATTCAATTACCTCCCCCGGCGGTTTGCATTTCGCGGTTTTAGTGTGTCACGTGAAAGTCGGAGCGAGGATCGGTTCGGTTCTCGCGGCCGACGCGTCGCGTCCCTCTGTAACGGTTTCGAATCGACGAAACGAGGCTACCGGAGGAAAAATCGCGGCAACGCCTCGCCTAGAAAGCTGACCGCGACCACGATCAACTTCTAACCTCCGAGCTCTTAATCTCGCGGCTTTCGCAACATTCGCAGCTTCGTTTTCACGGTGAAAGCCTTTCGACGAGGTTTTCTCTTTTCCATCGTATCGAAACGAACAATTCGTCCACGATTGTGCTCGAAGACACGCGGAGAGCGTCGATTCGAAGGTCCAGAGCAGCGGATAGACGAGATCGTTACGCAACTCGCGCAATCGGAAGATCCTCTACGTTTCGTTCGTAGATTTCATTCCAGCCACGGCCTTCGAGAATATAGGCCAACCGATACACGAAGATAACAATTACTAGACCGATACCAGTTTCTCGAACGGGGAGCAAGAACGGTCGTCGCGTTGGAAACTGATACGTTTCACCGTGATCCCGTAATTATGTAACGGAACGGAGGTCTACGGGATATGTATATCGCAAGGCCTACCACGTGTCACAACCTACGATCTCTTAAATCAATCGCGGGGACGCGTGTTTCATACGAATGGCTCGACTTACTCGGCCGCGTCGAAACGTTTGCGCGTATCAACGGACTCGAAATGCGTTAAATCGACGTCAGACTCTCAACGATCGGTTACACACCACGAGAATAACCCAATCGACTCAAACGTTTTTCCTATGCATTCGTCTATATGCATTCGAGGCTTCCGATTAACGAAAGAAACGCGCGTCACCAGTAAATACAGGACGCTCCGAGCAAGTTCGTCGTTACGTCGGGCGAGGCATACAGATTTTTGTATTATAAAAGACGAGATTCGAATGTATTCCAATGCAAAGTCCAAGGTTTTCGAGCGAGTTCTTTGCGACGGAAATTTTATCGACGTCTTATATTACGGGAGACCGTATGGACGCGATACTTCCGCTCTCCTCTCGTAAAAATAAACATTAATTATTTCTGAATTCGGTTATTTTCGAACTACGAGGTTGCCTTTGTTCGTTGTTTGCCTGCAAAGAGCGCATAAAAATATACGCGTTAAACGTTGACAATGAACGATAAATACAAATGTGGTAATAAAATTGTTCGAAAGTCACGGTATAATTCGACATTTTCGACAAAAACACGAATTCGATATCGGAATTTTATACGTATGCTGCATGAAATTATGTTATGCTAACAATCGAAGAATTAGCAAAGATCGAAAGGTGTCGCGACGAAAAATAGAAATAGATGTCAACGTCGACACGGGTTCCGTCTGCGAAGAATCGTTTCCGTGACTGTCGAAGCTCGGCTATCCGAGTCGCGGTAGGCAAGCAGGCTTGATTCGCGCTTCGAGCACTCGATCGACTTACAAAGTCGATGAATCAACGAGGAACCGATAACTGACTGCGGTGTACGCGTAATCCTCGGCTTGTTTGGCATTGCGAATGCCGGTCAGGCGTTTCATCACCGATGTTGGCTCGAAATGTTTTCTGTTATTCGGACCGCATGGAACTTTAATCACCGCGGCGAACGCGAACACGAACGATAACAAGCGTGGCTCCGCTACGATTTCATTAAGGAATTGTTTATCGGCGATTGGAGGAGCCAGCGTGGAACGCGATACATTGGTGTCCCATAAAACGATCGTTTATCATTGGTACCCGATTGGAAAAGGACGTAACTGTCGTTTAAGTTGCGTCACCGGTAAACCGTCCACAAACGATCTTCGACGAGTTTCGTCAAATTTTGACATGCGTCCCAGACACCAAGGAAATTTTCAACGGCGCGCCTGCGACGCGACGGAGGCGGCTCAACGGCGAACCAATCGAAACGCGACATACGGTCTGATTCGCTTGGACAAACAAAGATCGCACGAACATACGCGAAATTGCACGCTTAGGTGCATAAATATCGCAGAGTGCCGATCGGCGCGCAACTGCGAGACGATAAGGGGCTGCGCGTCAGGCGATGATTATCGACACCGATAAGCCTGTTTGAGGTGACATTAGACAACGTCTGGCGCGTTAATTGCACAACGAATTTTGTTTATCGGTTTGTCTGGGCGTCGTGTCGAAATCGGCTTTGTAATCTGTCGGCAGGCAAACACGCTCGCGCCTGCGGCAAGAAAACCCGTTGCATCGTTTCCACGTAATTTGCGTCTCGACGAACGACAAACACTTCGGATGAGTACAACGGAATACGAGATTTCATTTCACGATGCGTCATATTCCGCGATTCTTACCTCTTGTTTTGCAATCGCGAAACAAGTGCAACGCGTACATGTCTAATATAATTCAACAGTCTCCTTAAATGCACAAGTTTCTCTACGATAAATAAACAGTAACATGATCCGGGATCGGATATCTCGATGAGACAATACTAATGTAAAACTGTTAGCATCATATTAATAACTGACATTGTTCTGATTAAAATCAGACCAAACACGACGTAATTCGCAATATATTTACTACATATTGTCTCACCGAAATAATCCCGGTGTTGGTCGCCATTTTTGCATGTCGCTCCGTCCTCTTCTTCATTCGCTGTTCTTCTCTACACTCGAAGTTTGTTGGGAACACATTCGAAGATACAGTACGACTGAAGGAGCCATGCATGAGACCCAAAACATTGCACTCGAGTGTTTTTATGTGTTTACACTTGACACGAGTCGAGCGTCGAACGTAGAAAAGGACAGATAGTGAAAGAGAAGAAAGAGGTCCGAGAAAAAGAAAACACTCGACAGAAGCGTATCAATCGGTTCGGATCATATTACATCGGTGATCGGGGCTACTCGGGCGAAACTACGGGCAAAAGAAATAAGAATGGTCTGGCAGCGAGGGGATGGCTATCTGAGAGACATACAAGGTGTCCCAGCCTAAGTTATACGGAGCTCTAACTCCAAAACTATCGACCGCAAAATTTCAAATATGGAAATTGCACGGTAAAATGGGGGTCATGTTTCAGCGAGAAGGAATTTTTGTTAACTTTGTTATTTAACGAGATATGATGGTCAAGTTTCGTTTTTCCAATGGAACTATATATATTTTTTTGTATACCATACGATAGTACTTTTCAAGACGAATTCATTAAGCTTTAATGTATTTACTCGATTTTTATTAGTTTTCAAGCTATAACGCTTCAAAGTTTGCTAATTTTCAAGGAGAAAACTCGGTTCGGTCACGGGCGGTCCTATTGATGCAGTAAGCACCATGCGGTTCTTAAAATCGATACGGGGGGTCTCGTTTGGGATTCTAGACCCAACGAAGGAAAATGGGAAGAATTCCAATATTCTGGGCTGAGACACCCTGTATGTTCGAGTTGGAGTCAAAAAGTATGAATCAACGATTATAGGGACGTTGCACGTGGACTGTCGAGTTGAAAGAAACCGAGCGAATACGGCGCCCTAACGAAAAATATTCCCTCCGAGGTTATCTCGATGTCACATTCGACATTCTTTCGCGTATCATCGTACGTTTTCGATAGCGTGGAATTACAGGCCGCATCAAAACGCGTTCTATGCCCTATCGTTCGCTACTTGTCACGACCTCGGAGATGAACAATCGTAAAAGGTATCCCGAAAAAGTCAACTCGACAAAGATATGTTCATAAAGTCGCGTGTATTTTGGTCCAGAGTGACTGGACCGGATGGGATTGTCGTCGCGTCGACGCGGTGACGGTGCCTCGAGCAGCCCGAAAAAGCAACGGAAAAGAAACAAGAAGCTCGAAGCGATTCCAACGCGAAGGAATCGAAGACGCGTCGAACAGGCGCGGCCCAATTACCGAGCTTGAAAATCGACGAACAAGAGGACGCAAACGTTGCCCGGAAATAGACGTCGCTCGAAGCGTACGACTTCCTTTTACGTCCCCGAGGCCATTGCAGTATTTATGTAACAATAGAATTAGCCGGTGAGTAGACCAGTGGGACATGGAATCGATAGGAATCCAAAATAAACGAACAACCTGGTGTCAAGAACTCGACGCTACGCTCCTGATGAAATAAACGCGTCGAAGATTTCGAGGCAAACGTACCGTGTGCTTTCGAACCGATAACGAAACGACGAAGAACGTGCACGTCGATCTTCCGTTGTTATATCGCCGCACCGTCTCGCGGGTAACCGATCTTCGTCGCGAGCGAGAAGTTTGAATTTTTCTATCTTTGTTTTTGGCAACCGTTATCCTAACAATCGCTCGATGGTAAACGTGTCGCTCGCCTATCTCAAGGCAACGCGAGATACACCGTTGGACGAACGGAAACAAAAATAATGATATAACGATATCTTGATGTATTATAACAATTCGTTTTGCTTCTAACGCGTAACAATGATAAAACAAAGAAGAGTGACACGTTGGCGTTGCATTCCAATCAATGCCAGATAAAAACAATTGAATTCTACTATCGATAACTTTGCGATAATCGCGTACATACGGCCGACGCGATCCGTACGAGGATACGATGGCCATCGGGATAGAGATACCTACCCGACAGGGATACAGTAGGTTGTCATCGAAAGCCCACGCGAATCATCGTGACCCACGTTAATATACGATATACGTGTATATAGATTGTTTTCGGTGAACCGCGTGAATCAGCGAAATCACGTCTCCTTGCGCGAGATGCCGTAACAGTGATCGAAAAGTTTCCCGAGACGGATAGGGAAAACACAGTGCTACTTTCCCGTGTGATTGGTCGTCGTTGCTCGAGTTTCGCGGAAGGTTGAACGAGCAGAGTCGCGGTGGCCGCGAAACGTTTCGTTGCGCGGCAACCGTTCTTCCGGTTGACTCATGGACACGATAACGACACCGAATAATCGGCTTACGTGTTCTCTGCCGCGTACCAAAGATAGCAAACATTTTATCCGAACAATTAGTAGATGACGAATAACGTCAACGTATAGCCAAGAATTGAAATAATATTATTATTATTATTATTGTCGTATATTACTTATTTATTTCCAGATGAAAATTGTCTCGCGTAGAAAATGCGAATGGGTTAGCCGCGAGAGGTTTCGAGCAGAACGACGATTTTCGTATCGATGATGCAAGAAAACTTGGAGACGATTAGCATTGCGATTATCGTATGTTGCGATACGATGCCTTACGTCGAACGCTTACAACGCGGGATCGAAATAACAATAGCGATTAGTAATACGTAACGGCTGTTATCACGGCGACTCTACGATGTAACGCGTACGCATCGTTCCGAGGCAAGGAGAATCATTTCGGATAATTTCGGAAATAATGGCTACGATTCGTTTCGATTTGTTCGCGACGAAACGATTAAACATCTTCTTACGTCGTTTTTCTATTTTCTCGGCTAGGAACGTCGACCTTCGCGTACGTCCGTGAGCACGATAGCATTTTCTTCGATCCACGTCACCATTCTTTACGGTCGTCGTAATAGATACCACCTGCGCGATGTTTCAATCTCGCGCGTTGGACTCGGCAGTAACAACCGATCGACGTTTCAGGCAATTGTTTCCCGTTCCTTCTTTGAAAAAGGTTTGCACGCTGCGTCACATTTTCAAGAACGTTCGTACACGGACACGGCACGAACGAAGCGGTCCAGTGCCTCAAACTTTGTTTCCGAACACGTTTACTGCGAAGATAAAAATAATTTTCGTAGTAGCGAATTAAAGATAAACAAGCGTTTGGGCATTATTCTTTGAAATATTTCCTATTGGACCGCGACAAATGTAATCGCTCGTGGTTGATTATTCGTTTATGCGGTAACCCGTGAATTGTAGCTGATTGTATTCGTCTAACGAGAGAACGGATGGAAAACGGATCGCTCTATTTGAAAGAAAGAGAAGCGAGCTCGAAATGTTCTCTCGATACTTTCACCTGGAACCGAGGAAACGTCGTCGTACCGTGTCCCCGGTGAAATCAAACATCTCAGCATCGAATACTTCATTGCACTTTATCTTTGGAAACAAAGAATTATTCGGGTGACCCGTCTTAAATGTTTCACCTCGTCATTTTGTATTTGCTAAACTGTTTCCGCGTTTGAACGGAATACAACGCGTTAAGAAACGAAATCATGAATGATTCGTTAAATATACCTGATCGAAAAAATAACGAAGGACTCGAAACGACGTAATTACGCGAGGAAAGAAAAACAAGCGAGCGAAACGATGGTATCATCGTTCGGTTTGTAATAAGGGTTCAAGGTGTGGATCGGTTGCATAAATGTTATTTACATCGGCAGACGTGTAGCTTGGTACGAGTCGTTCGCGAGGAATAAAAATCGCGCGTTGTTGTTCGATTGGATGCCGTGACGGGCGGCCAGGAATCCCGTGGTGTTGTTTAGCCGCCGAAAAATACTATCGCGATTGCGCGAATTAATGGATCGATGCCTACGAGTTGTACGTTGCGAGTTGTGATCGAAAACGGTTGGTTGGCCATAGCGAACCGAGTGGGCGAGAAGATAATCGCGTGGCGAGTCGGTTCGAGTCAGGCCGAGCCAAGCCGAGCCGAGCCGAAACGCCTTTACGCGACGCGAGCAATGTCGGGCGATTGTGTCACACGCAGCACTGACCTCGCACACTTGGACAGCCTTGCGCGCAACTCTTTTCGCCAGCTCGCGCGAGTCACGATCCCGACGCGTGCAAACGCCAGCAAAATTTCTCATTGCACGCTTCGAATCCTTCTCTCGCTCATTTTTTCCACCTATCCCCTTCGTTTACCGTTATCGACGGCTCGCAATAATAACTGACAAGGTGAAACCGATCGGCGACGGCGATACGTCGCAATGAAAATGTCACCCGCGATCTTATCGCGTTTCGTGTTCGATCTGCTCGCCTTCGAGACACCGTCTTCGTAATCGCGACCTGTTCCTTTGCCAACCCTCTAACCCGTTGGTACTATTTCATTTTTCGAAACCGAAACTATTTATTCGGTAATTATACGTCCGCGAAGAACCGATTACTCGTCGAAAATAATACGTGTTCGGCCCTGCGAAGCCGGTAGCAAACCGGTCGCCCTACAAACGTATCGATGCTTCGATTGGGAACGTCCGAAAATAACTCTCTCGCGGAAGAATCGAACGGCCGACGGCTTGGTCTCACCAAGCATTTGCTCGCGATCGAGCGACAAATTCGATGAGAGACGAATAGAATCTCGGAAATGGATCCGCTTCGATTTTAGCAGCGTGCAATAGCTCGCGGGATTAAACCTGGCTTACTTAGCTAACGTCGATTGCCGTACGCCTCTGTTGCATTACATAACAGCGATTATACAAGAGTTGCATGTTGCGGTCGAATCAGGGCCAGCGCGATATTACGTAGTAAATAAATATATAATTGGGTTGGCTACGTATCGTAGGCTCGATCCAAGGCTGGGTCCATGACATAGAATTTCAGTATTCTGACGTACCGTCGCGTATTAATCGATTATAACGGCGCGACTGTTGCGAAATAGAAAGACGCCCGTCTCGAGAAAACCGTCAGACCCGAATACGATCGAAATCGAGCGATTTCAGCTTGTCGGTACATCGAAGACCCGAGAATTATATCACTCTTTCGATTTCCGAGGAATAGTCGTCGGTGTAGATCTCTGATTGGCATCGGTACGCTATCGAGGATTAGCGGAACAGCCAAGTTGGATTCACGCATCGGATCTTGATTGCACCGGGGATGATGCAACGACGACCAGGTGCGATTACGAAGCGATTAAAAGATTCTAGTATCCAACGACACAATGGAATGCTCGATCGAATCCGCTATCTGGGAAATCTTTGCTACGAGTTTTCTCACCGAATCGCGGCACGCGCGGATACTTGCTTCGATAGAGATTACGTATGTAACGGATCTTAGAATTTTCTTTCCGTTATTTGTAAAAAAGGTTTTTTCTTCCAAGAAAATATTGGCTTCCACGAAGCGTAATCTGCACCCGATGGAGCGCGTCTATTTCTAGCAAAAGGCAGCAGACCTTCGTTGAGATCGGCGCGCAAACATCGTTTCGCTGGGGGCGAGTTTTCCATTCACGGTTCGAGCGTAGAATGCGCGAAACGACGAATCCTTTCGAGCAGACGCTTCGTTCGATGAACCTCTGCCAAGTCACGTTCTCGGAATGGAATCGGCCACGTGTCGTCGCGCCATGCCGCGAGGAAACATTTGGGATCGACGAACAACGTCTGTCGGCTCGATTTTCAACCGGGACGAAAGTTCCTTATCGTCGATTTCCATGCTTCTCGGAATCACCGAATCTGTTATTCGTTGCCCGCCAGACGCGCGCCTGCCGTAACATCGATCGCAAAAATAAAAGCGTCTCTGTGAATATTTAAGAATTATTCGAGAGATCGAACGAATCTAAAATCTCGAGCTTGTTTAAAATAAGCAAATTTATATAACCCACCTATTTACCATTCCGTAACAACAGTCTTGAACGATGAGGAGAGGGATATATATAGCAGCAGAGAGGGTGTGATAGCTTCCTTACGTTTCCCTCTTGAGCGGGACCCTGAGCCCATGGTTAACTCGAGAGATTCGCGATTCGCTTCGGATATTGCGTCTGTTTCACGCCTCGAAGAGTTTATCTCGCGCAAAATATGGTCGCGCAACGTTGCGACAGCTAACCGATAATGACGGCGACAGCAAGAAAAACAAGTTGAACGCCCTTTTTACGGAATCTCTCTGAAAACAAACCTTGATTTCCATCGCAGCGAGTCGTCCGCGTAATTGTCTGTAGAAGTTGCGCTCGCGTGCCGTTGCTTGGTCTCGCGGATATAAAGATAAGGAAAATGGCGGGGCACGGATCGCTTTGTCAACGTTTTTCCTCGTTAACCGTGATCCTTGTGCGCGCGGGAGAACGCTGCGATGTCGCCGAAGGGGACAAAGACGCGGCGTCGAAATGCGATTCGCGGCACGCAACGTCGTTAATTAAACGCCGTGGTATTACGTTTCCTTTTACACGAATTGTTTAAAGTCTGTATAAAGCGATACCGGAATCGACTCTCGAAGACCTTGTTGTCCCGATTAAAGGCGCGACGACTAAACGGATCGCTTCCACGCGGCTCGGCGCAGTTTAAGGGAAGGCCGTTGTAAACGTAAACCGACGCGATGCAACCAGACGTATCGAAGGATAAACGTTCCCGGAGATTATCATTTCACGTTTAATCTGGCACGAATTTCTTCGATGTGTCTCCTAGATTCGTTAACGCGGAAAAAAATCGCAACGTCTTATTTCGCATTCCTTAGCTTGTCCTATGTCATCTTAGCGTATCTATTTTCATTTTGTTTCTTCTTTTGTAATTCCGCGTGAATTGGCATCGAAGGATTTCCAAAACAGATTTCCAGGACCGACTCGTATCGAAGAACGCAGAAACAGGAGGAAGAGGGAGACGCCCGCGCTGCTGGAGAAAGGGCAAGCGAGGGGCGAGGGAGGGCCTTGGGCAGGCTGTCCTTGACTCGGCACAGTTACCCCGGCTCCAAGTGTGACGTCATTCTGCATAACTCGCCTAATTGCATCGTTGCTGCCGCCGCCGCCGCCGCTGTTGCTGCTGCTTGCTGCACTTGCCCACCTCCCCACTCCGACGATCCTTCCCCACCGCTGTCCGCCTCCGTCTCGCCCCTTTAGCCCCTCCACCAAAACCGCAACTCCCTTTTCGTATATACAAGCTCGACTCCCTTCCAACTTCCAACTCTATGCCGAGCCTTCCGAAGGCGCTAACTAGTTTGGTCGTTTCTTTTCCATTCTGCTCTCGTCCAGCTTATTTTCAATTTCACCTTGCAACCCTCCGTGCACGCTACCGTCACCTTCGACGTCCTCCTCCGTCCTTCGGACCGCAACTTTTCATCGTACAGTTTTCTTTCTTTCGTTATTCTCTTCGGCAACGTTGACGCGTCTAAATCAAATACGCGCATCATTCGGATTCAAAATTGTTCGCCGCCACGTGCACGCGGGTCGGCGAATTCAACGCGAGTCAGCGATTCGTACGCACTTTCGCTACATCGAACAGAGAACGAACGCTAAAAACGATTATCCTTTTCAACATCGAACGCACGGATATTCTACGAAAAGAAGAAAATATTTTTGTCGGATGTTATAGTAATGCCACCCTCGACATTCCAGTTACTCTTCTAGTACCCATCATATTTCCTTTAGTTTGGAACTAAACTCGATGGAAACGATGCGAACGAAAGGAACGAAAGAAAAAATCCGCCTCGTTTTCCTTGATCGGCAACTTAGCCGATTCGCGAATCGATTCTGTCCGAAGACTCGCGAGCACTCGACCCTGAACCCGCTACCGATGGACGACGTCGCGTCGCGTCGCGTCGCGTCGGGAAAAAATCGAGGATGGTATAGTTCGACCCTGGATCGACGCTGTTCGGTATAGCACGACCAGCCGAAGGCAGCTGGGACCGCGAAAGAAAGGAGTCATCGACTCGCGTTTGACTTGGCCTTCGGTTATTAGCAACGCAAACTGCGCGCTCGCCAACCGAAGCTTCTTCGCGATGCCACCGAGTCGAACAAAGTATCCTGGCACCGTTCGCATCGAGCCAACGAGAACACGATATACAGAACGATATGTAGAACGAATTTACTCGAGTTGCTCGTAGATCAACTTCTAGATCGTAAAACTTTGACGATCTTCATGGATTAGCATCTTTGGTATACCGGCGCGAAAGACTTCGTAGTCGAGGGTTCGTGTGCTTTCGATATCGTTTACCGGAAGAACCGGGCCAGGAAAGACAGGACGACGCGACGGAACGATCGAAATCGCGTTACACGCGGCCGTGTAATCGACGAACGATACTGACGTCAGCCGCCGGGCTGGAATATAATTATCTTTATCGCATCTCCTTTTCGAGGACAATCGGCGTGCTATGGCGTGAGTAGCCGACCGGGTTCGATACCGATCGACCGGCCGCGTCGCGCATATTTGCGAAAAAATGTTCAAGGACGAAACTGTACGCAGGACTCATCGACGGAGATACTAACAACGAGTGCAGCCTGTCGGTGACGTTGTTCGAACGTGCGATATGTAATTTTAAAATCTCTTCGATGCTATATTCGAGCTTAAACTCGCAAATGGACGTATCGATTGGTCTAAAACGCCCGAGTTGGTTCATTCGTCGTTTGGCCTACATCGCGTCGCCTATCTACTCTATTCTCCAAACACAAAATTAGAAAATTAATTATTCTTGTTCCAGTTCTGCTAACCAAATTGCGTTATTATTTCACGTTTGCCTAAAATTGGAAAAGGAATCGATCGTTTGGAGAACGACTCGACGCGCGTCGAGTCTCGAGTATCGAACCGATCGGTCTCGCAACAGAAGCGCAGGAGTAGAGGTAGGGAAAACGCGAACGGGCTCAATGGGCGACCTTGACGGCCAGAGAGTCCTTTAAGAGCCGAATGGTCAACGTTCCAGGGACCTTCGGAGTCGCGTAGTCATGGACGGCCAAACTGCAACCGATCCAGACGCTCCCAATAAAGCTCGCTCGCATCTGCTTCCACGGTGCACCAGCTCGATACGTCTCGCCTCTCGCCTCTCGTCTCTCGCTCTCTCCACGGTTCCACGAATCGAGTCCTCCTCGCTTCGCGGCCGTCCTTTCGCCTCTCCTGCCCCTTCCGCCTCTTTCTTCCCAGCCAAAACTAAATCCGGATCTTTCGCGAACCGAGGAATTCCCCGCGCCACTCAATTCTCCGGAACGTTTCTCGCCGATCAGGGAATAATTTGTTCCGAAGCGACCAAGGATTTGGCCCTTTACAGCCGTCGCGTCCCGGTCCCGACAGTTATGCGATATCGGAACGGAGATTTCGATCCGTTGACGGTATTATTAGCCTCGAGACGTTCGAAGATATCGCCGACTGTGCCATCCGAATTGCGAAACGGATTTCCAAACATCATAAACATAAAAATACGCGTCGGTTACGTTTGGAATCTTCGAAGAAGATCAACGGAGGGATCGACGCGAAAAACAAAGAAATCAAACGACGAAACAAACGAAACGATCGAAGGTCCGAACCACGCAACGCGTACTTCATTTCGCGGCCAAAGACGGTCTGGCCGCATATGTAATTATACGGGGCCGTGTTTCCGTTTGCATTTTCTTTGTTGGTGCTCGCTTGCCTCGCGCAACGAGTCCTGTCACGTAAGTAACGACTAAACAGCGAGAGGCGAGAAGACAATGCAATCGCGTAATTGTTGCCTGTCACGCTAACGCGTAAACATCCGAAGGATGTTCGCTCGCAAACCAAAATTACGTCTGGAATCGAACGCGTATTTATCATCGAAGACGAGCTAACGATCGCTACTCGCGCGAATCGAACTGTATCTTTCGAAGAAAAGAAATTATGTACATACATCGTTCGAGTAATAAAGAGCAGGATGAAGGAGAATCGATAATTCCCGATTCGACCAACGACAAAAGTTTACCGAAACATTGTGGGAAAACAGGAAAAGAATCCGCCGTGCGTGCCATCCGCTAATTAATTTAATTGCACTCGAAACGCTGACGGCGGAAAACGAGTCGAATTCGCGATAATAAATATTTTATCGGTTTGCCTCGGGAAGTGTCACCCGGCTAATTATCAATTCCGTTATTCAATTCGTCGGATTTAATGCATCGCTCGAAGCGAGCCCAATTTACGCGCAGTCCGCGCGCGACACGCAAGTTATGGCCCTCGTTTCCTGCGAAACTTTGTTACCAGCAGTGCTGGCTTTAGAGCTCCTCAACCCGTGCGATTTACCGGAATCCAGTGCCGCGTAACGGGCCTGGAGACGTCAAAGATATTCACAATTTTTCTTTTTACCAGTAATTTTCAAACGCGTCGTTACCTCGGTTGCATTTTCTAACGAGTACTTTACAAGCGATAGTCGACGTAAATCGATCGAGTAACCATTCTAAGAGTTTGAAAAGATCGATCATCGTTTGGTAAAGGTTTCGAGTTTCGAGTCGAGAAACGGTCGAGGTACGATTTTGAACGTCGGCGATGATCGCATCGCGAAACGGTCTCGCAGCGTCCCTTGGATAAAGCCATTAATTTCATCCCCACGGAAGCAGCTTGCGGCACATGTACGGGAATAACGCGATACACAGGCTCTGGTAGTCGCGAAACGACGTCTTCGGCTAGCTAGCTGGCTGGCTGGCTGGCCAACCGACCGCGGCCGCCTTAACGTTTTACGATTTACCGACTGCGAAATAAAGTACAGCGGCGAGGCAAGCAACCACGTCGCTAATGTCAAAGCACAAGAATTAACGGCTTCCCTCCTCGCGCGGATATGGGATACACCTTCTTTCGCGTTCGGGGTTCGCGCGCCTCAAGGCCTACGCACACCGTCCGCTGCTTGCCAATCGGACTCGCTGAACCGTGGAATCGACTCGTAAGATCGATCCAGTGGAGTGCGACCGCCGAAAAAAAAATAGAATACATGTGTTTTCGGTGAAACGGGTGAGGAACGTAACGCGATCGCGTTACGATACACGTTCGATCGAATATCGCGTTCGATCGATCGCGAATTCCGATAGGCGCCAAGATGCGAGCACGTGCGCCTTTGGCTGCTTGGGTTATGGATGCAGGTTCGCACGTCCGAAAACCTTTGTTCGGTGTGCGGAGGCCTTAATTCCGCGGAGAGATCCGGTATTACCGCGGATACGTTACGACACTCGGTTGCTCGTATCTTTGGCTGTCGGAGGCTGACGTGGAACGTTCCCCGCGTAACGGCTGCGAAAAAATTCGTTTATTACGCGATAGACAGTTGCGCAAAACAATCTAATCCGTTGCAATAATCTCCGCAGACATTTAGCTAACCTTTCCTTTGGGGGTTGCGAAACGGCGCGAGACGAAATATTGCACGCGCGGTGCGTCGGTATCGAAACAATGTTATCAGCGGATAGACAACGCGTATATCGTTATCGTTGGTAGAACAAAGTCAAGCATTCGTTATATTCGAAAAATCTTCACTTTTCGATCATTTTTGTCCCCAGTCGTTGACCGTAACTAATCATCACGCTTAGACCGAATCAACGGCTGCGAAACTAAAACGGTGGTTCGCTGTCGTTAAAGTCGCGAAGGAAACAAAGCTGGAAAGTATCGCGGAGCAAATTGCGATTGCGCTAAAATTCCTGTGCTCGTCAAGGTCGACGACTGCACGCGTTGCGCGAGATTTCGAGAAAAATGTCTGAACGAAATGGAAGCGATGCAGCCGCACGAGCAAAGAGTTAAGTTTAGCAGGGGCAACGGACTTTCGATTGAAATTTGAGATTTCAAAGGCGGGAAAACTCTAGGGGCCGAAAATACAAGGGCCGGAAAGCCGTATTTCAAATTTCCATGGCGCTCCGACGGTGACGACGGGATGACTGAAACCTACGTCGCGACAAATTAACTCGAATTTCGATGCGACTTTTCACTGTATCGGGTGTTTTACGTTAGCGTTTATGTTTACTTTTAAACGTACGTTTCTCAGAGCGTATCCAAAACCCTTATCTGTTATTACTCGCTCATCCTGAGTTAACGCAAACCGGAGACTTTCGCTATCCATTCGTTTATTCTCGTACTTTTGGTATACCTTTAACCGTGCCAGCTTCTCGTATCGTTCCATCGACGTGGATGTTACGATCCATAGGTACTTTCAAATTTCGAGCCTTATTTTCCTACTCGGTTGCTCTCTCGCGAGGTATCTCAGCTCTTTTGTTTTCAACCATCGTTCTCGATTATATTCATTCCAAGTTACTATTAAAAACTGCAACCAAACTGCATTCTTCGACGAATGTTTATCTCGCATTTACGATGCGGTAGGTTTTGCGCGACGAAGACGATGAATAGATAAAAATAAAAGTCGACGGGAAGCGACGATAAACTACGAGCAACTCTCGGAGCGTAGGAGCAAAAACGGCGAACGAGGCAGGAGGAGTAAAGTTCGCGGCAACGACTCGACAACACGCGATATTTTCGGGTCTGTCGGAGCTAAAAACGCACGGTGAATTTCGCTTTCGTCCGGCGGGACCTCGCGATGCATTTCGGCTGCGGTCGGTCGCCGCGGAGCGGAGCAGCGTGGCGGTTCAACGAGGGTCATTCCTGAGTCATAGACCGGACGAACGGTCGCGGTCGGGCCAACGCGCTCTTCGCAGTCTCTGGGAGAGAGACTATGCCTATACGCTCTCTCCGCTTCTTCCAGAAATTTCGATGACGAATTCCCGGCCGAGCGGTCGCCCGAACTCACTCCTCCGCATCATCATCATCTTCTTTTTCTTCTTCTTCTTCTTCTTCTTCTTCTTCTTCTTCTTCTTCTTCTT